>NC_062291.1:58059025-58366266 GCF_902655055.1 Lutra lutra | reverse complement strand
GCAGGTCCTATCGGAACCCGCATTGTGCAGGTGAGCAAACAAACAAGCCAAAAAGGTCTTGTTCAGTGTCACACAATTAAATTAGTGTAGGAATCAGGTTTGAACCCGGGCCACAGGATGCTCAAGCCTCACACTTCCTCCCTCCGGCTCCATCAGAACCCACTGGTGTGAACACACCATGACCTAGCTAACCTCCACCCCCTGGCAGCAAGGGACTGGGCCCAGGTTCTTTGATCAGCCCTGCCAGACATAGCATCTGCTACCCCAAAGGTCAGATGGGCCCCACTTATGAGATCCCGCCAATGGACATGGGAGCCGCTAATGAGGGCATCCTGACAGACAGAGGCCAGTATGCCAGCTTCTCAGGAGAGGGCTCAGGTCAGGGGCGTGGTGAAGGGCCTTGGGGAGGGGCAGTGAGCCCCTGCTGGGACCAGGTGTTCTGGGTTTCGGCCTCCCCTCCTTCTCATTCCTTGGAAAGTTCTGTCCTGGGCCCTTCTTTCTTCTGTCCTTTCTCCTTCTCTGACCACCTGGAGGCCAGTGACCTTGAGTCTAGCTGCATAATGATTCCTTTCTTCCTCCAACGCTAGAGGACTGAAGACACAGATGCTTGCCTCCCATCGTCCTCTCTCTGTTTGTCCATTTGACAAAGGAAGTCACTGAGACCCAAGCATCAGGGAATCACAGGCTCTCACAGAATGCCACTCTTAGAAGGACTTCAGGATCTTCCTGTCCAGGGGTCCCAACAGGGAGCAGTAATGTCCCCTAGGGGTAGTGAGAAAAGAGTGGGGTTGTTTTGGTGGTCACAACGCCTAGGGATACTATTGGTGTGGCCCAGAACATGAGGCTCTGCATTGCATTAGAACAGTTCTGCAAGGTGAAGATTTGGGGTACCACCCAAAATGCCAGCAGTGCCCCTGCCCATCGCCATCAGTTTCTATAGCAAAGGAAACTGAAATTCAATGAGGAAAAGTGATTCAGTCAAGGTCACTGTGGCAGAAGCTGCCAGTTGCCTATTGGTTTCCCTTTCCCTTGTCTTCCTTATAAAAAGAGACCTCCGAATAGCCAAGTGCCAAGTGCCACCCAGCTCAGAGATTCCGTCTCCCCATTTCCCCAGCAGGCCCATGTAAGCGGCATGCAAAGCTGGGCCCATGAGATTAAGCAGGCATACTGGGACTGCCAAGAAGTCTCCCTGAATGGGAGGGGTCCCCTTTTCCTGACTTCCTCCTCCTCCTACATAAACCTCAGAGGGAGCCTGAGCCGGAACTCGGGCCATGAGACAACACATGAGGGATACAGGAGCAGCAAGATGGAAGGGTCCAAGGCCCCGAAAAGTGTCAGATGTCAGTTACATGAAACAAAAGTAAACTCCTTTCAAAGCTACTGTTATTTGGGAGATTTTCCTAAATTGATATAATCATGTAACTCGTCCAGATTAATATCCCGCAAACATGGTTTAAGCATCTAAGTACGTCAAGCAGCATGTTGGGAATTTCAGTCATTATCTTGGGAGATAATCTTAGGAGATCTGATTCTTAATCCCATGATCTGTACAAACTATTAAGAACACAAAGGCCTAAAAGAGGAAATAACTTCCTTATCCACGGCAAGGAAGAGGCAAATCCAGGACTGAAACCAAATCTCTTGCTACTTCTGCTGGTCGCGAGAGAAAAACTGGACCCGAGAGATTAACTGTATGAGGACAGCACCGCTCGTCCCACATGACCCACACAGATGAGTTCCTGAGCAATCTGTATGGGCTCTTTGTGATGAAAATAAGCCCAGGAAGGGAGCAAGATCTCCTTTAGTGAATAAGGCCAGGGTTACTGTTTCTCAAGTAATAAAGTCATGGTCACTCATTCTTCATGTGAACTGCTGGTCACAGTGAACAAAGTAATTCAGGCCGTTTCTCCACTGAGGACAATGAATGGGAGGTGGGCCAAAAACTCAGACAAACATTGTCTTGAGAGCACTAAAGACTACAAAGTACTGAGGAACTGCCAGGCTATGATCTGGGAGAAGACGAGGATTTGGAGATATGCCCAGCCTACCAGTTGCTTTTATCCAGAGGACATTGGCCCACCCGAAAGAAATAGGCACAGGGGCAGGAGCTAGGCCGTGAGCACCCTTAGTGCCGAAGGAAAGAAGTGAAAACAAGAGCCTGTCGGAGGTGGAAACTCTGAAAACCCATACCCTGCACAGAATTGGGACAACACACCCTAGATGGGAGGCAGAAAAGTTGGAGAGTGAACTTGAAATAAATCAGCCCTCACAAGACCCCCACCCTGATTTCTTACTTGACAGCATCAAGCCTTGGAGTTGAACTGTACTGGTCCCAGAATGGTAACCCCCAAGCTCTTGGCTAAAGCAAATAAAAATACTTTCTGGATTTTGAATCCAAGACTTCAAAATATTATTCCAACCTCCATAAGAAGAACCAAAGAAACAGCAGGCCATAGAAACAGACCCAAAAGTACATGAAGTATTGGTATTATCAGCCTCACACTAAAAACAACTTTGTGTACTGTGTTCAAAGAAAGAAGAACAAAAGCAAACTTGAAAAACCTGGCAGGAAACTAAAAAGAGTGATGTAGCAGATTTGAAAAGAACCAAATAGAAATTCCAGCTCTGAAAAGAAATGAAATTGGGATCTCAAGGCACAGGGTGGACAGCAGATTAGACATAGCTAAAAAGAGAAATAGTGAACTAGAAGGTAGGTGGAAAGAAACTACCCAAAATGCAGCCCACAGAGATTAAACATGGAAAATATAAGAGCGTCGGAGACCTAGAACACAGAGCAAGAAGGAGTAGCATGCTTTTTTAAAAAAGATTTTATTTGTTTATTTATTTGGCAGAGAGAGAGAGAGAGAGATCACAAGTAGGCAGAGAAGCAGACAGAGAGAGAGGGGGAAGCAGGCTCCCTGCTGAGCAGAGAACCCGATGCAGGGCTCGATCCCAGGACCCTGAGATCATGACCTGAGCTGAAGGCAAAGGCCCAACTCACGGAGCCACCCAGGCGCCCCAGAGTATCATACTGTTAATAGAAGTCCCAGAAGGAGAGAACAAAAAGCATGTGACCAGGTGTTCTTCACATGAATCTATTCTGTGGGAGTTTGTTATAGGAATGAAATGTTTTTGCCCTTAAGTAAGTAGAACACTGGTCACAAGCCCGGGGCGGGAGGGGGAACCTAAAGTTACCCTCTGTCAAAGCTCTCTGCTAATTTTCAACCAGCCAAATCCTGAGGAGGGATGACCACTGGCATCTGACTGAAGCCTGAGATAGCAGAGTTTTGCAAGACACGGGAAGGGGTCTGGAGTTGGGAGGTGGGGAAGAGTAGCTACAGAGAGCAGGGTGGGGACACCAGACAGGGAGGCTGTTGAGAGACACCAGGGGGAGGAGCCCGAGAAGTCTGGGAAAACCAAGTAAAGACCTCGGAGGGGTCCCCAGGAACACCTCTGAAGGGTTAAACTGCACTTTACGCATCTGGTTTCCAATGGCCTAGTCATACGGATCCTCAGGTGGGGTCCTGTCACCGGGGTGGGCCTCTCAAACCAGATCTAAAGCAGCTCCAGGCCACCCCTCCCCCCACGCACAGCCCTCATTGGTCCACAGGGAATGTGCACACCTCCTTTGCCTCACCATCCACAGAAGCTCCCAGAGCAGATCTTGGCTCCCAGAGCAGATCTTCACTTCCTCACACCTCACTCTGCTTTCTCAAGTTGAAAGCCACAGATCCACCTTTGGACTCCCTAGACTGATGTCAGACATGGCCTCCTGGGCGCTCCACCCCCAACCCCAGGAGACATATATCATGTTCCCCCGGCAGTCTCCATGAAGCTCACCATGCCAGGTTTGAGGTAAGAGGAAACCCTCCCTTTGGGCTTGGGGCCCACAGCTTTCTACAAAGAAATTCTCTCAAAAGTTCCCCAGATCTCCAGTTCGTAATCCTCTTTTGTCCTCAGTGTAAAGGAGCCCTCGCTGGTTCTCAACCACAGTGTATGGCCTACAAGTCCTTCTGCACTGGGAGTCTTTGTCTTCATGCCTCAGCCAAAACTGCAGTAGGAAGAGTCCTGATTTCATGTCTCATTATGTGTGTCACTCTAACTACATAGAAAATTCTAGAAGGAGACACAATACAATGCTAACAAGAGTAAACACCAGGGGCACCTGGGTGGCTCAGTGGGTTAAGCCTCTGCCTTCAGCTCAGGTCATGATCTCAGGGTCCTGGGATCGAGTCCCATGTCGGGCTCTCTGCTCAGTAGGGAGCCTGCTTCCCTCTCTCCCTCTCCGCCTACCTCTTTGTCTACTAGTGATCTCTCTCTGTCAAATAAATAAATAAAATATTAAAAAAAAAAAAAGAGTAATCACCAGAATTTGGGGTTGTGGGCAAGTTTTGTTTTATTTCACTATTATGCATATTTCAGACTTTCTAAGACACATAGTTTTACAGACAAAAAAAAAAAATCTAACAGAAGATGAAGTTGGAGGGGGGGAGGAAGAAAATGTGGTTTTTGAAGCAAACATTGTTGGGTACCCACCTAACCACTATGTCCCCATGCCATCCTCATTAAATAATCCTTCAAAAATTGTTTTCCTGGGGCGCCTAGGTGGCTCAGTGAGTTAAGCCTCTGCCTTCAGCTCAGGTCATGATCTCAGGGTCCTGGGATCGAGCCCCGCGTCGGGCTCCCTGCTCCCCTCTCTCTCTGCCTGCCTCTCTGCCTACTTGTGATCTCTCTGTGTCAAATAAGTAAGTGGAATCTTAAAAAAAAAAAAAATGTGTTTTCCTATGTCAGGCAACTTGAGTTTTCCGGGAGGCTGGACTATCTTCTGCTCCAAAACTGACACTTGTCATCATGTGTGGCAATTCCCCCTTGCCGGGGACTGACTGCCTTAGGAAGCACACGCGACTTAAGAGAAGAAACTGTGACACATCCAGGCAACAGGATATTATTCAACGAGACAGGGAAATAAGCCATCAAGCCACAAAAAGACATGGAAAAAGTTTAAATATGTTATCGCAAAGTCAAAGAAGCCAATCTGATTCCAGTTCTATGACATTCTGGAAAAGCAACACTATGGAGGCGATAAAAAAGATCAGTGGTTGCGGGGGGTGATGGAGGAAGGAAGAGTTGTGAAGAGTTGGCACACAGGGGATTTTAGGGCAGTGAAACAATTCTGCATGAAACTACAGTGGCGGATTCAGAGCACGACAACAGCAAGAGTGAGCCCTCACATAAACGACTATGGACTGACTGATGATGGACATAGGTCCCTCACCTGTCCGGGTGGACCGCTGTGGCGGGGTATGCCCACGGTAAGGGAGACTGTGGGGTGCGGGGTGGGGAAGGGGGGGCATCTGGGAACCCTCTGTATTTTCCCCACAGTTTGGCTGTGAGCCTGAAACTGCTTTAAAAAACAAAGTCTGTTGAAAATTAAAAGTTTTGAAAAGACACAAGAAGAATAATAGTTCCTTTCCTGCCTGTCAGCACCAGGGCCTCATGAGGGGCGAAGCACCCCTCCCACCCGCAGTGACCCATGACGGAAAGACGGAGAATACGGAGAATTGAATTCTGAGCTTGTGGGCCACACAGCACAAGCAGTCAAAAGAAGTCAGTCTCCAGGGCGCCTGGGTGGCTCAGTGGGTTAAGCCGCTGCCTTCAGCTCGGGTCATGATCTCAGGGTCCTGGGATGGAGCCCCGCATCGAGCTCTCTGCTCAGCGGGGAGCCTGCTTCCCTCTCTCGCTCTCTGCCTGCCTCTCTGCCTACTTGTGATCTCTGTCTGTCAAATAAATAAATAAAATCTTAAAAAAAAAAAAGTCAGTCTCGACTGTATGATCACCAAGCAGCAATTTTAAGCTACATTAGCGATAAAATAACTCTTCCCTAAAAAAGTCTGTTGTTGGTCTAAGTTCTAAACCAAGTGCTGCTGTTACAGTTATGCTTTAATACATGTGAACTTCCCCTTGGCCGGTCTTCAGTACCCAGCCTTTCATAAGCACACATTCCACCTGACAGCTAACTCAAGAGAGTTCCCAGTTATTTGGGCAGTCTTTGATACAGACAGACTTAGCTATGTGTGCGTATTTTTTTTATTAATATACTTCATTTTTTTAGAGCAGTTTTAGGTTTACAGAAAAACTGAATGCCCATGCTCTCCCGTATTATTAACGTCTTGCACTAATGTAGTACATTTGTTGAACTTATGAACCAATATTGATAGGCTATCATTAACTAAAATCCATAGTTTACATTAGGGCTCACTCTTTGCAGGGGAAGTTCTATCCATTTTAACAAATGTACAATGTAGTCACCATTCCAGTATCGTATAGAAGAGTTTCACGGCCCTAAAAATCCCCTGTGCTCCACCGACTCAGCCCCTCCCTGCAACCACCCATCTTTACTGTCTCCCTAGCTTGGCCTTTTCCAGAATGTCACCGAGCTGCAATCACACAGTACGCAGCCTTTCCACACTGGTTTCTTTCCCTTAGCAATACGCATTTAACGTTCCTCCATGTCTTTTTCATGGCTCGATAGATCATTTCTTTCTCTCACTTAGTAACATTCCACCGTCTGGTTATCTCACAGTTCATCCATTCAACTGCTGAAGGGACATCTTGCTTGCTTCCCACATGTGTGCTTCTAGGATGAGCTCCTAAACAGTCAGAATCATTCAGATGCCGTTAGTGTCCCTAAACCCTAGGATGTTGGACAGTCCTGCCTTTCAATGGTAAATCCAGAATAAAGAATGACAGCCAACTGAGGGTGAAAACAAAACAAAACAAAATAGAACTTGAGTTTCTTCAATTCTGTTGTTCTCTGGGACCACTTGGAGGTTTGCGTTGTGTTTAAAATCCAAAACCGTGAAGCAGAATGAGAACTGACAAATAGAACGCTTTTGTTTGGAAAGCACAATATTTGTTTATACGTGAAATAGCCTACCAAATTTGAACAGTAGCTTGAAAATTGAAACTTCTTCTGTTTGCTTCTTTCAAGACTGTACAACAAATCAAGAAAATAATTATTACTAGGACGCCTGGGGGGCTCAGTCAGTTACGCATCCAACTCTTGGTTTCAGATCAGGTCATGATCTCAGAGTCTTGACATTGAGCCCCATGTCTGGCTCTACACTCAGTTCAATCTGCTTGACATTCTCTTCCTCCCCCCGTCCCTCCCCACTGCTATGCTCGCTCTTCCTCTCTAAAATAAATAAATAAATAAAATCTTTTTTTTTCAGATTTTTTATTTATCAGAGAGAGAGAGAGAGAAAGCGCAAATGCGTGCATGTGTGCAAGCACGAGCGGGGGGAGGGTCAGAGGGAGAGGGAGGAGCAGACTCACTGCTGAGCAGAGAAGCCTGAGATGGGGCTCCATCCCAAGACCCTGGGATCACAACCCCAGCTGAAGGCAGCTGCCCAACCGACGGAGCTCCTCAGGTGCCCCAATAAATAAAATCTTTTTAAAAAAGAATTACTACTGATTATTACATGATTATTAGTCAAAATAAATTCATTATATTCATAATTCTCAGATGGCCTCTGAGATTCCTGCCACCTGGTGTACATGGCCTGAATAATCCCCTCACCTTGAGTGTGGGTGGGACCAGGGAATATAATGGACTATTACAATCCCTTGACTTTGAGTTCATCAAAAGGGAGGTTATACTGGGTGGGCCTGACCTAATCAGGTGAGTCCTCTTAAAGAAGGTGACGGGTCCTTTTAAAGAAAGGTTTCTCCTGCTGGCCTTGAAGACACAGCTTCCATGAATTCCACAGCTATGAGGAAGCTAATTCTGCCAAAAGTCACATGTGCTTGAAAGAGGATCCGAAGCCTCTGATGACCCCACTCCCAGCTGACACCTTGATCAAAACTTCATGAGACCCTGAACATGAGCAGAGGACCCAGCTAATCCATGCTGCGTCCCCCACCCTGACTGAGAGAAACTCAGGTCATAAATATGTGCTGTTTCAAGCTGCTAAATCTGTGGAGATTTGTTACAGCAGCAACAGAAAACTAATACGTGCGCCTGAGGCCTCCCGGCTAGCCAGAGACTCACCCTACGCAGGAAATCCTCACCACGGCCTGCATGGGCCAGAATGGAGGAGTGAGGTGTCCTGGCCGGGATCCCACTGTTAGCAAGTGGCCGAGCCAGGCTGCAGGCCAGGCCTGTCTGACTCGGGCCCTGGTGGGTTGGCTCCACCACTGATCCTGCAGGTGGCTGGTAGATGCCAGCCACGCCTTCCCTGCTGTCACTGTCCAGTTGTTATGGTGACTTGCAGTGATTTCTGGTGACAACAGGACCCTGCAGCTAAGAAGGGCATGTGGGGAGGTGGGCAGTCCCCTCACAGACTCATCAATGCTCACCCTCGACCCCAGCAGCTCACTGGGTAGGCACGGGGAGACATGGGTCCCCACTCACGGCCTGGCCCAGCCCCCGCTCACTCCCTCCACAGCATACTTGCTGTGACCCTTCTGTACAGCTCACCTTGGCCCGGCCTCCCCACCAGCACGTCAGCCCTGTGACAGTCCCCATATGACGCGGGCTCCCAGTGCCTGCCGGGGCTCTGGGCACGCAGGAGGCACTCACTCCAGGACACTGGCTGAGTGGATCAGAGTGAAAAACGGTAACTTCTCTTCCTCCTCCGGATCCCAAGGGCTGCAGGTGCTGAGATACATTCTGAGGCCCAGGAAACTCCATCCTTTCTCCTCCTCTCCCACGGCCTCATATCCTGGGCTCCTGGGCTCCAGGGCTCCAGACACTGCTCCCTTGTGAGGGATACGGGGAGATGAAGCCCACCCTTCCCAACTGTGCTGCAAATCACCGCACTCCACCCCACTGAGGACCTTCCTGGACAGAAGCAGCCCCTGCCCGGAGGCCTGGAGCCTCCCAGGTTCCCAGACACTACACCTGCTCCCTCTGCTGGCAGAAGTGGGCAAGTGCATGGAGAGCCACTCTCTGGGGAGATGCTGGTAAGGCAGGGAAGGTAGAAGGAATCTCTGAACCTAGAATGACCCAGGGTAGGAAGGTGTTAGGGGAGGTGAGGAGCCTGGCCTGAGTCAGGCCCGTGGGTTTGGGAGCCCTGTGGCTTGGGAGCCTGGAGCACATTACCTCCACCCCACCTGCAGGGCTGGCGAAGCAGCATCATGCCACAGGTGCTCTCTGCTGAGCACAGGCTGGATGGGAAACTCCAGACCAGGAAGGAGACATTGCTTCCACCCAGAGAGCACACGACTCACAGGGGAGGCAGCCCTTGAGCTACCAGGTTTCATCCTGCGATCGTAACACCTAGTGCTGCACACACGCCTACTACACACGCCCCTCGTCTATGCCTGCCGCAGTCACGCCCGGGTGGATGCTATTACTTCTGCCACAGGATTGAGGAAACTGAGGCACAAAGTAAGTGGCAGAGTCAGAATTCAAACCCCAGTCAGGGCGTCTCTACAAGTCCTTGTTCCTCGCGTGACCTGTGCATGCGTGCCTCATATACTATTTCTAGTCCTAATCCAAGAAGGCCTCACTACTCTCGATGGTCACGTGGGGCTTCAAAGCCAAGGCTGGCTGAGGTGCAGCTGAAACTAAGGGTGGCACCTGGGGTGGGGAATGGCGGGGTCCCAGGACAAGGCAGCATGATGGACACCTCCTGGCTGGGTGACCTTGGGCAAATCACTTAACCTCTCTGAACCAATACATTTTTTTTTTTATTAAAGATTTTTATTTATTTATTTGACAGAGAGAAATCACAAGTAAGCAGAGAGGCAGGCAGAGAGAGAGGAGGAAGCAGGCTCCCTGCTGAGCAGAAAGCCCGATGTGGGGCTCGAACCCAGGACCTGGGATCATGACCTGAGCCGAAGGCAGCGGCTTAACCCACTGAGCCACCCAGGCGCCCCTGAACCAATACATTTTCATCTGCAAAAGAAACATCATTCCTGACTTAGAAAGCAGTTGTGGGGATTAGAGATTCCCAGGGTCCAGTTCCCAGCACGGAACACCTGGGCCCAGAACAGCTGTTGCTGTTCGTGGTTACAGCGGCGTCACCACAGGTTCGCCGGCCAGCCTTGCTGCTGATGAATGGAATCAAGTGCAAGTGAGGGTGGGTGCTTCAGAGAGCAGGCAGTAAAAGGTACATTCCCTCCATGTCTGCTTCTAGATCAGTCGCTCCAGGGAAGCCAGCTGCCATGTTGTGGGGACACTCGGGCTGTCCATATGGCTTCCGGCTAGCAGCCACATGCGTGAACTTGGAAGCAGTCCTCCAGCCCCAGCCAACAGCTTGACTGCAACCTCATCAGAGATCCTGGGTCAGAACTACTCCTGAATTCCGAACCCACAGATGCTGGGGAGATCATAAACGTTTGCTGTTCTAAGTTTGTTGTTTATTAGTTATAAAAATAGAAGCAATATCCTTTAGAATCAGCATCGTTGGACAGCCACTGCTGGGGAGTCAAGCTGCCCTGGGCTCCTTCACAGCTGTGATCAGAGGGACGTCCGCATGGAAGAGGTTCCCGGCCGTGAAAGAAAGAAGGATAACTAATATTTACTGAGCACTTGCCATCAGCCAGACATGGAGCCAAGCACTTTCCATTTATCCTCCTAACACCACCCTCAAGAGGGAAATACTATCAACTTCATTGCACAGATGGGGAAACTGAGGTACCAAAGGTTGAATTACCTACTGAAGACCACACAGGGCCAGATCCGCATCAAACTCCAACTTCTTAATGGGTATGCAGTGTGGCCTCCTGAAGGGCATAGAGGCTCAAAGGCCATTCCCACTCCTGTCCCACACAGGCCCCCGCCACTGTCACCGCACGCTTGCTCTCTCCCGTGAGCATGACTAACACAGGCTCCGGGACAAATCCCACCCAGCCTGCGTGTGTCCCTTGGCCAAGCCAGTGCTTGTGTCCTCTCCCTCCTGTCAGGAGAGCCCATCCCTCCCTCCGTGCTCAGTCACGGAGCATGTTCACGGCGAAAGAGCCCCTGCCCCCAAGGCATCTAGTCCAGCACCCCCTGCCATTCGTCCAGACATAGAAAGGGGTCCAGAGAGGTGCAGTGGCTCATCTAAGGACACAGAGGCAATCAAGGAAGCCCTGAGCGGGAACCCAGGTCTCCTGGCTTCTCTCACGGCCTGCACACAGGGGTTGCCTTTCTCAGCGTCACCTGTCCCAGTGTCCCGCTGTGGGCCCCATCCACCCACCCAGACACCCAGGGCTGGAACCAGAGGCCAAACTTCCCAGCATCCTCCGTTGTCCCAGCCCCTGAGGGAGCCAGGAGGAGGGGGCTTATCTCTACCTGTGAGGCGGTGTTGTCTCACCCCACCCCCGCCCTCCCTGCCGGGCTGCCTTGATTAATGAGCTGGTGCTATCTTATCTCCCAGCTGCCGCAGTTAGGGATTACTGGGTAGTGGCCGGGCCCCAGGAGGACACATTCTGCCCCTCAGATCAACCTGAGAGGTCCGCAGGAGGGCGGGGAGCGGGAGGAGAGGGCACTGAGGGGTCTGTTCTCCAGCTGCCATCTTGCTCTCCTACTTGAACTGAGTCACTGCAGAATGTGTAAACCACTCGAGACTGCGCCTAACGTGTAATAGGAGCTCAGGAAATGGTAACCACTGTTACTTGGGGCTAGTGTCAGCTCTGGGAGTTCTTGGGCCTGTGCCTACTCTGGGGCTGACCTGCCCCACTTGGCTAGCCAAAGTCTCAACCACCCACCAGTCCATGCACTAACTAGGAAGTGACCTCCCACTCCAGCTTCAGATGCACCATCTATAAAATAGGCCTAAATTTGGGGTTTAGAAACAGGGTTGCAGGTCTGATAGTATTTTATTGAGTGACCTGACAGCGGGTTTAGGGATTTATTTATCTAGCTATAAAGCTTTAGAAAACCCCTTCCCACTCAGCCTCAATTTCTTTGTGAACATGATGTCATGATCTCTGGGCCTCCCCACAGCTGGGCTAGGATGAAACTTCTGGAAAGCTGTTGGGATGGTTCCATTTCCTGTTGGAGTGTGGGCTTTGGGTTCCCAGAGAGGGTGAGACACCATACTCTGACCACAGGGTTCAAGTTGATGCATGTGGCTGCTCCCAGAACCAATCCCCAAATCTAGGCTGTGCTCTGGGAGAAGAAGGCCTCCTGAGTCACAGACTGCCAGGCTACGGCTGATCTTCTGCTGTGCCCATCTTACTCCACTGCCTAGGTGTGATTGTTAGCGCTCCCCAAGTGCCCGCCTTGGGTAATCAATCATGTGGCCCCGAGGCTGAAAGAACAAGGTTCTCTTCTCCCCGAGGAATGGAGAGACTCCAATCTAACCTTGAGCCAGTGGCCAGCACATCTGAAGTCAGGCAGTTAACTGGGGCCTGGACCCAGAATCCCATGGCTCAGGGGACTCCCACCGACCTCTTCCCTAGCTTTCTCAAGGAGCACGTGGTCGCTCTGTAGCAGGGAGGAGGGATATGAAGATGAGTGAGGGCTGGGAGGGGAGGGGTGAGTGAGGGGGGGATGGACTTTCAGATGAGTAGATAGGATAAGGGGAAAATGGATGAATGGAAGGGGAGGAGGAAAGAAAAGCAGCTGAATAAAAGGGAAGAGTGGACAAATATAGGAAAGGAAGGAAGGAAGGATGCTGTAAGAGAGGCACGAAGAGATGATGGATAGATGGACAGAGGGATGGATGGATGGAGGGATGAGGGGTAGGATGAAGAAAGATGGATGTCAGAGTCTCACTGGACCCCAAACCCCACTGCTTTACTGGGTACAGCAAATAAGGAGCCCAGCAGAGGACTTTATTTCCAGAAGGGCATACAGATTAACTCTCTGGGGCCCCACAGCCAGTCTTACCTCCCCCACTCCAAAGACATTCCTAGGACCACTCCTTTCCCCTGATTCTCTGCCTCTTCCCAGTGTCCCTTCCCAAAGGGCAAAGGGCAGCACAGCCAAGGAAAGCTATCTGCTATCAGCCCCATTTATCCCAGCACTGTTTACTCTGGGTCTGCAATTAACAGAGTCTCTTTCCCAGATCAATTAATAGTGGGGGGCCCAAAGAGGGTACTGGGAGCCCCGACAGGCCAGGTTACTCATGGATGAACAATGGGGAATTGATGGAGCCTACTCCCTCATCTTGTTCTGATGTGTCCCATCAGCCACCCCTTCCTGACTCTCAATGAGGCAGTTCTCAGCTCAAAAAGGCTGACAGAGGATGGTGCTAGAAAACCCTGCCTCCAGCTATGTGGGTGCAGCTGGGGTCCCAGATCTGCCTTCATCTGGGCAGCTCCCAGGATCAGGGTAAAAAGACCGGACAGCCTTGTGGTGAAGATCTGGGCCTAGGAAGGGAGCAGACCTGGGTTCATAGACCCATCTCTTCCCACTTAGCAGCCGTGTGAACTTGAGCAAGTGACTTAATCACTCTGAACCTCTGTCTTCCCCTCCATGAAATGGGAATGATGGAAAGACAGAGCTATGTCAAGGTCAAGGGTGCTGCGAGGATGGAATGAGTTCACAGAGCATGTTGGTCATTGGCCACAGCTTTGAGCTCCTCTGGGGACCCTGGGGCACGTGTTCCTGCCTCTTCATCCTCCTAGCTCCTTCTACTCTCCCCCAGGGTCCCCTCAGGGACCAGCAAACACCTGCAGGTTCTGTCTCATCACTTGCCCGGCAGGACTCGAGAAGTTCCTGGCTGTCCAGTACAGTAGCCACCAGCCCCACGAGACTATTTAAATTGAAATTAACTAAAATTAATGATCCGGAAAGGATTATTAGAAAGGACTGCAGCACTGACACACGCTGCAACACGGATGCACCATGAAAACAATCTGTCTGATCAAGCGAGAGAAGCTGGCGTGAAAGGTCACGTGCTGTATGATTTCATTTACATGCAATGCCCAGAGTCGCCAAATCCATAGGGACAGAGAGGGGCTGGCTGGCTTCCAGGGGCTGCAGGCAGGGGGCACGGGTACTTCCCGTGGACAGAGTGATGAAAATATCCTAGAACTAGAAGCGGTGGCTGCCGTACGCTGTGAATGTGCTATCTGCCCCTGAACTGTTCACATCAATAAATGGCTGATTGTATCTTATGTGAATTTCATCTAGCTAAAAATGTTCAATTAACTTAAAAATTCAGTTCCTTGGTAGCACAAGCCACATCTCCAGTGCCCAGGAGCGACACGCAGCCAGTGGCTACCAGACTAAAGAGCACAGATAGAACAAATTTCCACCACTGCAGGTTTTTAAACAAATGTGATTCTAGGGGCACCTGGGTGGCTCAGTGGGTTAAAGCCTCTGCCTTCGGCTCAGGTCATGATCCCAGGGTCCTAGGATCAAGCCCGGCATCGGGCTCCCTGCTCAACAGGGAGCCTGCTTCCTCCTCTCTCTCTGCCTGCCTCTCTGCCTACTTGTGATCTCTGTCTGTCAAATAAATAAATAAAATCTTTAAAAAAATAAAAATAAATAAAAACAAAAAAACCCTGATCTCCAAGTAATCAAATAATAATAGTGATAAGACTTCTTCACGTACATTACCTTCTCTGACCCTCTCACCAGGATGGCATCATTATTTTCCATTAAGAGATGGGGAAACCCAGTGAGGGGATGTCCAAGCCTGACGTTGCACAGGAAGTGATGGGACAGGGATTTGGTCTAGGGTCTACAGGCATCAGGTCTGGGGCCCTCTCTGCCTCCCTCAGAGCTGGGCCCAGAAGTGACGACTCAAGTCCCTACCATCTGGCTGTCCTGCTCACATACCAGACTTGGTTTCCCCTCCCATCTGCTTTGTCCTGAACGGGCGCTGGCACAGACTCAAATGGGAAAGGGTATGAAAGGGTGCAATCTGGAAGGTGAAGGGTGTTTAGTTCCTGTTTGCAAAAACTGTGGGGAAGAGGACTGACTTATTGCCAAGTGATTTGGAATTTTCACAAAAATTCCAGGAAGCCAGAGGCTGGGTAGGTAATGTGAGTGGAGGGAAAGAATGCACCTTTCCCTGACCCCAAGCTGCCTGGCCACAGAACCCGGTCAAGAGGGCACAGACCCCTGTCTCTCGTGGACCCTGAGCTATCTTTAGAGTCCTTGGGGTGGCTGGGTGGGGAGCCAGGGAGGAGCACACCTCAGGCTAAAAAGGCCTAGAAATGTTCCTGACCTTGGCACAATCCAGACCCGTGGGGCAGCAGAAAACACGGAATGTCGGGGGGAGTCAGAGCTCTTCTGGGTTCCATTCGTCACTGTACTGCCTGAGTGACCCGGACATCATTACTCAGCTCTCTGAGCCTCAATTTCCTCCTCTGTAAAATGGGGACTGATCACACAGACCTCCTTCAGTCGCTGTAAGGATGAAGCAAGATATCAGATGCGACTCCCAAACCTGGTAAAGGAGAATTATCCTGCCGGGACACCGGCGGCTCTCAGCCACTGTCCTCATGAGGACCTCCCAGGAAGTGCAAACCTCTGGAAAGTCTTTAGACCAAGTCCCTGCTGATAATAATACTAAGAGCAGCACTGTGCCAGACTCACTGAAGCGGGATTATGAAATCCCAGACGGAGGGACAGACTGGCTGCCGAGTCGGTATGCAAATGTGTGTAGTGGAGTCCCATCCCTCTGGAAGATTCCCAGCTGTGTGACCTCAGGCAAGTTCCTCAATCACCTTTGATTTCTCATCTGTAAACAGCAGTGATAAGAACATCTGCCTGTTGGCATTGCTGAGAGGTTTAAATGAGATGATAAAGCACTCCTGCCCGGCCCAGCCTGGGATGCACAATGTCTGCTAACATGGGTGTTAATCAGCTGGGGGCTGGGGAAGGTGAGAGGGACAAGTACCTACCTAAGCTGACCCCCAGGCATAGGAAGCAGGTTGTAAGGAGCCTCTTGAAGGGAGAGTTGTTTTCATTTCAGCCTCAAGGAGGCCCATGAGCCTTGGAGAGTGGCGACAAGCAGCCGGGGGAGGGGTGGAGGAGGGAACCAGGCAAGGTCCCCGCCAAGGCCAGCGTTTCTCATCTTGGTCCCCAGGCCACTGCCTCAGAACCACCTGGGGTGACATGTGTTCAACTAGAATCTGCAGGTGACCCAGCAGCAATCCAAATGTGGGAACCTCTCTCCTCCCCTGACTGTCGGGTGTGTCCTGCGATGGCCCACGGCGGCCAGCCCAGTGCAGGGAGCCCAAGGAGGCCAGGACAATTCACAGGTAACCCCAAACCTCGTCGGCCCATTGCACCTCTAACAATCCAACAAAAACGGAACCACCATGGGGCATACGCAGCGGTGAGGTCTAACACCAGGTACAGGGCACGGACAGGAACAGATGCCCACCAGTCAGAACACCCAGAGTAGTGGAGTCAGGCCCAGCCAGCGGCATGAACCCCGGGGGAAGTTCACGCTGGACGGGGGCACTGCGGGCTCTGGGAATGCCCCCTGGGTTGGGCTCTGGGCCCAGTCCCAGTCCTAACCACACTTGCCCCCTCTCATCTGTTTTATCTGCGGGGTTCCCACAAGCCACATCATTTGAAAACAGGATCGCCTTACTTTAAAAACACCAGTGGTGAAAAGCACTGATTTATGAGCGCTTCTCCACAGGGTCTCTCTCTCAGCCTTTGGGACAGGACGACTCTTGGTCATGCAGGGCTGGGCTGGACTTAGGCATCCCTGGCCCCTGCCAATAAATGCCAGCGTCAGCCCCAGGCTCCCTGACCACCCTACACAGGCAGGACGGGGCCAGCTATCCATGCAACTGAGAATTTCTAGCCCAATGCTCCCCAGCTTTATAGCTGAAACAACTGGACCCTGAGAAGTCAAGCAACCAGCCAAGGCCACAGTGCGACAGGCAACTGGAGAAGAGGAAAACCACAAATAGTAGCTTGAGACCAACCTCGCCAGGACCTCAGGTTCCCAGAGGTGGGGAGGAGGCAAGTAGGGACCCCTTTTCAGAGAGCCTTGTATGAACCCCGACACCCTAACCCGCCAGCTGGAAGAACAAGGACCAGGTAGCCCCTACTGTGGCCTGAACCCTCAGCACAGAAGAGCCATTCTGAGCCCAGGAAAAGAGCTGAGACCACCTCAATGGCCCTCAGGGCAAGCACCCAGCAGTTCCCAGGCCCAGGCCCCAGCTCCCTCCCAGCAGAAGACAATTGCTCCATTGGCTAGGGTAGGGGACTGGAGATTCCCTGGCCCTGCTGGGCTCCTCCCCACCAGCACCCTCTCCTTAATGAGGCCATTGTTTGCCCAGGGTTCCCCAACAGCTGGCCCCCACTCCTACCACTATGCCCTGGGTTTCCCCTCTGCTGTCCTGCCCTCCAGCACCTCCTGGGGGCTTCCTGACTTCCTCCCCTAGACCCTGAGCACAAAGGCCCCCGGGGCCTCTCTGACCTACAGTTCCCCTTGCCAGGCCACTCATTTCCCTCACCCAGCCTCTGTTTTCCAAAGTAATCAAAGATGCATGGACTGCCAATCTACTCCTGTTCAGCATGAGAGAAGGAGTTCCATCCTGAGAGCATGTAATTCCAGCCAAAAGCAAAGAAATCTGTTGTTTTATTTACAGGCAAATGAACCGTTCTGTGTTGATTTGGGGAAACATGGAGAATAGTTTATGAACCTTTATTAGTGCCTTCACACACCCGGGTGGTCAGGAACCACCGGAATAGCGAATAGCTTTCAATGGAAACGTCTCAGAAATCTGGGGTCCTAAGGGCCCATACAGCCGTAGCTGGGCTGGGAGAGTGGAGGCCGTGCGCATGTGCCGTGCCCGCCCCCCCCACACCCCGTGATGACACAAAACTCCAAACACTTAGGCGGTAGCACTTTTAAGCATCTTCAGGTATTTCTCATTTAATCTCCCCCCACAAGTCTGCAGGAGAAAGTGCCTGCTTTGCCAACAGAAAAACTAAAGCTAAAACTAAACTAAAAACTAAAACTAAAGGAACTGTGTCTGACCCGCGTTCCCACAGCCCACAGGTGGTGGAGGCAAAGCATAATACGAGGTACCTTTGACTCTGTGTCCAGTGCTCATTCTCCTTTCCACAAAGATGAGGCTTTGGGGGCACCTCTCTACCTCCCCACCAGGATGTTGCGCTAGTGTTCGTGTACTTGTGCGTTGCATAGCTGCCCCTCTAGATCTTGAGCTCCCTCGGGGGCAGTGGCCTGGCCAACCAGGGTCAAACCTGCTGGCAGCCTCAGTCACTTGAGTCCCATGGAAGTCTCTGGCCCTAGGGCCCTCCTTTTCTGCAAGACAGTTGGGGTCAGGGCTCAGTAGGATGGAACCCCTAGCCACTTCTCACGTGCAGGCAGGAATCCACAAGCCACAGAGAGAACTCCCAAGTTCTGGCTCTGGTTCGTAGCTGTGTGATTATAGGTAAGTTACAGAACCTCTCTGGGTCTCAGTTTTCTCCTCTTAAATGGGGGTAATACCTACCTCACAGTGCTATTGAGATCATGAAAGGAAAGCACAGAGCATGATGCCGGGCACCTAGGATGCCCTAAACACATATTGGAGAGAGGGGAGGGAAAGAAGGAGAGAAGTCAACATGAGCCTACGGGGCTTGTCCCTCATCCGCAATCCCTGAACTAGCATGAAATACTCCACAACTGGACTTCCCTTGGTCCCCACCTCTCCTCACAGTCACCCTATAACCCTCCTGATCTTCCTTGGGCCTCCCAAGAATTCCAACAGAGACCAAAAAAGGTTAGCGGAAGCTAGCTCCAGCTTGAACCTGGCTCGCTCCAAAGTCTCCTTTCTTCTGACACTTCCTCCCACCAAACAGTCATCTACCCATTCAGTCATTCATTCATACAACATTTATTGAGCACCTGCTATGTGCCTGGCAGTGTGCTAGGAGCAAGAGAAATGGAGCTCTTCTTGCCCTTGTGGAGCTCTCTGTCTACAGGGATGCCAGAAATTAAGACAATAGACCCAATGCCATGATGACCAATATGAGGAGGCCACAAAGGGGAGTTCAGGTTCCACGAGCAAGCCCAGTGAAGAGGTCTAGCCTTCCAGAGTCTTGGGAAGAACTTGACACTACAAGCCATCAGAGCATCTGAGGAACCAGAGCTGAAGGGAGAGCCTAACAGGTCAGCAGTGTGAAGTGACCGGTTTCCTCCTGCAGAGCAGAAAACAATGAGACCAAAGAGCAGCCCTGAGCCGTGAGGAAGGACAAGTGGGAGGAGGGAGAGCACAGGTGGATTTAAGAGAAACTTAGGAGCAAAGAGCAATGGAATTTGGTAAGTGTCTAAAGACCATGGTCAGCCAGTGCTCAATAGTATTAACTAGCAACTGTGTGTAGATAGCTTTTCCTGTCTGCACTGCCATAAGCAATTGTTAAATGAACTCTAATCCTCTAAATAATCCTAAAAGGAACTACCGTTATTATCCTCATTTTACAGATGAGAAAGCTGAAGCACAGAGAGGTTCAATAACCTGCCCAAGGTCAAGTAGCATTGCTGAAATTAGAATTCAGTCCTACTTCAGAGTTCTTGGCCTTAGCCAAAACATTTAGCTGCCTCTCTGATATGCTTCTAGCTGTGGTTGCCTACTAGCCAGACCCTGGGGGCCCCAGGTATGCTGGGGACCCAGGGCAAAAGCCTCCTCTACACCCCCAGCCCTGGCCAGAGAATACCAGCAGGGCCCACCCACACCCCTCCT
The DNA here is from genome assembly GCF_902655055.1 of Lutra lutra. NCBI lineage: Eukaryota > Metazoa > Chordata > Mammalia > Carnivora > Mustelidae > Lutra > Lutra lutra. The sequence goes on along the minus strand of NC_062291.1, from coordinate 58,346,664 downwards.
GTTGAACTTCAGATAGGCTTCCTTAAGCTAAGACATGCCCCAGTCCAAGACAAGCTTGCCTCTGCTTTGGTTCCAGTGAGACTCACCGATGATATCCAGTAAGTGTGCCTGCCAGTGTCCAGGGTCATAGAAGGGAGGACCGTGACTTGCCTCCCTGGCCACTTAATTCAATGACAGTGAGCCCAGCTCCAGCCTCTCTATGAGTAGGACCCCATGGCTACCAGGGTACTCAGAGATCCTTGAAACATGCCCCCCCAAACTGCTTCCCAGAGCACAGTCTGCGCAGCAGGAAGGCTCTGTGGGGCTGGGGACCTCTGGGACAGATGCTGACTTTACAATCAACAAACCTAAATGATGGAAAGCGAAACAGTGCTGTAGTAAGAGGACTAGACTGAGAGTCAGGAAGTCCAAGTTCTAGTTTCCTCTTACAGACAATGGTCGGGATGGGGGACGTTGAAGGGCAATAGCAATGGGGCCCTGCTAACTCTGTGAGTTCTCCTAATTACACAGGCCACTCAGGCTGGACTTTTTGCTGAGCACTCAGGAGCCCCTGCTGTGAAGACAGGTATCCCAAGGGGGAGCACTGAGATCGTAAAAGGCAGATAATTCCCGAAGACTCTGAAATAAGGACAAGATTCTGTCTCATCACCTTGGGCATCACAGCCCTCCTGGGAGGCAGGTGAACCTGGGCTGGTGGACCTTGCTCACAGGCTGGGATGGAAGAGGCCCCACCTTGGGCAGGCAACAAAGTCAGCCTCACCCCTGTCATCATCTCTACCTCCTCCTTCTTCCTTATTTCATTTGCTCCTCAGGATGGCCCCCTGGAAAATGTGAGGCAGAGGTGGTCCTCCCCATCTCACCAATAAGGACACTGACACTGAGCATGTGCGGCTGGGAGGACTTGCTATTAAGTTGAAAACACACAACTGAGATCTTCTGAGTTCAAGCTTGGTACACTCCCCACTGCCATGCACTGCCCCTCCCAGTGGGGCCTTGGGAGGCATGAATGGGGCGGATCTCCCCCTCATGCTAATCACAATGCTCCCATATGCCGGGTGCTCTGCTTGGTGCTCCTCTCTTCCCTTGCTTCCGTAAGTCTTAACTAACACCCAGTAAAAAAAGGTTCTTCACCTCAGTCTACACATGAAGAAAACAAGGGTCAAAGTTCAACAGACATATGTCCAAGGATGCACAGCTAGCAAGTGGCCAGGATTCGCCACCAGTCAGTCTGACGCAAAGCCCAGACTCTTCCTGCCACACTACCTTGCCTTTGTGTGTCCATGTCCTCCACAGGGATGGGAACCAAGACTATTTCATGCATATGCCTGGCCCGCAGCAGGCTCTAGTTTAATGTTCATGCATGGAATGATTATTCCCAAGACAAAGCATTAAAAGGAACGAAGAAAGCTATTTCATACAGATAGAAATTATAATCCAACCAGAACAGATAATGGTCATGAACCCTTATGCTCGTAACAACATAGCTTCAGAGTATATAGAGCAAAACTGATTCAAAAAAAGGAAAAAATAGTAAACCCACAATCAAAGTAGATTTTATACACCTCTATCGGAAATGAATAGACTAGGGGCACCTGGCTGGCTCAGTCGGTGAAGTATGTGACTCTTGATCTCGAGGTTCTGAGTTTCAGCCCCATGCTGGGTGTAGGGATTACTTTAAAAAAAAAAAAAGAAAGAAAGAAAAGAAATGAACACAATAAGTAAACCAGCAGTTCTTAAACTTTCTGATCTCAGGAACCCTTTACACTCTTAAAAATGAGTGAGGTTTTGGGGCATCTAGGTGGCTCAGTCACTAAGTGTCTGCCTTCAGCTCAGGTCATGATTCGAGGATCCTGGGATCCAGCCCCGCATTGGGCTCCCTGCTCAGTAGGAAGCCTGCTTCTCCCTCTCCTAGTACCCCTGTTTGTATTAACTCTCTCACTGCCTCTCTCTCTCTCTCTGTGAAATAAATAAATAAAACCTTTTTTTTAAAAAAGGTTGAAGTTTTTAGATTAAATTACAGACCTTTCATTTAGGTGGTTTTTTTTTTTTTAAAGATTTTATTTATTTATTTGACAGAGATCACAAGTAGGCAGAGAGGCAGGCAGAGAGAGAGAGGAAGGGAAGCAGGCTCCCCACTGAGCAGAGAGCCTGGTGTGGGGCTTGATCCCAGGACCCTGGAATCATGACCTAAGCCGAAGGCAGAGGCTTTAACCCACTGAGCCACCCAGGCGCCCCTCATTTAGGTGTTTGTTTGTTTGTTTTTTAATTTATTTACTTGACAGAGAGATCACAAGTAGGCAGAGAGGCAGGCAGAGAGAGAGGAAGAAGCAGGCTCCCTGCTGAGCAGAGAGCCCAATGCGGGGCTCGATCCCAGGACCCCGGGATCACGACCCAAGCCGAAGGCAGATACTCAACCCACTGAGCCACCCAGGCGCCCCTCCTTTAGGTGTTTTTACACTGAGCATGTTTAAAATTAAAACTGAACGAAAGTAACAAAAATAAGTAACAAAGTAACAAAAATAAACCATTTATATGTGAAGAGAAATAACAAATTCTGTGAAAAATAAGTATATTTCACAAAACAAAAAAATAGTGGAAAGAGTGGCATTGTCTTTATTTTTGCAAATCTCTTTCACATCTGGCTTACTAGACTCAGCATTTCATACCTCCTTCTGCACTCGCTCTGTCGTTGCATGTTGTTTGGTGGCAGTATATGAAGAAAATTTGGCCTCACACGGAAATGTAGCTGCAAAAGAGAATAATGTTTTAATAGCCTTTTCAAACACTGTAGATATTCTTCTTTGATACTACTAAAAAATTGCCATGTGGCCATTCCTTAAATGTTGGTTGTAACGTAGAACCTGAATCTGTACCCATAAACTTTTCTTACTCTGTTACCTTAAGATCCATTGATCTATCTTGTACTTAGAGTGAATCTTTGAATCACATACAATTGTGTCCTTGTAGACTCCCGGAAAAGGACTTGGGGACCTTCTGGAGAACCCTGACCACATCTGGAGAATCACTAAAGCAGGCAATAAAAAGGCAGAAAAATGTAGGACTGGATTACATGATTAGCAAGGTTGACCTAAGAAGTATCTATGTAAAACTTTGCTCACAACAAACCACAAATACACTTTTTTTTTAACAGACTGTCCCTTCCATCACCTGGGGGCAATGTGCACCTGGACAGACTGCAGAAGCCCCACGATGGAGAGATGCCCAGCTTGCCAGGTGCTCCACACAGCTGCCCAGGCCCTGGAACAGCCTCGTCAGGAAGAGGCATCACATCAGAGTGCAGAGCCAAGGTCACCCACTGGCTCTGGCTCGGCCGCAGCGGGAGATCTTCCCAAATGAGTGCCCCATGGCACAGCTCCCACCTGGGCCGCATTCCCATGAAGGCCTTCCCTGACATCTCACCGTGTCAGGGAGTTGTCAGACAAAGACGGCCCAGCCTCCTTTTCCCCACAGCTTCCAGACTGGCACCCCTGCCCTTAGGAGTCCCCAGAGCTGCCAGGTACAACTCACCTGGCTCTTCCCCTGTGCGGTTCTTACCTCACCAGCAGCAGGAACAATGCCTCCTGCTGTCCGGGCCAAGCACTGCGCCGCCAAGACCAGCAGAGGTGCACCAGCTGCCTAGGGAGCCATCACCTTGCCCGTCACCTGGGGAGCGCCAACACCCCCTGCCAGTGCCCAAAACCACATGTTCCCCCGCAGAAGCCCTGCCAAGCCTGAAGCAGGGATAAGAGTCAGCTGGAGCACAGGGAACAGAATTACTGCTCAGGGTCCCAAACCACAGCCAGGGCCAAGGTATCCCAGGAAGCCTGCAGAACACACATCACATTTTCACTCCCAAGGCATACATCCCTTGGAGATCTTCCATTCCTAGGTGCCTACTGTGTGCTGGCACTGTGAGGGGGGGCTTTCTTTCCATGAATCATTTTGTTTGCCCCCACAATAACTGTTGAGCAAATGGATGGTCAGAATAGCTAAGTACTTACCCAAGGTCACTCAGGAAATATGCACTCGGACTTCAACCTGGTCTGCAAAGTCCAGGCTCTTGTACCATCACTATACTCTGCTGCCTGCGCCGACAGGGAGGGGTCTTTATCTTCTAGCAGGTCATCCAAAGAACCTCTTCATGCTCTTTTGCCTGAACCCACCCTGGGCTCTGTCTGCTGGATGTCCTTCTGTGTCCTCTGCCCTGCCTTTTGTCTTTTTCTCACGCTAGAGCAGATGAAGCAGACTTCTGCATTTCTGGATCCCTACCTGTGATGTATACATCACACCTCCACACCTGCACACAGTAGGTGCTTCGTGTGTGTCTGCTGAATATTAAGAAGAGTGCCCCCTCACCTCCCTCCGTTACCACTGCAAGGATAGATCCATGGAAGGCAGGAGCCTTGGAAACATTCAGGAGGATAGGGGGTAGGAGTTGTAACAGTAGAAGTGGAGTGGGGGCAGACCCAGCTCCCAGAGTGCCCCAAGCCCTCCTGCAAGATGTCTTCCCAGAGGACCCCCCCACCAAAGACTGGGGAGGTCAGGTCTCAGGTTGGGCTCTCAACAAGAAGCTCCCCTACCCTCAAGTATTCCTCCAAAGCTCCTCCCACAGGAAAGCCAACGGAAGGCAGCCCCAGACAGGAGGAAAAGACCCCGAACATGGGGTTCCTGAATACCTCCTCTCCAGTGCCTCCCTGGATAGCCTCAATTCCTTCCTCCTTCCACAGCCTTTCATGGCCTGGGCTGGAATTTATCTTCTGGCAATGTAGTTAAGCCCTGGTGTTTGGAGCCCAAACCTGGATTCAAATCCTGACTCTCTCACCCCTTAGCTGTGTGACTAAGGGCCAGTGACATCACCTGAAGGCCCTCAAAGCCAGCCAGACTACAGATTCAGAATCCAGACTTCCCGGTGTTACCCGGGTTCTGACTCTTGAAGCAGACCACCAGGGGTCAAGTCCTGGCCCCTATCCTCACTTCACTTTTCTTTGCCTGGTTACCTTTATCTGCAAAGTGAAGATAATAACAGTACCCACTCGCCTTATTAGAGCATTACTGTGAGAATTAAATGGGGTAACTTATGCAATGTGCTTCGAACAGACACTCTAAGTACCCACGAAGTATTAGCTATCACTAGAAATAGTCGGCGATAAGGCTGTGAAGGGCTGCGCAGTGTCCGCGGCACCTAGAGCTCACTGAATGGCAGTTACGATTACCTTGGCCCCCACTAGGCTACAGTGTCCCTGGAGGTGGGGGTCCTGGGTCAGATCCATCTCTCATTCCCCGGCAGCCAGCAGCACAGTGCCCGGCACCAGGCAGGAGCTCAAACACAGGCTTGAGGGCGGTCGGGTGAAGAACTGCCCTCCTGGAACAGGAGGGTGTGGGCAGCCGGGAGCCTCCTGCCAGGAGAAGGGAGAACCGAGGTGTCAGGGAAGAGAAAGCAGAGCGGAGGGGGAAAGGCCGAGCCGGGCAGATAAGCAAGGGAAGTGAGTGAGAAAAGGAACAGGAGAGGCTGTGGCGGAGGGAGATAAGGAGGAAGGATGGAGAACGCGATCCGCGAGGAAATGCCCAGGGAGGTGAGGGAGCCCCCCGGACCCGAGCAAGGCGAGCCCCGCGCTGGTAGGAGGTCGGTGCGCGGGAGAGGGGCGCAGGAGCCCGCGCGGGGCGGGACTCGCGAGAGCCGGCGGGAGGGGCCGTGGGGGCTCCACCTCGCCTCCCGGCCTGGGCCGGGGGCCGGGCGGCCGGAGATTGGCTGGGGCGCGCGGTGAGGTCGGGGCCGGAGCCCCGAGGTGGGAGGTGCCAGGATCACTCGGTGCGCCCGGGAGCGGGAGCGAAGGCTGCCACCACTCGGGCCACCTCGGCGGTGGCAGCGGCTGCAGGGGAGCGGCGAGGCGGCGGGTGCACTCCGGGGCATCTGGGGACGCCGCGCACCATGCGGGCGGCGGCAAGGGGCGCGCGGGCGGCCGCCCTGGCGCTGCTGCTGGGGGCGCTGCACGCAGCGCCGGCGCGCGCCCAGGAGTACGACTACTACGGCTGGCAGGCGGAGCCGCTGCACGGGCGCTCGTACTCCAAACCACCGCAGTGCCTCGACATCCCCGCCGACCTCCCGCTCTGCCACACCGTGGGCTACAAGCGCATGCGGCTGCCCAACCTGTTGGAGCACGAGAGCCTGGCCGAGGTGAAGCAGCAGGCGAGCAGCTGGCTGCCGCTGCTGGCCAAGCGCTGCCACTCGGACACGCAAGTCTTCCTCTGCTCTCTCTTCGCGCCCGTCTGCCTCGACCGGCCCATCTACCCGTGCCGCTCGCTGTGCGAGGCGGTGCGCGCCGGCTGCGCGCCACTCATGGAGGCCTACGGCTTCCCCTGGCCCGAGATGCTGCACTGCCACAAGTTTCCCCTGGACAACGACCTCTGCATCACTATGCAGTTCGGACACCTGCCTGCCACCGCGCCTCCAGGTAGCGCCGCCACCACCGCCCCCGCGCGCTCCGACGGCCCCGGGCGCCCGCGAGTCCCTCGGAGGGGCCACCCCCTTACACACACACACACACACACGGCCTTCTCTCAGCCCTGCATGCCCCAGGAATTGCACCTCCGCCCCTGCACCCCCCCCCCCCCGACCCCACCAGTCTTGCAGCCTTCTCAGACTCCCAGGGTAGTGCCTCCCCACAGCTCTGGCCATGCTCACTGGTTCTCCCCATTCCGATTCCGTTCCTGAATACGCCCCCGGCATCCCTCCCAACGCTCACCTTCCAAAGACGCTGGAATCCCTGCGTAGCCACAATGCTGTCCCCCTATCCAGAGGCGTCCCCATAAATGTCTTATGGCCTCTCTCAGCCTAAGAATGCCTAGAGTCGCTAAACAATGCCCAGGCCCATCCACCTCCAACACAGCTCTGGACCCCAAGGCACCAAAACAAGACTCACCAACCCCTCCTCATGTTGAGGGCTGAGGGAAAGGATATGGGGGAAAACTGTGGGGTAAGCGCATTTCCCTGCTATACCCACCCCCACACACACCATTTTCCATGCCTGGGAACCCTAAATTCTCCCACTCTCTTCCCTAATCCCCCAGGCTAGGAGACCTTGGGGTAAAGCTCAGTGCAGAAGAAAGAGCAGATTGCCAGACTCTGCCACTAACAAGGAGCCCCCAGGAGTTGCCTAAACTTTGAGCCTCAGTTTTTCCATAAGTAATATAGGAAGTGAGCTCAGGTTCCAAAAATTGTGAGCTCCTAAGTGCCACCTCCCACCCACCCCAAGTCCCTAATTACCCCTAATTCCTCCCTGGTCTCAGTCTCCCTTCACTGTGCACCTCCCACCCCCAAACTCCTTGCAAGCAGAGTAAGGCTGGGTTGGGCAGCAGACAGGAGAACCAGCAGTGGCACTGAGCAGAAGACAGAAGACTGGGCAGTTGACTCGAGAGCCTAAGGAGCCCTTGATGCTGGGACTCCCCTAAGGGGTAGTACTGCTTTCCCATCTTCTTATTTGATGCAAGAAAAGGCAACTGAACTCCACCACACCCTATCCCCCTTCCTCCGCCGCCAGGGCTAACTCCATCCACATAGCCCTTGGTCCTACACCCCCATGTCCCTCCTGAGAGTCACAGTTGGGTAGGGGTCCTATCACGGGGGAGTGTTGAGAGACGGGAAAACCCCTATTCTTGGGTTGGAAATGGGACCAGGAAGCAGGGGAGAGCGAGCCAGCTCAAGCAGGGATAGTGCAGTCCCTACAGGGATCCCGGTGTGGTTCCTTTTCTGGTTTCCTTGGAAGCCATGCATTAACAGCCTGGAAGACAGGGAAGTCCTGGGCTCAGGCTCAGAATCCTACCAGGCCCTGCCCTCTCTGAAGCCTGCCTTCCCCTGTGATGGGGCAGCCAGTTGGAGGCAGAGACATAGGACAGAGAGCAGGTGCCATGTGGGCCTGAGACCAGAGGCAGCCTGAAGGGTTTGTATGGCCCACAATAAAACTGAAACTATTTCATATAAAAATTAAGAGCTTGGGCTTCCTTTGAGACCCCAGAAGTCCTGGCAATGCTAAGGTGCCCACCTTAGAGGGTGATGCTCCTCAGTTTACCACAGTCCCTGTCCTGCCAGTGTCACTTGTCTCCCCTCCTGCCCAGACTCTGTGTCCCTAGGAAGACCCTGTAGACAACCCCCATCCTGAGTTATAAGCTCAGTTCGCAAGAGTATTGCAGACTTGGGTACCCACTCTGGACCTCAGTTTTCTTTTCTTTAATAGGAATACTTCAGAGGCTGAGGATTAAATGAAACAAAGTTTAGAAGACAATGCACATTGTGGTGGCAGGTGCTAGGGTCACAGAGCAATTGTGCCCACGGGGGCAGTTTTGTCCCCCAGCAACCTTGTCTCTTTTGAACCTCACAACTACCCAGTGAGCACCCTTACCATGGTCCCATTTCCTGATGAGAGTGGAGGCTTGGCAGGGGGCGGTGGCTCCTCACGTGGCAAATGGCTTTTGGGCTCCAATCCCCTCATCAGCCTCCCTCGACACCACCCCTGCTTCTCTCTTCAGTGACCAAGATCTGTGCCCAGTGTGAGATGGAGCACAGTGCCGACGGCCTCATGGAGCAGATGTGTTCCAGCGATTTTGGTGAGTGTGGAGCCCATGTGCCCACTGCCCTGATTCTTTTCCTCCTTGACACATGCACCCACACACGAACACCCATGTCCATAACCATCATAGTGAATACTAACAGTTTTTGCATCCTGGGTCCCTTTTAGAATCTGATCAAGACCATGAACCGTCTGGCCGAAGAAATGCACCTCATTTTGTAGGTCATCCCAGAAGCTTCAGAAGCCCCTCAAGGCCATGGCCCATGGGCCCCAAAACCCCCCCTGGCCAAGGCTCCTGCAGCCCTCCCTTGACCTGCCCACAGAGGGCCCTCCAGGGCTGGATTCTCTTTAGGAAAAGCAAGCTAAGCCTGGAGATGGCTGGGAGCAGCAGGGAAAGAGCTGGGCCCCAGGATAGAAGTGAAGCACCCTCGCCCCTGGGCGCCTCTGCATGGTACCCGATGCACCTCTGGCCAGGGGAACCGTGGTCACTTGTCCCACGCCTTCATCCTGGAGCCTCTCCGTTCCTGGGACAGTGAGCCAAGTCTAGTCAGGACCACACGACCCGGCATGTGGCCTTTGCCAAGTTGGCTGCTGTTTTGTGTCTTAGCCTCCCTGTCTGTAAAAAAGAGATAGCAATGAAATCCTTACAGTCTTCTAGGTCATTAGTCCATTTGGAAAGAGAATACTCCTATTGCAAGGGGTGAGTGTGTGTGTGTGTGTGTGTGTGTGTGTGTGTGTGTGTGTGTGTGTGCCCAAGAGAGAACAAGAGAGTGGTTAAGAAAAGAAAGAGAAAGACTGAAAGAGATTTTACAACAGTTTCCTTCCCCGGGTGAACAGAGTCATTCTCGGGCATCTCCCTGGCTGCTCACAGAGATGGGGGTCCAGGGGCGTGAAGAAGTGGGAGATGAGCCTAAGTGACCTGCCCAAGTTCCAGACTCCCAACCCCTAACTGTGTTAGGCTCTCTACAGCCACCGTGTGTACCCTGGATGGTCACCCCGACCATCCTCTTGCCCTCAAGCATCTCCCCGTCCCCCACCCCTACCCTGCAGACACACCACAGACATACTGTCCAATATCAAACACACAGCCCCAGACACCACACTCCCACCCGTACCATACAGTCTCACAAAGGTCACAGTGGTGTGTTCACACCAGCAAGAGCTGGTCGTGTGCACGCTGCTCAATCCAGCACCCCATGATGCGGTGGGCCCCAGTGGCAGGGCACGGACCTCATGGAAACCAGCCAGTGCTACAGAGCAGGACCCCTCCCCAGGGCCAGCTGTCAAACATTTACCAGCCCACCCACCACGGCTACATACACACACACACACACACACACACACACACACACACACACACACAGCCAGAAATCCCATCTGGAAGTCAGCCCAGGGATCATGAAGTCTACCTCCCCGAGGCCCAGGTGTGGAACTTCTGGCACAGGCACCCACTGGGGGCCTGAGAGCAGCCTGAGCGAACCCATCCGTCCTCACCCTGCCCCTCCGTCTACCCTCTCTGCACACACACAGTGGTTAAAATGCGCATCAAGGAGATCAAGATAGAGAATGGGGACCAGAAGCTGATTGGAGCCCAGAAAAAGAAGAAGCTGCTCAAGCCAGGCCCCCTGAAGCGGAAGGACACCAAGCGGCTGGTACTGCACATGAAGAATGGCGCCAGCTGCCCCTGCCCGCAGCTGGACAGCCTGGCCGGCAGCTTCCTGATCATGGGCCGCAAGGTGGACGGGCAGCTGCTACTCATGGCCGTCTACCGCTGGGACAAGAAGAATAAGGAGATGAAGTTTGCAGTCAAATTCATGTTCTCCTACCCCTGCTCCCTCTACTACCCCTTCTTCTATGGGGCCGCCGAACCCCACTGAAGGCCGCTGCTCCCTGCCCCACCCAGCCAGCTGTGCCTTGCCCTCTCCCCACCCCGGGGGGCACACTCCCTTCTTGCCCACTTAGCCTCACCCCTATTCCCAGGCTGACCCACCCCCTGCCTGAGTGGTTTCATGCAGTCGTTACCAGCACAGGCCCTAAGGAATGGGCATGGAGCCTGAGCTGTCGGTAACTGAGGGGTTTTGGGGCCCCTGGGGCCTTCTTCTCTTCGGAGCAGGGCTTTCTCATTTGGGAAGAAACCCCAGCGTTTCAGAAAGAGTGGAAGAGCGAGAGGGAAGCTCTGAGGGGCTCTGAGCAGGCCAAGGAGACAGTCTCCTGAGCAGATCCTGGTGTCAGCTCCCCTCTGCTGGTGGTGAGGCCTTGCCTTGAAGAGGAAAGTCTCAGTACTAGGCTGAGCTATCTGTGGGACAGCTCCCTACCCCCACTGCCCACTCGTGTCATCATAGTCCCCCAAAAGAGAGGCATTAGGGTCACAGTGCCCTCCAGCCACAGCTCCCCACCTTCCCCATCCCCTCCCTGCTAGACTGGAGACAGGCCCAGCCCGGACTCCCTCCCAGAGGCCGCTTTTTAGGGTTCATCCCTCAGCCTCTGCATGTCCCCATTACCCTGATGATGATTAAATTATCGCCACCGCTGCAAGGCCACAGGCACTAGATCTGATGCAGGCAAGGCTCAGTTTCTAATTTTTTTAAGTTTTTAATTAAATTAAAAAAAAAAAAAAAAAACAAGTTGGTTTTGACTAGGTTATTTCTTTGTCAGCTGGCCCCAAAGGTGGGGAGAGGAAGGTTCAGAAGGGACTTTTAGAAAGAGATTCCTTGTCATAGCCCATGGCCCATCCACACAGACATACTTGCCAAAGAACAATGCCCCTATTCTCGTAAGGTCCCCTGAGAGCACACAGTGATCACCCTTCTCATCCCCATCACTGTGACAAATGGAGATGACCGTCCTCCTGTTCCTGAAGAGGAAGAGAGACACCAAGATCCCCAGCCTTCTCCCATGGTCAAAGGGCTCCCACAGTCCCACAACATGACCTTGCCTCCTCCTCAGATCCCAAGAAGGCTGCACCACAGGGAACTACTCTGAAGAGCCAAGGGCCTAGAGGTGTCACCTCCTACCCCTTCAGCACTCAGACTGCCCCTGGGCACCAGTCCTGACCTGCGGGGATAACGGTGTAGACCTGTGCCACAGGAACCAGAAGGACAGGAGCCCCTGGGAGCCAGGGAGAAAACACATAAAAGCTCGGTCCCCACCCCACACCTACTGTATCTGAATCCGCATTTTAACACATAAATCTTCAAATCATCTAGAGAGCTCTTGCCAAATAGGGGACCCCACTCTGCAACAACCAACTTGGAATCTCTTGAGGGTGCTCAGAAGTCTGAATCTCTAGGTGCTCCCCGGGGTGGTATGCAGCCTGGGTTGAAGACCGCAATCTAGATGAGCCAATAGCTGAGGCAGCGGGGGGTTGGGGGTTGCTGGGGTGACCTCAGGCTGGGTCTCGGTCCTCCATGCAGGAAGCAGTGCCTGTGATGACTGAGGGCTTCTTCAGCCAACTCGGAGCAGATGGTGCTGCGCCTGGAGCTGAATGGGGCAGGGAGGGCAGAAGGCCTAAAATGGAGGCAAAAGGCTCCTGCCACTCAAACGTCCAGCCTTTGGAAAGAGACTCTCAGCAGATGCTGAGGGACACGGCAGATGTATCCAGGGCAGGGGGCTGGGGATGCTCCCAGAGCAGCTTTCCTCACCAGTGAGGGTCCAGCTGCCCAGCCCAGGCAGGGCTTCCTGCTCCTCCAACACCGCGCAGCTGCGTTCTCTTACGAGGACTTGGCTTCCGGGGCTCTCGGAGAAGCACGATGCCACAGAGAAACGAGGAAGGCCAAAGGGCCCCCATTCTGCTGTGGGGCCAGGGCGAGCTAACAGGGGGTCTGACGGCCTGCCCACAGGTCTCCTCCCTGGGCAGTCAGGGCGAGCTAACAGGGGGTCTGACGGCCTGCCCACAGGTCTCCTCCCTGGGCAGTCAGGGCGAGCTAACAGGGGTCTGACGGCCTGCCCACAGGTCTCCTCCCTGGGCAGTCAGGGCGAGCTAACAGGGGGTCTGACGGCCTGCCCACAGGTCTCCTCCCTGGGCAGTCAGGCGGCCTCGCCACAGGTCGGGAGCAGCAGAGGCCTGCTTGTTTCTCAACTCTGAGGAAGCCACCGCCACCCACCCTCACCCCAAGCCTGCCCAGCCCACAGCTCCCTGAATCTGCCCCTTGTCTCCCAGCCACCTACCCCGACCAAATATTTATGGACACTTCTATGGTCAACCAGGACCAGGAATTATTTTTCCACTGAACAGACAGGACTCCAGCTACTTCTGGCGGGAGCACAATACTGACCTCTGTCAGGTGCTGGCAGCCAGCGAGATGGAGCAGGCAGGGGAGGGGCTCCCCTCGCCCATCCCGGGAAGCCCCGTAAGACAGTCCTCGGCCACCCCCGACACAGGAGTCTGGCTCTGCTCTGTACATCAGCTCTGTCCCCAACATCTGCTGTCAGACCCCCCCCCCCAGCAATCTCTTCCTGGGACCAAGAAGAATCCTCCCCAAAAGGAGGGGAAGCCCCACAAGGCCTGAGCCCACCCTTCATTTCCTTCAGCCACAACACACTCCCTCCTGGCTGGTCTGGAAACAGACAGCTGCTGCTGCCCAGCGAGTATCTGGGCTGTGTGTCAGCGAATGACTACATCTGACAGAAACCCCAAGAAACAGTGGGGCTTCTCCACACCAGAGGGCTAGAGACAGACAGGTGTGAGGCCCGTGTCCCAGGCTCATTCTGTCTTCCTGCTCTGCCAGGAGACAGCTTCTGTTCTCTTGGTTACAAACAGTGCCTCCTCCTCCCCACTTCTAACCACATGCCAGGCAGCAAGGCAGAGAAGGGGAGCAAAAACAGCATGTCAGCTGCCTCTGGCCCTTTTGATCAGGAAAACAGTAATTTCCCAACAAGTTCCACCTGGTAGATTTCCACTTTTAGCTCCCCGGCCAGAACTAAGTCACATGGCCACCCCCAGGTGCGAGGAAGCAGAGGAAGTCAGGTGTTTCAGTTGGGTACAAAATCAGAGTTCTGATAAAGAACAGGAAGGATTTGGGGCAGGCTGCTAAATACTCAGGATCTGGGGTGCCTACATGGCTCAGTCAGTTAAGCATCCGACTTTTCATTTCGGCTCAGGTCATGATCTCATGGTCATGAGACTGAGTCCCGCATAGGGCTCCACACTCAGCTGGCAGTCTGCTTCTGTCTGTCTCTGCCCCTCTCCCCACTCTAAAAAATAAATAAATCTGAAATTTAAAAAAAGAAGAAGAAGAAGAAGTACCCTGGATCAGGTTGAAGAGAGGTAGTAGAGCCCAGTTTTGGGTTCCAATCCTGTGACTTGGTGACCATGTGACATTGGGAACACTGCCCAACTACTAAATGACGGAATAATGTCTATTTCGCAGGCTGGCTGAGTGTTAAGTGGGAATAACATATGACAAGTTCCTCAAACCAGTGCCCAGCATTTAGAAGATATTCATTAAATGGTAATTGATATTTTTGTTAACCAAAGGCCTTGACCTGGCTAGCATGGTGCCCATACATACCAGTACATTCCTAACTGATTTATTAACTAAGAAACCTACTGGCAGGAAGGCAGGGAAGAGGTAGGAACATCTCATCTAAAACCCAGAGTTGTTACTTTCAGGACAGAGCCTACACTTGGCGTTTTACTTCAGAAAATATACCCCTCGGGGTACCTGGGTGGCTCAGTGTGTTAAGCCTCTGCCTTAAGCTCAGGTCATGATCTCAGGGTCCTGGGATCGAGCCCCACATTGGGCTCTCTGCTCAGCAGAGAGCCTGCTTCCCTCTCTCTGCCTCTCTGCGTACTTGTGATCTCTGCCAAATAAATAAATAAAAATCTTAAAAAAAAAAAAAAAAAAGGAAAAGAAAATACACCCCTCCCCAAGGGGTATGTAAGCCAACAGCAGGGAGAAGACATAATAAATTCCAAGCCCATGCTGGGTGACAGGCACTATTCCAAGCACTCTAGGATTCTTATTTTTTTCTTTTTAAAGATTTTGTTTATTTATTTTACCGAGGCGGGGGTGGGGGGAGATAGGGAAGATAGAGCAAGCAATCGCACCCCTATGAGAGGGGAGGGGCAGAGGGAGAGAAAGAGAGAATCCTCAAGCAGATTGTGTGCTGAGCACACAGCCGGACACGGGGCTCAGTCTCATGGCCCTGAGATCACATTGACCTGAGCTGAAATCAAGAGCTGGACGCTCAACCAATGAGTTACCCAGGTGCCCCTCACTCTGGTATTCTAATTTAAGCCTGCCAACAGCCCTCAGAGGTAAACATTACTATCCCCGTTTTAAGGAGGAGGAGGCTGAGGACCAGAGAGGTTCGTGAGCTTACTGAAGGACACACTTCAGAGTACACAGTAGTGGTCCATGTAGGGGTACTAGGACTTGGCCCCAGGTTTTCAACCACTATACTACTGCCTGCAGGGGACGAAGCCCAGAGGCGTCGGGGGAGGACAGACAGCAAAGCCTCAGCCACCCTGCCTCACAGGAAGATTTCTGGCAGTCCTGCTCAGGTCCCACTCCAAGGGCCCTGACAGCAACAGAGGAGCCAGCCTGACTTCGGCTTTGCTCCTGACCCAAAGCAGCCCACCCCTGACCCCGCCACCCCTCCTCCCTATCAGAATCCAGGCTCTTGAGGCTCACAAAGGAAGCTCACAACCCACAACTGTTTAGTTGGCTGTAATCCTGGCTAAAGTTCACTCTTTGGGAAATCCAACGTGGGGGGTGGTTGCTGCTGGAATGTATGTGGCTGGGACCCAGCATCCCAGCCCAGACAGCAAGCTCTGCTGGGGCCCTGAAGAGAGCAAGCAGCCAGGGGAATCCGGAATCCCCAACCCCCAGCTGTGCCAGAGAATGGAATGTGCTGCTCTGGGGTGTTGAAACGGACCCCACCAAGGGGGGGTGCTGGGGCGGGGGGAGGGGGGGAGCTCCTGCCACAAGGCTGCCTCTGTTCCTCCGGATGCTGAGCCCACTTTGCTAGGGCTCGGGATGGGCAGGCCGCTCCTGTTAGCTTAGTGGCTCAGAAGATCGTGGAGCTGGTGGGGGCAAGGCAGAACAGAGGGGAGTGAGCCAGGATTGTATGTTCACCCAGAGTTTCTCTGATAATGCCTCTTCAAGCACCTGTGGCACAATTCACACCCCAGTTCCATGGCTTACTAGCTACATGACCTTGGGCAGGTTACTTAACCTCTCCAGGCCTTTGCTTTACTCATCAGAGAAATGGACTTAATAACAGAACCTAGCTTTTGGGAATGTCTTGAGGTTTAAAAAAGAATGACAGCTTTGCGCAGTGGCAGTATCGTAGCCAATGAGGTTTATCCGAGGCGCGATTATTGCTAATTAAAAAAGAATGACAAACTCAGCATGCTGCTGGAACAGTACTCAATAAATGTAGGTGTTGGCATGCCTGGGTTGCTCAGTCAGTTAAGCATCTGCCTTCAGCTCAGGTCATGATCCCAGGGTCCTGGGATCAAGTCCTGCATTGGGCTCCTTGCTGAGCGTGGGTCCTGCTTCTCCCTCTGCCTGCAGCTCTCCCTGCTCCTGTGCTTCGTCTCTCGCTCTCTGGCAAATAAATAAAATCTTTTCCAGAAATTAATAAAGAACATCCAAGATACACAAAAGAAAAGTAAAGTAGGTGTTATCATGATTTCAGAGCCTGCCACCAGCTATAAGATAGATGCTGGAGCCAGGGCCTCTCAAAAGTGGTGCCTGGAAGGTTCCACGAAGACAAGGGCATGAAAATGGAGCTTCGTTTGGCTTTAGCTCTGAGGGCCAGGAGATTGACGACTATAAATCCTGAAGACCCCAAAAACCAATTCAAAGTCTGCCAGGGCTCACCACAGATTGCCCCCCATCCCTACCAAACCACAAAAAGATCAATAGACCCATCAACTTAAGCCAGGCTGTGGGTGCTGGCTGTGTCCCAAGTCTGTCCCAATGGGTACCAGAGCTGGAGCACAACCCAGCTGCTATTCCTCCCACTGGGTGCCAAAGAACAAAGTGGAGGCATCTTTTAAATCAGGCATCCAATTCTATTTTGAACAGTCTGCCCTCCCAGCCACCACACGTCCGGTCCTCTCCACACTGTGGACCCCCGCCAGCTGTAAGACACAATCCAACCTCCACAGCTTCATTTTCCCGGTGGCACCTGCACCTGCAAGATGTCGCTCCCCAGCCTGCTCTCACTGAGGCCCTCACACACACTGTAAAGGGACAAAGAGGTGGCCCTCTGGCTTCCCTTCGGTGTGAAGACCCATCCAAGACCCCACGATAAAACCCGTGCTTCCCGAGCCCTGGTAGCCCGTGTCCCAAAGGCTACTTGTGCCACAGACTACTTCACCAACATTACACATCGTTTTTGGTTTTCCCCAAAATAAAACAGTATTGTCTCTGCTTTTTCAAACTACACTCTGGTCTCAGATTCTTTCCTGAATAATAATCTAAGATTAGTCTCTGGTTTAAAAACACATAAACCAAAAATTGTTCCAGGCCATCTGGGACAGTCAGATTGCCAGAATGGCAGGAACAGGCTGGCCTTTGAAAATCACTTCCTGTGCCCCAGGCCCCGTGCTCCACGCCTGGAGTGGATGGTCTCAGGAACTCCTCACAGCAGCCCTGTAAGGTACAGATCAGTATCATGCACTTTACAGAGGAAAGTAGCACAGAAAGGCCTGGGGGCAGTGCCCCTGTGGCAATTCACTCCAGAGTAGCTGCCACTGATGGCAGAGGAAGGCCAAGTACGGGACTGGCCACAGCAGTGCCTACTTCTGACAGCCAAAAGACCAGCCCTGGCTAACACAGGCTGCTCCTGCTCTGAAGAAGGCCCTCCCTCTGACACCGTGGGGAAGATGCCTCTTCAAATGGATGTGCTGTCCTTCCCCAAGTGAGGGGCTGGCCTGGACGACCTCTGAGCAGCCTTCCAGCTGAGCCACCCAGGACACGTGCCATGCACAAAAGCGCCTGCACAGCCCTGGCTGCCTCTCCCTTGGGCCTGCACCATCGCTGCTGTCCTTTGGTTCCAAGGCCCCACTTTGCCTTCCTCCAATGTCTTTACTGTTCCTCTGGACCCAGGCTGCTGAGGCCACTTTGATACTTTTTCAAGAGAACACTGTCTTCTCTAAAAACTGCCAGGAAAAGGTCCTGCCTGCTTCCCTGTCTCTCAAGGCCCCTCAGAGCTGCTGGGGCTCCCCCATACTAGGGGAAGTCCCTGAGCTAGGCAGAATCCCATCTGGACCAGGCCACCGCCTCTGTGAGCTGCACAGGCATGGGGCCATTAGAACACGGCTGTGACCTAACCTCAGCTCTGATGCAAGATCTCTCCTGCCCTCTTCGCTGCCCCAGCCCTCCGTCTGGAAGACATGGCTCATAGCCAGCTCTAGTCTGCGAAGTACCATGCCAAACCTTTCACTGCCCCTACTCAGCTTCCCTTGGCCTCAGTGTCCTCATCTATAAAATGGGGGTGAACAGTGCCTACCTCGTAGGACCATCATTAGGCATAAATAAAATGATGTGTATAAAGCACTCACCACTGTGCCTGGCACCCAGTACACATCCCACAAACTCTGCTTTCAGAGAACCGCTTATCTGTCCTGTCTCACAGCCAATCCTCTTCTGGCTGGCTCTCAGCCTCTAGCGCGCCGATCCTTTTTTGCTTTTTAAGAAGGATTAGCTAAAATCCTTCCGTTCTAAAGCCTGCACCGCTTAGTGTTTGACTAGTCCTGGTCCTAACCCCCAACTGCTCACAATCTGGTCACAAGACAGAGACTCAAGTCAATCTGACAAACACGTGCTGAGCCCCGCCTGCATGAGGCACAGTGTTCCTCCCCCCACCCCCCCTGCAGACCCCCAGACGGCAGCCTCCACACCTCCTCCAGCTGTGTCCCACAGGTACAGCGCAGGCCTGCAAACTCAGCCCAGGGCAAGTCTGGCTCTCTAGGCTCACAGAGAGGGTTATCACAAGGACCAGGACAAAAACATCAGAAGCTTGAGGGCCTTTTTATTGACAATTCTCCATATACACAGAGATCCTTTTTGTTCCTCTCCAGTGTAAATAAAGCACAGAGTATTCAACTCTCATCTGTTAACAAAGGAGCCCAAGGAAGGGGGTACACCAAGGCCTGCCTGGTTTCCCAGGGACTTGTACCTCCCTGGTCTGTCACAGGACCCTAGCTGCCCAGCCCTAAGTAGCCCCAGAAAGCTAGCCTGGGGCGGTCTTGTCTCCCCAGCCTGCCTCCTCGGACACCTGCTCAGTCTCCTATGGGTCCTGGGTCCCCAGCAGTCCATGACTCCAGGGAGGCATCCTGGGACAGAAGCACCCCCTCCTCTCCATCCCATTCCTTGGGGCACATGTTCCCAGGAACCATGCAATAAATAAATAAATACTTCAAAAAGGCAGAGCAACTCGAGGGGACAGAAAGGATGCCCGAGCCTGCTCAAGGCGTAGGGAGAGACGCTGGTGCCCTAACAGCCCAGAAGTGAACATAAAATTATTGAAGAAAGGATGGGGACCTCAAGTGGCCTTCATCCCTAAGTGAGACTGTCCTGCTGAGGAACAGCATCAGAATCGAGGACCCAGCCTGGAGGAATCCTACACTTCCCAGGCCCCCAAGAGTCAAGGGCTTCAGGACCTCTGCTCTCCCTGCCTGTCTCACACGCCGTGGGACAAGAGGCCAGGGAGGCAAAACATAGCTCTGGGCCAGAGGAGGGGTGCCTGAGGCTTTGAGCAGGAGAAGTAAGAGTGATCTGAACGCCTGGCATCTACCCAGTGGAGTGTCACCAGGGTAATATGTGGGCTGAGACTCTGCAAGTCAAGGTTTCTGCAAGGTGAGTCTGATGTCCTTTGAGCTGCTGGGGCTCCCTATGTTTTGCTCCACTTAATACTAAAGGATTCTGACAGGCCCTCCTAAACACGGCCTCCTCTGGGAGAACATGGAAACTTCAACACTGTTTCTAGGACTTTTGGTCTTATTACCTCTGGCCACACACCCTCTGGTGGAGAAACAATGAGATGCTGATGCCTGAAGGGACATTCAAACAGCAGAGTTGGGCCGCGCTATGCCCAAGCCCTTCTGCAGGCTCTCAGAGGCCAAGGGACTGGCCCAGGAACAGCAGAAGAATCTCTTCTCCCCATCTCTGATCTGTGGTCTCCTAGAATTGTGAGGTGTGGAGAGATGCCCTGATGCTCAGAGACCCCTAGCGAGACCAGGCCTAGCTCACTAGTTTATATTCTCAGCCCAGCTCTGAGTCCACTAATTCAGCACAGGACAGAAGAGGGCAAACACACCAGGCCCTCCAGGGGCTCCTCTAACCTCTGGGATTTGAGAACTGCCATTTACTAGCCCTCCGCAAGAGGGGGGAGCAGCTCCAGAACCCAGCTGGAGACAACGAGGAGAGGAAAGGGAAGCCTACCTAGCGTTCAGGCCACATTTGCCCAGTACACATCACATGGGGCTAAGGATAGGAGAGTGAGGTCTGCTGCTGGTCCCAGGGACTGATGCCCACTTTAGACCCCGGCCCCTCTTCTCACTTGCTCAAGGTCTGGTTACACGAGGCACACACAAACACAGTCTCTCTCTGGGCTTCGGGGGCTGAAAAGGAGGAAGAACTTGGTGAGACGCTTCCTCATGTCCTTTGGTTCATGACCCCCAATACTACTACCATTTCCCAACCCCTAATGCCCCACACAAGCCACCCATCACCCAGCCCACATCCTTGCTAACCCAGCTCCCTAGCCTGCCCTCAGACCACTTTCCATGAGGACTAGGGACTTCAGGAGTGACCACAGCAACAGCAGGCCTCTCCCCCAGGTACCCTGCATTAGAAATTATTTTGGCACCAACAAAACACCACTAAAAAGTTCTTTAAATAGGGTGCCTGGGTGGCTCAGTGGGTTAAGCCGCTGCCTTCGGCTCAGGTCATGATCTCAGGGTCCTGGGATCGAGTCCCGCATCGGGCTCTCTGCTCAGCAGGGAGCCTGCTTCCCTCTCTCTCTCTCTGCCTGCCTCTCTGCCTACTTGTGAACTCTGTCAAATAAATAAATAAAAATCTTTAAAAAAAAATAAATAATAAAAAAATAAAAAGTTCTTTAAATAAAATACCAGAAGAAAATTTTCCAACATGTTTTAATGGTGGTTATCCCTAGGTAGTAAGATTACGGATTACTTTTTCCTTCCTTCTTCTGTGTGATAATCTCCAAATCGTCTAGAATGAGCATATGCTACTTGCATGACCAGAGAGAAAACCAGAGAAGCCTCAATTTCAGATTACGGCACGTTAGAGGCGGTGCGCAGAGCGTGCTCCCACTACTTGTAGAACCTGCGTGTGTCCGCGTTCACCCTCGTGCACATGAATCCCTTCCTCTATCTGTTATCTTTTGCTTACAGTGAGTATGTACAGCTTTTTCATTTTGTTAAAAGTGTTACCAAGTTAATGAGAAAAAGAACAAAATTCAGCACAGCGGTGTCCTCTGGGGAAGGCAGGGAGGTGCTGGGGAGCCTGGGTGGGGGGCGGCTACTGCTGTTTTTTAACTTTGGCGAAGCAGCCACAGATATTCAGTATTATGTCTCATAATTCAGATACATTAAAGATATTCTTTTGCACGCATAAAATACTTCGTTGTTTTGTTTGTTAAAGGACAGTGGAGATGTTTCTCCAGGGCAGACAGGATCCCGAGTCCCCCTGCCTTCTCACTGGCCCCTTGCTCCCTTTCTACACTGCAGCAGCCCTTGGAGGATGCAGGAACCAGCCAAGCCCTCCCAATGCCCTGACCCCTGGCCACCTGCACCACTCACCTGTGGCCCCCATGGAGGACTTGGGCACCTTGAAGGAGCAGCACCGAGAGCAGAAGCTGTTTCCACAGTTACTGCAGCTCCGCTGCAAAGAGCCATGGTCAGTATCAGATGTGTCACCCACACCCAGAGTCCCCCTCCCTCCCATCAACTGATCTCACCCAAGGAACCTGAGACTACCATAGGAATGGGGAGGTGCCCAAGTGGGGCAGGACAGAGCAAACATGACATCCAGTGGGAAGACTGGTGAAGGTGTGGGCACAGGGACAGCAGATCCCCGCTCACCTGAGCAAATCTCAGACCCCAGGCCCAATGTGGCCCAATGACTCCCCACTACTCCACTGCGTCTCATCCCAAGTCCCCACACACATACTCTCAGGGAGACTCACCCTCTTCTTCAGCACTGAGAAGGTGGCCGAGCAGCCCGTGCAGTTCCCTGACAAACAGAGGCAGCAGTTCAGCCTTGACCCAGCCCAGGCTCCCGACTCTCACCTGCTCCTGGCTCTTCTAAATGGGACCACTCAGGATGGCAGCCCAGCCCAGACACCACAGCTGGGAGCAGGGATCAAGGGAGCAAAGTCCAGGGCACCTGGGAGCTCAGTCTGTTAAGCATCTGCCTTCAGCTCAGGTCATGATCCCACAGTCCTGGGATGGAGTCCCACATTGGTCTCCTTGTTCAGTGGGGAGTCTGCTTTTCTCTCTACCCCTCCCTCCCACTTGTGATCTCTCTCTCTCATGCTCTCTCGCTCTCTCTCTAAAATAAATAAATAAAATCTTCGATTTAAAAAAAAAAAAAAGGGAGCAAAGTCCAGATCCAGAGACAGAAGGGGACTCAAACTAAGAAGGAAATTCCCAGGGTGCCTGGGTGGCTCAGTTGGTTAAGTGTCTGCCTTCGGCTTAGGTCCTGATCTCAGGGTGCTGGGATAGAGTCCCACATCGGGCTCTCCACTCTGTGGCAAGTCTGCTTCTCCCTCTCACTCTGTGATCTCTCTCGCTTTCACTCTCTCTCAAATAAATAAATAAAATCTTAAAAAAAAAAAAAGGAAAAGAAAACGAAAACAGAAGGAAAATTCCCATGGTCCCTGAGAATCCATGTCTCCAGACTATACACAGCTGCCGGTTCATGTGCCCTCCCAGGACTTAGAGGCCCCACCTGCAGGTCCCACCAAAATCGAAAAGCATCCTGCAGAATCTGAAATCACACCAAGCTGGGGGGGACCTGACGGGTATCCTTCAGATCTAATGAGCTCAGATGAAACCTGCCTGACACGACCCTTTCCTAAGTGTCTGCTTAACAAATAGTCTGCCCACAGGTAATGCAGAAATGCCTAGCACCCCAGACTCCTGCTTCCTGTCATCTGAAGATTCCAGGAGAGGAGCTCAGAACGAGGCACCTTCCAAGACGACGTGCAGGGCAGGGGCACAGACACTGTGAGTGGTGGGCAGGACGGAGCAGGGCAGGGCCGCAAGAGACTCCACCCGAACCACCACCCACAAGATGCTCAATTTCCGGACCATGCCATGCCGGAAGAGCCAACAACAGCTCAGCGAGTGCATGGGAGGAGGCGACGGGTCAAGAAGAGATGAAGGACGGGGAGAGAGGGAGCCAACCGACAGTTCTTGCGGAGGCCGCTGTGCTCACCACCCGCCCGTGCTCCCAGGAAAATTACAGACGGAAAAGGTGGCCTGCAGCAAAGACACAGTCTACAGAAGGAGGCACGTGCCAGTGAATGAAGGGAACCAAAAGGCAGAGGCAAACTGAGGCCTGAGTGAGGAAAGGCTGCACTGCGCCTGATGGCTTCACCAAGCTCCAGGAACAAAAAGCAAACCCTGAAGAGACCGAGGAAGGTTCCAAGGGCTAGCCCCAGGAACCCAGGCTATGGTCTGAGGCAAAAATCTCTATGCAAGCAGGGGGCACTGCGGCAGGGGAGAAAGCCTGGGGGCCCACGGTGGGCATGAAGATGCTCCTGAAAGGGGCTACAGAGCCCAGCCCCGGGACTGTGGGCCCAGAAAGAAGCTGAGTTGGGTCGTGAAAACACTTGGGAGTGGATAATAAGGCTACTGGAGTACGTGTCTACAACCTGAGGCCCAAAGGCCTCCTGCGACCTGGCCAGAGCAATTAGGAGCTTCAGGAAGCACCGCTGGGCCTCTTGAACTACCTGTGTGGCCAGGTATAGAGCCCCGGGCCTCACCTTCAAGCAAAGGCCCAGAGGTATATTGACAGCTACATGTGGTCCCTTCCTGTCCCACCAGAACCCCCTGCGGCCCTTGCTACAGGACACTCCCTGTGTTTAAGGAAAGATGGGTCCACCCAAGCTAGAGCAAGGAGAAGCCTGAGGCCAAGGCATGTAAGGTGAATGCCATTGCTGCCGGTTAGCTCCTGGCCTCTGGACAGCACAGCAGGGGCTGCTGCCCTGATGCCAAACCAGCAATCAGGCTACTCTAAGACTTTGTCCCCCACACAAAGAATGTGGGCAAAGCAACCCACCTTGGTACCCGGGCAGCTCAAGCAGTTAAGTGTCTGACTCTTGGTTTAGGCTCAGGTCGTGATTTCATGGGTCGTGAGATCAAGCCTCTCCTCTTTTAAATAAATTAAAAAAAAAAAAAAAAAATCAGGGCACCTGCGAGGCTCAGTTGGTTAAGCATCTGCCTTCGTCATGATCCCAGTGCCCTGGGATTGAGCCCCTCCCCCCCCCGCCGCCCCGTCAGGCTCCCTGCTCAACAGGAAGCCTGCTTTCCCTCTTCCACCCCCCGTTTGTGTTCCTGCTCTCACCGTGTCTCTCTGTCAAATAAATAAATTAAATCTTTTAAAAATAAATTAAATCTTTTCTATTTTAGGTTTTATTTATATATTTGAGAGCAAGAACATGAGTGGGGATGGGGTAGGCAGAGGGAGAGGGAGAATCAGACTCCCTACCAAGCAGGGACCCCAACACAGGGCTCGATCCCAGGACCCTGAGATTATGACCAGCACTTAATCAACTGAGTCACTTAATCAACTGAGCCACCCAGGTGCCCCAGTAAATAAATCTTAAAAAAAAAAAAAAAAGAAGCAATCCATCTCTGCTTCTCCTTAGCAAAGGGGACAAAGGCACGGGGCAGAGGACTGGAGCCACTCAAAGACTGACACTCAGACTCAAGTCCAGGATGGAACATCAGGGCCAAGCATCCCAGGGCAGCCATGTGGTCTGGTGAAACCAACATGTACTCACTGCACAAGCCTGAGCCAAGGAGGGCTTAGGAGGCTGACACCAGCTCAAAACAGGTATATGGAGGAGAGCAGCCCTGTTCCCTTCCAACATCTACCGACTCTCCCTACCCCCACCCTCAGTAAAGGGCCTGACTCACCATGTAATGATGCCACGGGAGCAGGAAGGAGTCTAAGATTGCGTGGGCCCTGCCAGGGTAATGGTTAAAGAGCCTCTGGGACAGAGCAGGGCCACAAAGAAGCCCCTGAGCAGCCTGTCCTCATCTGTCCCTGTCCCTGTCCCCGCCCTCCACGGGCAGCCAGAATGGAGTTGCCCTGAATGTGGCTCACCTCCCCCTAGCCTGTGGGAGCCAGACCCAGGAGCAGAGCTGCTGCACCTGCCCTCACAGCAAGGAGTCTGAGAACATCTCAGGGAGAGGACAGCGAGCAGTCTTAAAGAATAGAAATTAAGAGAGGCTTACCAAAACAGCAGCATTTTCTGCTTTTGCCAGCCTCGTGTGAACCTGAAAGGCCTTCACCCAACCCAGCTGGGATTACCTGAACCAAAAACCAGTATTAAAATAAGACATAGGGGCACCTGGGTGGCTCAGTGGATTAAAGCCTCTGCCTTTGGCTCAGGTCATGACCCCAGGGTCCTGGGATCGAGCCCCGAATCAGGCTCTCTGCTCAGCAGGAAGTCTGCTTCCCCCCCTCTCTCTGCCTCTCTGCCTACTTGTGATCTCTATCTGATGAATAAATAAAATCTTTAAAAAAAAATAAATTAAATAAAATAAGACATAAAACCAGAGGATTTCAGACACTAAGGCAAAGGGAGCATGAAGAGTGAGAAAAAAACACAAGAACACAGGAGCCAGATCAAATAGCTTGGATTTGAGTCACAGCTCGACCATTAACTGGCTGAAGACACAAGGCAAATCACTTTTTCTCACCTGAGGTTACTCACCTGCAAATGAGAACGTCTAAAGGCCTTTACTTAAAATTCATACACATAGATGAATCACATGCTACAGCAAGAACATGAATTCTTGCATAGTGTCACTTGGAACTTCTGGAACCCAGCTGCTCTTAAGCCCCTAAGAACTGCCTGTCCCTATCGCACCTATCATCTGGACTAGATGAGACCGTGTACGTGCAAGTGCACTGAACACAGTGCCCCGGAGAAGTCTGTGATCACCACAAACAAAAGGGAACTGGAAATGACTGGGGCGCACTCACAGAGCAGAAAGAAAAAGCATGCCCAGGACCTCTAATCCTGGAGAACAAGGGCCCTGGTGCCACAGGGGCAGGAAGGCAGGCTCCTGGATGCCCTGGGCCAAATTCCTCAAAAGAACCCCAGGGTTTCTCCCAGGGTACAGACCCTAGAACTCACTCCCACCGGAATAAACAGCAGAGCCGCCCCATCCTCCTGGAGGCCAACACCAAGCACAAGCAAGGCTCTTCCTCCAGACCAGCATGACCCCCAAGTCACCTGCTCTCTTCAGCCAGAAATTTATCTGGCTCAGCAACTGCTCTCCCGGTCTGAGCTGGGTTTCCCCCCATGCTAACAGTCATGTCTACCCTTCTCCAAAGCTGCCTTCCTTGAGCCACCCTGACCCCCAGTAAAGTAAGGACTGGTCAGTCCACAAACTTGGCTGAGGAGAAGGGACCTCAGGATTCTATCATGTGCAGAGGAAGATACTTTTTGCTTCAACTTGTTTCAAGCCGGACAGGAAAGATCCAGACAAGCTGCCAGGCACCGGCGGGACAGACCAGGACCCCTCACGTTCACACCCCTCTTACTAAGCAACTCACTGCGACCCAGCCAGCACTGTGCTACCACTTAACATGCATCACCAAATTAGAGACCTCCAAGAACCCCATGAAATAAGAACTGTTATTACTGCCATTTCTTAGGACGGGAACCTGAGGCACAGAGAGGTTATATCGTTTGCTCAAGGACACCCAGAAGAGCTGGGATTTACCCCGGGCAGTCAGACACTACATCTTGTTCTCAGCCATCCTACCACACTGCCTTCTGGGCCTCTGCCTCAGGATGACACTCCAATCCTGGAGTGGCGTTTCTGGAACAGAGCGCCTCAACTTCCCTCAAGTTAACGTTCAAGGAGGACAGAGGAACAAGAAGGAATGCAGACTCACTCCCTTGGCAGTGCCACTGTTTGTCTGCTACCCTCCGTGGGGCCCGGGCACATGGCGTTACTCCTTGCTCTCATCACAAACCAGTACCCACAGTTCCCAAACTCTGGCCCCACGACACCCACGCAGCCCCCTTCCTCAGGCCTGGACGTACCGAAGTTGTTGGAAGGGCAGCGTTTGCGGAGCCGCTCTGTGAGCCGGGACACCTTGCTGCGCAGTACCTCATTCTTGCTCAGAAACCCGTTGTCCTGCAGGACCAGCTCATCTTCCGCTGGACACGGGGCACCTTCGTCATCCTCCTGTGGAAACAGCTGCTTCCAGTCCTGCCCACCTCGTGGCAGGGCTCTGGGAGCCACGTGCAGAGGCCCCCAGCACAGCATACCGCACGAGGCATGGGGCCAGCCGGCTCGGTCAGCCTCCCCCTGCCCAGTCCCCGCCCGCCTCACCAAGGCTCCTACTTACCAGCACCACCAAGTGAGTCTCCTGCCTCCCAAGGTGTGCGGGAGAAGGAGAAAAAACAGAGAGAGATAGCAGGAAGAAGGACGCCACCGGGGGTGGGGGCGGTCCCACAGGCCGAGGGAAACACAGAGGTGCCCCTGAGTTCTGTCTGAGCGCACCACAGAGGCTAACGTCCACAGAGGCCCCCGGGGGAGGAGCCCAGCATCACATCAGCTTGAGAGAAGCTGGGTACTACGGTTTCTCAAACTGGATGAGATAATTCACTAAAAGTAGCTCATGATTCCAAAAGAACAGAAAATATCCCTTAAAATGTATTTTCAGAAAACTTTTGCTCCATTTAAGTTTTACACATTTTGCAGACATAAGTGTGAACTAGGCCAAGATATAAAATGTGTTCGCTACTGTGGGTCAGGAACAAAAGAGCCCGAAGGCCCTGGCTGTCCTCACTCCCTCCACCACCGCACCGAGATGCACAGTCCACAGTGGCATACTCAAGTCTGGGAGAAATCATTAAGCAGCTGAAAATGTAAATGCAGATGTGGGTGAGGCTGAGGTGAGAGGGAAGTGGGCTAGGGTAAATCATAGGCCCGGGGCAATGCACAAGACCCCTTTTCTCAATACTGCAATTTCCCCCTTTTACAGAGAGATGGAGAAATGACGTCCTGCTCTATGGAAATGCAACAGCAAAGTTGTGACAACAGCAACCACATAAGCACTCAGTGACCGGGGACAAGGAGGGTGGGGGCAGGGGCTTTTCTAAAGGGGACAGTCACTCCTCAGCCACACTGACCACATGCACTCAGGACTACCAGAGCTGCTGACTGTTCAGAGAAACTGAAAATCCAGACTCGTCACTGAAATCTCTCCATTTGTAAATGTTTTTAAATCTTGGATGCCAAATAAAATGCTTCTGCAAACTACCAGTTTGAATCACTGTCTTAAAATCAGGAAGATTCTGACCTAGCCCTTGGCCTGCAGCCACTTTCTCCAGCTTCCCCCTCTCTACCCCGCCAAAGAGACATCTTTCAAACCTCATTCTGCTTAAGAGCAGTGAGAGACCTGGGCCAGTGCCCTCCCCAAGTCTGCCTTCCCCACAACCAAGGCACCAAGCCCAGAGTCTCCAGCTTAGCTGGTAAATGATCCAGCCCCCACCACAGGGCACTTCCCAGAGGCTTCCAGAGCCATCCTTGCCCTAAGCACACATGACAGAGGAGTAGGTCAAAGAAGAGAAGGAAGCTCAGAGGCACCTTTTCATCCAGTGAGCTCTAGCTCACAAGTTCTGGCTTCTCATCTGGATAAATAGAACTGAAAAACCTGGACTTGGGATGTGAGAAGCCACCCAGCTCCAGACCAGCTGGCTTCCCACCTGATCAGTAGAGGGAGGTAGGGAAGGGCCACCCACCTCAATCGCATCTTTGAACTCCTCATCGGGCTCAGCCTCCTCGGCCTCCTCCACACTGCCGGGCGTGAGGTCCTGGGAAGAGAGACTATTACAGAAGGAGAGGGGAGCCCTGCCCCCAAGACAGAGGCCACCAGCTCCCTGGAGCCAACACCCAGGTTCCCTAAAACATCCATTCCTGCCCCAGAGGAGATGGCACACATGCGAGAAAAGTCATGAGAAGGAGGGCCCTCTCTGACCTAGAGGGACAGGGACATGGGCCCAAGACCACAGATGGCCCCCCGGTGGCTGCACAGCTCAGGTGTTAGAACCACAGGGCCTGGTCTGAGTCCTGGCCCCCACACACACACACTGGCACAAACACTCTGGGCCTCAGCCTTCCCCCATGCAGCAGCAAACCCTCTCATTCTCGGAAGCAACCTACACCTCACCCAGTTAATACCTCTAAAGTCCTTACATCAGCGGAGTAAGCATTCAACAAAGCAAGCAGTAGCTGTTATCATTACGCTTATCATTATTAAACATTTCTGAGAAGAGGAGGCCAGGGAAGCAGCAGGAACTGTAAAGAGGCCAGGAGCTCCAGGGCATGAACAAGCTGGGAACCAGAAGGCCCCATCCGCTGCCTGCAGGAGGCTCTGCCCTCTGGTGGGGGGCGCTCACCTCTGTGGGCGTGGGTGCAGGTGTGCAGTCCCGCACAGCACACTTTTCCCCAGCCTCCAACAGTGCCGGGCTCTCAAAGACGCTGTCTTTCTGCTTGGGGTTCAGCCGCTGCTGCAGACGTGCCCTGTACTCAGACACCACTGCCCAGGGCAAGAACAGAGTGGGGGGCATAAACAGGATGGAATGAGTGGTGCTCTGGGGGTCCCCCCTTCTACAGGTAGCTGGCCTCTTGCACCAGCCTGCTCTCAGCTGCAAGAAAGTCACCCTCCTAACTCTGAACAGATCACCTAACCTGAGCCTCATAAGCAGAACAGGGCTACCCACCCACCCCATTTGACGGCTACAGGGGGATTAAATGCACTATGTTGGATGAATTACGGCTTCGGTAACTAATCACCCAACTACAAGGAGGAAAACAAATACAGCAATCAACCAAACACATGTGGAAACCCGGGCTTCTGTGGCTCAGGGCCTCTCCAGACTGCCTCCCCGCTTTAGAAGCTAGACGGCAGACTAGAACTCCGGGATCACTCAAAGTAGCCACTCCAGGTGGCTGCATCCCAGGATGCAGGTGGCAACATTGGGAAAACATCCCTCCCTCATCTCCCAGAAGCCACCACATCACATAAGCAGGGATTCACCGGTCTTGGGAAGGGAGAGGGACCCCCCACAGTAGCAGCCTCCCCTGGATCCCCCCTGACATCTCAAATGCAGAGCCCAGGAGCCCTCCCAGAAACTACCCTGGTGTGGTGCTGCCCCCTTGTGGAAGGCACAGCAAACGGATGATTAGCTGGAGGGCCGGACAAACCCGGGAGCCTAACCTAGCCCCCAGAGCCTGAGCCTCTGCAGAGCTGTCCGAGCTGTCCAAGCTGTCCGAGGCTTACCTCGAAAGAACTCCACATTCCCCAGAAAGAGCGTGCTGTTTAAAAGGGCAAGGACCCAGCACAGGGGCAGCAGATAAAGCATGCAAACTGTGCCCAGAAGAGCCCCATAGAACCTGCAACGAAAGAGAGGAACCACGGCATCAGAAACTCCTAAGATCAGAAGGAAATCACTTTGGAACACAGCCACTCGGCAACGGGCACACTTCATAAACATGACATCTGCTAATCAAACGAGTGGGTGAGATTACATGGTGAGTTACATTTCTACTCTCAAAATATTTTTACCACACCTAAAAGGTGACTAAACAAAAGCAGTACATCCCAGCCCACAAGTTCACAGGCAGGCCTACACACAAGAGCCTCAGAGGCTCTCCCCCACTGAGCGAGGGGAGCAGGAGCTCCTGTGGCAAATCCATGCAGGGCAGCGGTGGGGGGAGCGGCGGCCACTCACTGTGAGGACGCGGTGGGGTTCTCCCAGTGCAGCACACGGTAGGCAGCCTCGCAGGTGCGGCACAGGCGGCTCAGGAAGGCCTCCAGCTGGATCAGGCTGTGGGCACAGGGCACTGCCGTGAGCCAGAGCTCGGGGTCACAGGAGCTAGGACCTCACAGGCATAGCTAGCCAGGGACAGCTGGTCTCTTCGAACCCAAAGGAGGGGCAGAGAGCTCAGAAGAAATGCATACGTTTCAGGCCCCCTTTTGGAACCCCTACAGAGATGCAAACAGGACAAATGTTCCCGCTTGGGTCTCTCCTAGCTGCTGGGGTAGGGCCATATGCTTAACTTCCCCGGGGCTGAGAGACAACGAGGAGCAGGGAAACCCCCTCACAGACAGACACGCTACAGCTGTAGGATAAATGGCAGGAGAGAGTACTATGTCTCCACCTGGGCTGTAAGGCAGACTCACTTGGAGAGGTTTTTTTAAATGGATCCATCCCCAGAAGCAATGAATGCACGCTGCACCCAGATCTTGGTTTCTGAAAGGCCCCGTGGAGATATGGCTCATTCCAGAGTGGGGGCAGCGCAAACGTAAGATGACTCTGAATATCATATGCACTCAGAAATGCACTCAACCGACGGATGGCTCCGTCAGTTGAGGACCCAACTCTTGATTTTGGCTCAGGTCATGAGCTCAGGGTTATGGGATCAAGCCCCGAATCAAGCTCCGTGCTCAGCAGGACATCTGCTTAAGATTTTCTCTCTCCAGGCTGCCTGGGTGGCTCAGTGGGTTAAGCCTCGGCCTTCAGCTCAGGTTATGATCTCAGGGTCCTGGGATCGAGCCCTGCATCGGTCTCTCTGCTCAGCAGGGAGCCTGCTTCCCCCTCTCTGCCTGCCTCTCTGGCTACTTGTGATCTCGGTCTGTGAAATAAACAAATAAAATCTTAAAAAAAAAAAAAAAAGATTCTCTCTCTCCCTCTGCCCCTCCACCCCCATCTTCCTACCCCCATGCGCATGTGCTCCCACACTCTCTAATAAATAAATAAATCTTTAAAAAAAAAAAGGATGGGACATATCAAAAGAACACAGAAGCCAATTCAAAAGAGCTCCTACTGCCAAACCTAAAACAATCTGAGATCAAAATAATGACAGTAATGGATTACAACCCATTAAATAAAATTAAGAATCTCGAGTTCATACTGATAAGATGGAAGAGCTCTTTCTTAGAGCGGATGCTGGCTAACAACGCCAATTAGAAAATCACCTTCGCAACTATCACAGTAATAAAGTGTTAAAGACAAGACCCAACAGTGGCCATTTCACAGCAGAGAAACCTTAACCAAACGACCAAATTCAGCATCTCCCTTAACAGGACAGACTGACATCATATGCCTCCTGATACAATACACTGACAATACATTGCTTGTCATATTCCTGCAAAAAGGCAAAACCTCCATCTAATCATAAGGAGCCAAACAACCCCAAATTGAGGGAAATTCTACACAATAATAAGCTCATCCTATCTAAAAGTGTCAAGGTCACGAGAAACAAAGACTAAGGAAACTATTCCAGGTTACGAAAGACTAAGAAGACATAAAAACTAAATGTAATGTAGGACTTGGGACTGGATTCTGGATGAAGGGAAATGTATATAAAAAACCTTATTAATACCATTGGTAAAATCTGATTATTAACTACATATTAGATAATTGCAAGAATGCTGATGTTAGCCATGTAAAATTTCCTGATTTTAATTATACAATTATAAATACGTAAGAGAAAGTCCTTGTCCTTAGGAGAGAAGTATTTGGAGTAATTAGGCATGATGTCCGCACTTACTTTCAACGGTTCGGAAGGAAAAAAAGTAACATGCAAGAGAAAAGCAACAGAGGAAGCCAATGTGGCAAATGTAATCACTGTTCTAGCAGGGCACAGGGCGTCTGGGAGTATTATTCTTGCAACTCCCATTTGAGTTTAAAGTCATTTATTTTAAAAAAAAAAAAAAAAGAGTGGGGGGTGTTAAAAACCACAGAGACCCAGACCCCACTCCAGAAAATGGACTCAGACGGGGGCCAGGCCCAGGCCTCCGTTTGTTTTTAAGTTTTTTTTGAAGCTTTGCAGTTGCTATGGTTAATGTTATTCAATGGTCTTAAACGTGGCTCTTCGGAAGTACCAGCTCTGTCACATTTAGGAAGCTTCCTGATAGTGTAATGACAGTGACTAACCCTTATCGGACATTTCCTGGGTACCAGACACTCATTCAGTCCTCACAACCACCTATGAGGCAAGCCTACTATTTATTATACCATTTAACAGGTGAGGCACCTGAGGCGCAGGTATGCCACAGGTTGCCACACAGCCAGTAAATGGAGGGTTGGGATTTGAACCCTGGCCGTGGCTCATGCATGCATGCGCTCCATTAAGACCTGGAACTGTCTCTCTAGTGGAAAGAACACAGGTTGTTGTGAAATCAGCTAGATCTGGATTCTCATCCCAGCTTGGTCCCCTTTTCGCCATGTAAGCCTTTTTCTTCTTCCATAAATGGAGGATACTAACAGGAGCTACCTCCCAGAGCTGTTCAAAAGATGAGAGGGAAGAACCCGATAGATGAGAGGAAAGACCACCTCATACAATGCAAGCACTCAGTGTGATGGCCGCTGCCACTGTGACCATCTCCCACCGCCCCGGCCCCTTCCATACTCACAAGCTCTTCACCTCGGCCACAGCCTCGGGGCGAGACAGGCGAACTTTCTGGAGGTCCTCCTGCCTCACGCTGTGATACTTCCTCCGCATCAACTCTGACTCAGGCAGCCGTGCCCGGCAAACCTCCTGAAGGTAGCCCAGAAGGGCAGGCACTGAAATCATTAGGGCACCCACGGAGTACCATGCGCCTACGGATCAATAACACTACAGGTAAATGAGGAGCAAGGACCGGGGGCCTCTGTCCACCAGAGGCCCACATACTCGCTCCCTCACCTCCTCCAGGGCTCTGTCCAAGAGGCCTTCCCTGATCACCTCAGGTGAAAGAGTGTCTCCCCTGCTCACTCTCCAAGCCTTTAACCCAGCTTTATTTTCCCTCACAAAATTTTTCACCACATGACTGATTGATCATAGGCATAGTTGCTTTCTCCTCCACAAACAGGATCCTGAAGGCTGGGACTCCATCCATTTGGTCACTACGATAGCCCCAGACTCATTTTCTTTTTGTTTTTTAACATTAACAAATCTACGCGATCACATAGTAGGTGGCTCCTGCCTGGAGTCTGGCCGCTAACAGATCCCTGTGACTGACATTCTGACCTTTTGGGCCACTGGGGCAGATCGGAAGCCTTTCGTTTGGCTTTTAGAATACCACAGACACACCACTGTGGGCAGAGAAATGGGGAGGCTGAGAGAAAATCCAAAGAAAGACCTTCTTCCATGTAGCATGGTTCCCCCAAAGCAAGCTAACAGAGCACTGGGCACACAGTAAATGCTAGTTAAGTATCTGTCATTGGACAAACAGAAAATGGAGGTCTTATGTGAAAACTGGGTTTATTTTCAACCCACTGAATCCATATCTCCATAGGAAACAAAGGAAACACTTGAGAAATGCAAGTTTGATAGAAGAATGAATACATGAATAAAGGACCCAGTTCCTCAGAACACTCTGTCTCAGGCCTTTTACACATCTCCCCCGAGGGGTTTAGCTTTTTCTGCAGCCACTTGTCTGTTCAAACAGGAAAAGGCCTGGGTCCTGGTATATCTTGTCACAAACAGTCCCCAGGAGACATCACTAACCAAGATCTCTAGAGCCACCCACCTGTCCACACATCTACCTCAAAGCCTTCATGCCACAGACCCCTCAGAGCTGGTGACTGCCCAGCAGCCCCCTCCAGGCTCACCAGCTGAGCCAGAGGAAATCAATGGATGTGGCAAAAATCTCTTAACCATTCACCTCCCTGGCACCTTCAGCGCATGTCATGCCCTCACTGACCCTGGAATCAGCTTGGAAATAAAAATGGAAAAAGGTTAAAACACCAGCATTCAGTCAAGAAGGAAACAATAATAATTGCTACAATACACCGGGTCCTTACTCTGTGTCAGGCGCCGTGCTAAATGTAATATACAGGCTACCTCGTTCCTCAACTACTCTCTGAGGAGAGCACTATTATTATCCTCCCTTTAGAGATGAGGAAAATTAGGCCTTGACAAACAGATTAAAGAACGTGCCACCTCAACAATCCAGCCAGGCAGGATTCTAGCCCGGAGTGTGTCGCTCCAGAGCCGGTTTTCTGACATCAAGCAGACAGGGAAGGAGCCCAACTACATGACAAGACAAGGGGCCACTTCTTGGAATTCCTTCCCACGTTCATTCACAAAAATGCCCTGGAATCAGTTCTTACCCTCATTCAAAGTGAGGAACAAGACGTTGAGGCCCAGACAGGTCAGCAAGGAACACAAAGGCGTCTGCCACCTACAACACAAGAAAGTCCTGGTCACTAAAGATGGCCACTCCTCCAATTTGGGCGTGAGAGGGTGGGAGGAGGAGATGGCCATCACGGGTGGGTCATCAAAAGGAGGAACAAGAGGAGGGAGCCTGGAGCTCTGAGTGAAAAGTGTCCACTCACATGGATAGCGAACTGGGAGAGGAGTTAAGGTCACCCATTAGGCCCCAGGACAAGAAAAGGTATCCTCTCAGAACTAGAAGACCTGTGGAACTTTCTCCCAAAAGGAGAAATATTTATAAAATACCTGTTAAGAAACCCAGTTAATACTGTTTAACTGTGTTTTATAATGTTCTGGTCTCTTTAAGAGGTGACGATGATGAACTTTCTTCTTGAAAATGTTCACTTATTCTTTGTACAACTTCACAGGAACATATATATACTCACTGTGCAAGATTCATCTAATAAAGAAATCAAAAGAACAGAACGTGAAGGATTTATGTGACCGCGTTTGTGACTTTCACTTATTTCTGAAATTTTGAGATCTTAACATGGCAATCCAAAAGGAGAAAAGATAATGAAGATTTTGTTTTAATAGATCAAAAAAGAAATTGAAGGGATGCCTGGGTGGCTCAGTTGGTTAAGCAGCTGCCTTCGGCTCAGGTCATGATCCAAGCGTCCTGGGATCGAGTCCCACATCGGGCTCCTTGCTCATCGGGGAGCCTGCTTCTCCCTCTACCTCTGCCTGCCATTCTGTCTGCCTGTGCTTGCTCTCTCTCCCTCTCTCTCTCTGACAAATAAATAAATAAAATCTTTAAAAAAAAAAAAATTGAAAATGGGGTATAGCATTCTTTCAGCAGACACACCCTAAGTGAACTGGAACAGCTGGAAGCACATGCAGACCCAGCCCCCCAACCATCACCACCAAACAGCAGTACAGAAGCCCCCAAAGAGGAAAGGAAGACCAGAGACTTGAGTTGCTGAGGACAAGCAAATTTGCTGGCTTCATCCCTGATAAAGGACATTTAATAGGGGGAAAGGAGCAAAGATGTAACAATGAAAGCATGGATGCCTAAATTCTAAACAGCAGTGTAGCGGCACCTGGGTAGCTGTTGTTAAGCATCTGCCTTCAGCTCAGGTCACAGTCCCAGGGTCCTGGGATTGAGCCCCACATCGGGCTCCCTCCTCAGAAGTAAGCCTGCTTCTCCCTCTCCCAATCCCCCTGCTTGTGTTCCCTTTCTTGCTGTCTGTCAAATAAATAAAATCTTTAAAAAAAAAAAAAAAAAGCAGTGTAGCATTTATAAGGTCAGCCAACTGAGGGAGAGTCAAAGAGAAGTAAACAGGTTTGTTGCTGGCAAGCAATGTATTCAGAACTTCAATGTATTTTCTTTTGCTGTGATTGAGGTACTTCAGTTGCTAAATGAGGTTCACTGATTTACGTGCTTCTATTTTTTTGTGGGGGAAGGAGGGCATGGAA
Organism: Lutra lutra; assembly: GCF_902655055.1. Taxonomy (NCBI): domain Eukaryota; kingdom Metazoa; phylum Chordata; class Mammalia; order Carnivora; family Mustelidae; genus Lutra; species Lutra lutra. Next base: position 58,310,241 of record NC_062291.1, on the reverse strand, counting down.
GAGCAGAGGGAGAGGGAAAGGGAAAATCTCAAGCAGACACCCCTCTGAGCATGGACTGAGCCAACACGGGGCTTGATCTCATGACCCTGAGATCGCGACCTGAGCCAAAATCAAGAGTCAGACACTTAACCAGCTGAGCCATCCAGGTGCCCCTTTTATTTTTTCATAAAAGTTATGAGTAAGGAATGAAATGACCTCTGTCTGCCTTCCTCTGGAAACCCAGCTTCCCCCACTATGCCACCCTAATTAGGCCTCAGAACCAACTAGTGGCAGCTATAAGCATAAGAGCCAATTAAAAATCTGGTCTAAAGCCAACTCCATTTCAGAAATTAAAACATCATACAGCCACTCAAGTCACTTACACTATAAAGCCTCTCCCATTCTTTCTCATGTCTTTACTGACACTTTGGTCACAGAGATCCACCTACTAGAGTAGCTGATCACAGAACTGAGGAGTCTTTTAAAAATCTACTGCAGCTCTAGGCTTCATACTATCAGACAAAGCTCAAGATTAGGTCCCCCTTGAAAGTCAAATCCTCTTTACTAAGAAAAGAACAATCAAAAGCACAAACTAATCTGACAGCCATTTTCACAGACCAGTGCTCTGTCTCCCAGTGGCACAGAACCACAAGCTCCTGGGGGCTCTTTAGGCCAAATGCTGTTCCCCCTCCATCCAGCTTTAATGAATCACACCCTCAGATTTCTAATTTCATAAAACGGAAAAACCAGAACATGAGTGCCAAGAAGCACTAAGAGACCAGTGTTAGAAAAGGTGAAGGGGCAGGCTGTATTTAACTTCTGTGCTTTGCCACAAAAGAGTAAAATACACATACATGCACATACACCTGCATGTGTGCACAGCAGAAAACCCCAGGGCCCATCCCCTCCACTAAGGAAGACTAAAATTCATTTCAGCTGGATGGTCATGGTGGGATTATAAATCAAGCCTCTCATACCATCATGTCCCCTATCCCTTGCACCAAGGAGTCAGTGATCCAATGGCAGAGAATACTGCTATGGAATACAAACTAGCTCACCTCTAGGCCTAAAGCCATAAATAAAATGGGTTCTGGGGGCACCTGGGTGGCTCAGTGGGTTAAAGCCTCCGCCTTTGGCTCAGGTCATGATCCCAGTGTCCTGGGATCCAGCCCCAAATCAGGCTCTCTGCTCAGCAGGGAGCCTGCTTCCTCTTCTCTCTCTCTGCCTGCCTCTCTGCCAACTTGTGATCTCTATCTGTCAAATAAATAAATAAATAAAATCTTTTTAAAAAAAGAAAAAAACAAAAGGGGTTCTGAAGGGAACAAGAAAAATGTAAGGCCTTGTTCAGAGAGTTAAAAAATAAACCTCCCACTATTTCCAGACTGAGGTAAGAATGATATTCAATAGTACTCTTAGAGTTTAACCCCACTCCACTCACCCTATCTCTTCTCTCTCTCAGAGGACTGGAGAGCTTGATGAAAACTAGAAGCTTCTCCCTTAGAAATAAAACATGCGTGCACATACCAAGTTTTACATGTAGTTTCAGGAGGTTCAGTGAGCCCTAAAGCCCCACTCACAGGTTCTAAGTTATGAAGGGCTGCTCTGTAGGACAACCAGGTTTTACATGGCTCCCTATATTAGGAACACATGACTTTTGTGGGGGAGGAAGTTTCACTTGAATATGATCCAACCTTTAAATCTAACTTCTAATTTGCACCATGAGGAAGCTACCAGACAAATCAAAGTAGGAAATTCTCCAGGACCGTCAGCTCCGTCTCCAGCAAGTCAGTATCATGAAAAGGAAACCATTTTAGATTGAAAAAGACTTAAGGGACATAATAACCACATAGAATGCAGCCCTGGATTGGAATCTGATTTGGCCAAAACATGACATTCTTGGACAACTGAGGAAATCAGAACTGGGTATAATAAGATGCTGTCAAGAAATTACTGTTAACTTTATTAGGTGTGATATTGCTTTTTCTCATTAAAAAAAAAAGTCCTTATTATTTAGAAATAAACTGAAGTATTTAGGGAGTGGAATAGCAAGTATCTGTAATTAAAATTGTTTAAGATAAGAAACAAAGTGAGCTGAAAAGAGAAAAAAGGAATCGTAAATCGCAAAATCGCAAAATAAGAACAAAAAATTTGGAGCTCCACAATCCTAAATTAGCGAAAGGGGTACCTGCTTATTCACAGGCATTTGTATTTAGTATGTTCAAAATTACAAACTAATTTTAATATTAATTATGCTAGTACTGAGAGAGAAGGAAAAAAAAAAGCCTCCTTTAAGATTTAGAAGGCCTGATGTTCGAGGCTAGTTAGCAGTCCTGAGGTATGAGCTTACTGAACGACATAGCAGAAACTCTGGTGAAAGGGCCCTGCCTTTCCCGAGGTGGGTCTGGAATCAACCCAGGGAACCAATGGACTTCCCAGAACCACTCCTCTCTAGGGCAGAAAGGATAGCCCAGCAACTGCCTAAACGCTCAGCACAACTATGGAGCAGGAATGCGGAAGGTCTAGATGGTCAGAGCAACTCTGCGAAGTCTGTTACCTGAGCAAGTACCGGACACCGTCACCTGCATCCTTCAGGGGTTCCAGATAGATCTCCAGCCTCTTGTAGGACAGGACCAAGTTGAAAAGATCAAACGCCGGGGACTTGGTAGGGGCAGATGGAGACTCCAGGGGAGCCTCGGGCATCACGCTGGGGCTCACCTCTGGCCCACTCCCCTCACGCTCTGATGTCTGCATCCTGCAACCATAATAATTCCTGACATTTGCACTGTACCCACCACCCTTCTACTTACATTAGTACATGTGGTGCCTATAATAAACCTGTGAGGTAGGAAGGGTTACAGGTGAAATACCCATTTCACAGACAGAAGACACAATCAGCAGGATAAAGTGAATTGCCCAGATATAAAAATCCTGTTCTTGTCCCCAGAGATGCATCAAGAGTCTAAACCATAAAGACGGAGTACTCATGGCTGCTGAGAAGAGGCAGTCTGATGTCTAAAAAGAAAAGATGACCTGGAATATTTTCACCTACTCCTGACCTGCTTAATTCCTACCCACCCTTCAGGTAACTGCCGAAACATTGCTCCCTTGATCTGAGAGGATCTTGGCAACCACCCCAGTCTGGAATGGGAGACCCTCCCCAATGATCCCAACCATGCACTTGCCCTAATAGCATTTATCCCACTAAAGTAAAATTTTGGCTTTCTTGCCAGTCTGTGCTTCTTAACTTGGAGCTCCACCAGGTCAAAAACTATGTCTTCCATTTACCACTGCTTTTGCACACAGTGGAAGGTTAATTAATGCTCACTGAATGAGTGAACGAACTGTCCATCCTCTAGGACTCCCATGCTTTCTCCTGCCCCACCACATCTTCTAAAGCTTCCTTCTCCTTTCTGTTCCCAACAACTTCTTGGACCATTCCTGCCCATTACCCTCCCTTTTCCCTCGAACCCCACAGGGCAGTCACCACCTTCCGTAAGGCCCCGTTTCCACCTCCCCACTCCGATGGGGAGACCCTCACCTTCTTCCTAATTTCAAAGTCCTACCCCAAAACCTAAAAAGAAAAGGAGGGGACGGACGGACGGAACCTTGACGCACAGCAGCATAAGCTAGTCCCTCGCAGTGGACTGAGACCTGACGGGGACTGGGGGTGGGGATGTGACCAAGGGGCCACTGGGAGCCCAAATACCCGCAGGCCGAGCTCGAACTAAAGGATCCAGGCAGAGGCCAGGACTACCACCACCTCTGCAGCCCACTGAGCCGGCTCCGGCCCTGCGGCCCAGACCGGGAAGGCCACGCCCAAAGTCGCTGGGCCAGCAGGTGGCGGCCCCCGCGACGTCCAGGCGCCCAATTCCGCACAGTCGGCAGAGACCCGGAGATGGGGCGGGAGGGGTGGCACTTCACCTACCCGGTCGCAGGGTTGGTGGGGGAGGGGCGGGGACGGCCAGGGACCACTGGAAAGGCCACTAGGCCCCGGAGCGTTTCCTCAGGCCCGCCCCACCCCTAGGACGCGCCTCTTCCAAGGGCCTCTCCGAAATAGCAAATCCGATAGCCTCCTCTGCCTCCCCCGCCGCCGCCGCCGCTTCCGGGACGCGAATTGCTCCGCGGCGGCGTGTCCATGACGTCATCACGCCCGCCCCGCCTCCCGCTCCAGCGTTTAGCTCCGCCCGCTCTAGCGCAGGTGAGCTCCCTCTTCAGCACTGCGCCTGCGCATCTTTCCTCGCTTACCCGCCCAGATTCAACTGGGTCACTGAGTGACTGCGATTCGCGAAGGATTGCCGAGCAAGAGGTTTACGACCGTGCATATCACCGCTTTGGTTCAAATCCAACACATTCGTCTAAGCAGGAGTCGAATGTCTGTACCCCTTCTCGGAATGACCCATCTGGGGGTTATCACTTACCCCTCCAAACAGCTGGAATGAAGACAGATCCGAATCCCCCACACCAACTACTAAACTATAGTCGGAAATCCTCCTACTTTTTAGATGGGCCTGGCCTTGTTGCTGGTCCAGGCTTGTCTGCTTGGACTCAGCCTCTCCTCCTTCAGGATGAGTCTAGAAGTATAGAAAGATTTTTTTTTCTTTAATATCTTAGCTACCTGAAATTTCCCAGGTAGTTAAGTAAATCAGTAATTTACTCCAAAGGCAAATTTTGGTTTCTTTGCAATTCCTTGTTGGGTGGGCCTGGACCACTGTCCTCACGCTGCCTGGGGTCAGTAGTATTATTGTTTCTTTCTTCTGGCAGCTCTACAATTGAGAGATATTATTCAAGAATTAGACATTATCTGGGGGGAACTCTGGAGGATATAAGAAAGCTCTAAAGACCAGAAAGGGTCAACAGTTATGGCCAATATCAATGAACAAAGGCTCCCCCTGGTAACTACACACTGGTCAGCTAGACTCTGCTTTTGGGAGTCTAACTCTGAATTTTGTATAATAAAGTTCTCCCAGTTCCTTCTTTCCCTTCTCCAGCATTCTGAGTCTTCATTCTTCGCCTCAAATCCTAGAGTCACTGGTAAGTGAAAGAGACTGAAGGAGAAAATAAAATAGTAAAAGAGGATAACTAATAACTTGACATTTTCCTAAAGATTAGTCTTTACATCTCTAAGCGAGAGTGTGTATGGCCCACATGATTGACTCATAAACCTCACTGTGGCCCTTGGAGAAACACTTGTGGGAAATGCTGGGTGGAAGAAGTTGGGGAAAAGGAGTGGGGGGCGCCTGGGTGGCTCAGTTGGGTAAGCGGCTGCTTAGGCTCAGGTCATGATCCTGGAGTTTTGGGATCGAGTCCTGCATCAGTCTCCCAGCTCCATGGGGAGTCCACTTCTCCCTCTGACCTTCTCCCCTCTCATGCTCTCTTTCACCCTCTCTCTCAAATAAATAAATAAAATCTTAAAAAAAAAAAAAAAAGAATGAAAGAAAGAAAAAAAGTGTAGGAAGAGAAAAGATTGTCTAAGCACATCCACCTCCACCAGATGGCTCCCTCACCCACTCTTACTCAAACCTTGGGCGAGTCGCCTTTTAACTTGGAGTTTCTTTTTTTTTTTTTTTTTAAGATTTTTTTATTTATTTATTTGACAGGCAGAGATTACAAGTAGGCAGAGAGGCAAGCAGAGAGAGGAGGAAGCAGGCTCCCCTCCAAGCAAAGAGCCCAATGCAGGGCTTGATCCCAGGACCCTGGGATCATGACCCGAGCAGAAGGCAGAGGCTTTAACCCACTGAGCCACCCAGGCGCCCCATAACTTGGAGTTTCTGTCTGTGGTCTCTCCTGTCACCATTTCCACCACACACCAGATTTCATCACGCTTCAAGCTGTATTCATTATATCTTCCTGTGTAACAAATTATTTTAAAACTTACTGCATTAAAACAATAATAAATTTATATTTTCTCACATTGAGTTTTGGCTTTTGGGTGGTTTGGTCAGGAAATGGAGAGCGGCTTCGTGGGCAACTCTGGCTCCAACTTTCATGAGATTGCAGTCAGCTGTTGGCCACAGCTGCCATCATCTGAAAGTTTAATGGGGCTGGAGGATTGGCTTCCACAGTGGCTTCCTCACACAGCAGACAAATCTGATGCTGGCATTCTTATGCTATTAGGCTGGGAGGAAGTTTCAGTTCCTCCTCACTTGGCACTCTTCAGAAGGCATCTTGAGTGCCCTCTTGACATGGTGGCTGACTTCCTCCAGAGCAAGAAATCCAAAAGGGAACCACAAGATCTTCTATGATATATCCTCAGAAGTCACACACCATCAATTTGCACAATATCCTACTGGTTTTACAGGTCAGAACTATTCAATGTCCCAAAGTATAGTGGGAGGCTTATACAAGAGCATGACTACCAGGGGTAGTCACTGGGGACAACTTGGAGGCCAGCTTGAAGGCTAGCTACTACTCTGCCGGCTTAGAATACCCTTCCTCCTCCACCTGACCTCCTCCCACACACCTTTCAACACCCAGTTTGAATATCAAATCTTTTGTGAAGCTTTCCCCAAATAATTCCTCGTTTCCTCCTTTGTGTTTACACAAAACTCTGATCTTATTAAGCACCTATTACTTTTGTTTGTTTGTTTCACAGAGAGAGAGATATCACTAGTAGGCAGAGAGGCAGGCGGAGGGGGAGTGGGGAAGCAGGCTCCCTGCTGAGCAGAGGGGTGGGGGGGCTAGATTGCAGGACCTGAGATCACGACCTGAGCGGAAGGCAGAGGCTTAACCCACTGAGCCACCCAGGCGCCCCTAAGCACCTATTACTTTGCATTTCAACCTATCTCTAGAATCTCCTTTTGTTCCTGAGAGCAGGGAGACTACAATTTAACAATATTGGCAGCCCCAGTTTTTGCCAAGTATAGGGCTTTGGCATAGTAATATTCAATGAATGCTTCTTTTAAAATAAATAAATAAAACAGAAAATAGCAAGAGTTGGTGAGGACGTGGAGTAACTGGACCCCTTGTGCACTGTTGTTGGGAATGTAAATAGTGCGTCCTTTAAGGGAAACAGTATGTCATGTCCTCAAAAAATTAAATACAGGATTATTTTATGATCCAGCAATGCCACTTCCGGGTATATACCCAAAAGAACTGAAAGCAGGGTCTTTTTTTTTTTTTTTTTTTTTAGATTTTATTTATCTGTCAGAGAGAGAGAGTGCACAAGGAGGGGAATCAGGAGGTAGAGGGAGAAGCAGGCTCCCTTTGAGCAAATAGCCTGATGTGGGACTCAATTCCAGGACCCTGGGATCATGACCTGAGCCAAAGACAGATGGTTAGCCAACTGAGCCACCAAGGCATCCCTGAAAGCAGGGTCTTAAAGAGTTATTTATGCATCCATGTTTATAGCAGAATTACTCAAAATAGCCATAAATGTGGAAGCAACCCATGTTTCCATTAATGAATGAGGTTTTTTTTATATACAATAAACTATCCAGCCTTAAAAAGTAGGAAACTTCTGACATGTGCTACAACATGAATAACCCTAAGGACATGAATGCTGAGTGGAATAAGCCAGTCACAAAATGACAAGTACTGTACCATTCCACTTTAATGAGGTTCCTAGAGTAGTCAAATTCGTGGAGACGGAAAGTGGAATAGCTGACGCCAGGGCCTGGAGGCAGAGAAGAGTGGGGGGTTATTCTTTAGTGGAAACGGACTATCAATTTGGCAAAATGAGGAGAGATAGTTGTGCAACAATGTGAACATACTTTAATACCAGTGAACTGTACACTTAAAAAATGGTCAAGATGGTAAACTTGGTGTTATGTGTATTTTGCCACAATTAGAAATTTTTTCTTTTTTTTTTTTAAAGATTTTATTTATTTATTTGTCAGGGACAGAGGGAGTGAGAGCGAGCGAGCACAGGCAGACAGAGAGGCAGGCAGAGGCAGAGGGAGAAGCAGGTTCCCTGCCCAGCAAGGAGCCCGATGTGGGACTCGATCCCAGGACGCTGGGATCATGACCTGAGCCGAAGGCAGCCGCTTAACCAACTGAGCCACCCAGGCGTCCCCACAATTAGAAATTTTTTAATGAAAGAATGATGGATGAACAAAGTGTAATATATCCATTCAGGGAAATATTAATCAGCCCTAAAAGGGAATGAAGTGTTCACACATGCTACTGCATCGATGAAATTGAAAACAATATATCACATGAAAGAAACCAAAAAGGCCACATGCTGTAATAGACACATGAGTCTATTTATTTGAAATGTCCAGAATAGACAAACCTGTAGAAACAGGAAGTAGATCAGTGTTTGCCAAGCACCGGGGGCCAGGGGGCGGAGGAGCGGGGGGCGCAGGGGGAGGGCAGGAATTAGGAGCGACTTTTAGCAAGTACAGGGTTTCTTTTTGGAATGATGGAAATATTCTGGAATTGGATAGTGGTGATGGTTGCACAACTTTGTGAATATACTAAAACCACTGATTTGTACACTTTAAAACTGAGACTTTTTGTTACATTGTGTGAAATTTTAAGTGACGCACGCCTGGATGGCTCTGGCGTTTAGCTTCTGCCTTCAGCTCAGGTCATGGTCCCAGGGTCCTGGGCTCTATTCCAGAGGGGAGTCTGCTTCTCCCTCTCCCACGCCCCCTGCTTGTGTTCCCTCTCTTGCTGTCTCTCAGTCTGCCAAATAAATAAATGAAAAATTTTTTAAAAAAGTGAATGAGGGGTGCCTGGGTGGCTCAGTGGGTTAGAGCCTCTGCTTTCGGCTCGGGTCATGGTCTCGGGGTCCTGGGATTGAGCCTGCTTCTCCCTCTCTCTGCCTGCCTCTCTGCCTACTTGTGATCTCTCTCTGTCAAATAAATAGATAAAATCTTTTTTTAAAAGTGAATGAATTAATAAATATTTAACTGGTATGTATTTTTAGACGGTCTTTAATATTTGCATTTTCTCTAGTGTTTACCCTTAATATTTGAGCATAGTTTTTAATTAATAGCTCACCACCATTGCTCTGAAAAGAGTTCAATAAATACATTTTTATGTTCTTGTACCTGGGAAAGAAGTGCTCTTGAGTAATGAGATTCCCAGCTGTGAGGCAGTGAGTTGCCAGACAAACACAGCAAGGAAATGGATGTCTGCAGTTACATTCTGACTCAATAGCTCTTGGCAGCCATGAAAACAACCATTCATCAAACACAGGCACCAAAAAAACCTCACAGAGCAAAGCAGTGAAAATCTCAGCTATAAAACCTTGTGGCCTCCTGTGAAAGAGACAGTTAACTGTCCACCAAAAAGTCTCGTCCGCCCCTTGATGGTATAGAGTTGCAGCTGGGCATCAAATGCCCAGCCAGGAACTACATTCCCAGCCCCTTGCATATAGAGTGGGTCATGTGACTCACCAAAGGAAACGAGTGGAAGAGATGAGTATCACTTCCAGACCAAGGCATTTAAAAATCCAAAACCTCCCCCTTCCTCTCTTCTCCCCAGTGCCAGCTCAATGCAGAGGGAATGGCCAGGCCACAAGGTGGACGGAACCTTAGTCCCTGAATCATCATAGTAGAAAGGTGTCCACTGATCTGGGATAGCCACAATGGACAGTTATATAAAGAAGAAATAGATTTGTATGTGAATAACAAAGAGATTTTTATTTAATTAGGCTACCAAATTGTTGGAGAGTATTTGTTATAGCAGCTATAAACATCAATATTTGTTTATTTCACTGAGTGACTAATTATTATGTGGCTTTCAGGGGAATACAGAAAGGAATAGCCCAGAATTCCTTCCTCAAGATGTTCTGATTCTAGGAGCACTTGGCTGACTCAGTCAGTAGAACATGTGACTCTTGATCTGGAGTTATGAGTTTGAGCGCCTGATTGGACTTAGACATTATTTTAAAAATAAAAATTTTTTTTAAAACTCATCCTAAATTGGAGAATTCGATGGGAGACAACTAGAATAAATATGCCACCAGTGGACTGTTGGAGGTGACCCACCAAGAAAAATCTTAATAGACCAATTACCATTAAAAAAATTGAAAGAATTCGAAAACTTCCTCAATGGCGTCAAGCCCAGATTCTTTTGTAGCCAATTTTTATCAAACCCATCAATAAAATGATTTGTTACATTATTCCAAACAAAACAAGATGGCAAATTTCCCAAATTATTCTGTGAGTCCAGAATTACCATCACTGATACAAGTGCCAGGGAATAGCACACACACACACACACACACACACACACACACATACACACACACCAAATATCATCTGGAATATAGCCAATTTAAAAATAATAGAATACAACTGAATCCTTCTACTGCTAGTTATTTATGCAAGAGGAATGAGGGCATATGTCCACACAAAGATTTGTACCTAAATGTTCACAACAGCTTAATTTGCAATAACCAAAAACTTAAAGCAATACAAATGCCTGTCAATAGGTGAATGGATAAACGAATTATAACAGGATAATACACGTGATAGTAATGAACAAACTATTATTACCACAGTAGCATGAATGAATCTCAATCATTAAATTAAAGAAGCCAAATACCTCCCCTTACCCCAGAAAAAAAAAAGTACATATCATACATACATATTATAATTATAAACTAATCTCTAGTCACGGAAAGCAGATCAATGGTAGCTTGGCAGTGGGGGAGATAAGAAGGAATTACCAAAGGGCACAAGGGAGCTTTGGGGCTAGTATGGATATGTCTATTGTCTTAATTGTGGTGACAGTTTCATGAGTGTATACATATGTCAAAACTTGCCAAAGTGTACATTTAACCTATATGCAGTTTAATGTACATTAAGTATATCTAATAATCTGTTTCAAAAAGGAAATATCTAGGGGCACCTGTGTATCTCAGTCGGTTAAGCATCCAACTCTTGATTTCAACCTAGGTCATGATCTCAGGGTCATGAGGTGGAGCCCCACATCGGGTTCCACACTGGGCAATGAGCCTGCTTAAGATTCTCTCTCTGCCCTTCTCCCCCGCCTCGTCAGTGCATGCACTCTCTCTCTCTAAAAACAAACAAACAAAACACCGAGGTAAACACTTCCCTCTTCTGAGCATCATCTACAAAATGCAGGTATTATCTGAACTGTTTACCAGTTCATATAAGGATGGGATGAAATAGACGTAAAAATATTTTGCAAATTGTGAATACAAGAATACAGGGACATTGAGTAATCTTTATTACTGTTAATGCCATTATCAACAATAATCTTATTGTCATCACCATCATGATCACTGCAAAAAGCCTCCTTCCACCTTCTGGCACCTATGTTAAGATCACTAAGGTTAAAAAAAATCACAGAGGTAATTCATTTTTTTTTTTAAGATTTTATTCATTTATTTGAGAGAGAGAGAGAGAGAGCATGAAAGGAGAGCAGGGAGCCCAATGTGGGACTTGATCCTGGTACTCCAGGATCATGACCTGAGCCAAAGGCAGTTGCTCAACCAACTGAGCCACCCACACATCCCGGTAATTCACTTTTTTTTTTTTTCTAAGATTTTATTTATTTATTTGACAGAGAGAAATCACAAGTAGGCAGAGAGGCAGGCAGAGAGAGAGGAGGAAGCAGGCTCCCCGCTGAGCAGAAAGCCCGACGCGGGGCTCGAACCCAGGACCCGGGATCATGACCTGAGCCGAAGGCAGCGGCCCAACCCACTGAGCCACCCAGGCGCCCCAACGGTAATTCACTTTTTGATAAGATTTTTATTTTTAAGTGATCTCTACACCCAACATGGAGCTCGAACTCACAACCCCAAGATCAAGAGTCACATGCTCTACCGACTGAGCCAGCCAGGCACCCTGGTAGTTCATCATTTTAACTTAAAAAACAAACCCTGCAAGTTCACCAGTTCCTAGGGATGGCTGGGAGGACAAGATGACAAGCTGATAAATACAACAGAGTTTACAGTTTACCAGGGAAGTGAGGAAAGTTGTGTTGTGAAATGCCCAGATACAAAACAGTGAGGGAAGCCAAGCACTTAGAAACACCGCCCATTGGGGTGCCTGGGTGGCTCAGTGGGTTGAGCCGCTGCCTTCGGCTCAGGTCATGATCCCAGGTCCTGGGTTCGAGCCCCACATCGGGCTTTCTGCTCAGCAGGGAGCCTGCTTCCTCCTCTCTCTCTGCCTGCCTCTCTGCTTACTTGTGATTTCTCTCTGTCAAATAAATAAATAAATAAATCTTTAAAAAAAAAAAAAAAGAAACACCGCCCACCCCGCCCACCCCCACCCTGGTGCCCGGACAAATTTTGATTTGAGTGCAGTCATGGAGGGGCCTGCAAACACATAATGAGGGGAGTCTGTGAACATCTCACTCCCGACACCCGAGAATCCATGGTCAGTTCATCTCTCTGTAGATGGCCTGGACCCTCAAGAAACAAGATGAGAAGAGGGCATCCTCCTTCCAGGCTGAGAGGAGGCAGACAGGAGTACTGCTAGGGACCTGGACCAGGACCAGGACCTACTGCTAGGCCCTGGACCCTGGACCACAGAGCGGGGTCCAGGGAGTCAGAAGGAAGGCAAAGAAGGACCTTGGAGTCTGAAGAAAAGAGGATCCTGACCTTCACATAGATGACAGTGATTTTTAACAGTTCTGTGCTATCTTTCAGGACAGCTCAAATCGGACCGCAAGAAAGAACAGTAGAGGAGTCAATTTCTCATTTCTCAGGCAGGAAGACAGCCAGGGTGGAATTGGGGAGAAGGGAAGTAAGATTTCTGAGCACATACTGTGGCTCAGGTCTGCACTTGACAAGCATCACCCAAGGTCCTCCCAACAACACTAACCAGCTGAGAGCTGACCTGCAGAGACTAGTTGCTGGGTTCACTGCTCTGGGTGCCTCGTCTCGCTAAGCCCTTCCCACGGACCTGGGAGGCGGCTACGCGCATTAACCCCATTTAGGGAGCGATGAAACAGATGAAGAGCTTAGCAAATTGCCTAAGAACAGACAACTAGGGAGAAATTGGCCTCACTTCTGACGTCACAGGCTGAGCTCACCTCAGAATTAGAGCCTGTCATATTAACCGCCTAGGGGACACAGAAGGAGCCAGCACAGAACAAGACTTCATAAGGCACAGGATTCCATATCCAAGTCTGTGATTAGGTCATGTGGCCATACTTGTGGCACAAGGTCTCAGGAGGAGGGAGGGCTGAGTGGAGGGACACTCTGAGTCCTTCCTACATCAGGCAGACAGAGAGGCAGTCTCCAGGAACCAGGAGAGTGGCTTCAGCACAGTGAGCTGGTTAAACCTAACTTCCCTGTCAACCGAGAAAGGAGTAGCTGACATTATTCAGACTTGAATGATACCACTTTCTTTACAGTCTTTCCTCCCTGCCTTAGCTCAAAACATAGCTATTAGAAAACCCAGAAGCTCTCGGTGGGGTCTTTGGATGGCTGGGAGAAACAGTCTGTCTGCTGGGAAGTCCTCTGAAACAGCAAGCCATGGCGGCACACACCTGAGTTTTAAATCTGGTTTCTGTCTCATGAGTGGCCTGGGGAAATCAGTTGACCCTTCTGAGCCTGTCTGCGCGTCCATCAAATGGGGGAATTAAATACTCCTTGGGCTTGTGAGGATGACAAGCGATGTTATATAAGGTATCCTCCGACTTGTGCTTGACTCACTGCACACACTTCATAGAGTGAGTTCCCTCTTGCCAACCTTGACTCAGAAGCTTTACAACTGGGGTGTCGGAGCGCCCCCTTCAGGACTCCTGGAGATGGCAGCAACGAGAGCCTGCGGTGCGCCTGTGGGAGATAGAGGAACCTGCCAAGAACTGCCTCTGGGAGCTTGCCTTCAACTCAGTGCTGAGGAAAGAATGTCACAGCCCTGGTGCCAGCAAGATCCCAAATAGCCATCCAGTTTGAAAGGAATGGGGTCATGGAACAGGGAGGGCAAAAGGGCTTTCTGATTAGGAGCCTGACTGGAATTTCCACAGGCGAAGTTGCTGTGGGTGGTCCACACCTTCCTGCTGGCTATGTCAGGAGCTCTCCTTTGGGTTCTGGCCACCTCAGCATACCTCCCCTTTGCCTAAGGGCCCAGAGAGCCTTAGGCCCTCCTCACTTCTTTTCAGCTGCTTCCACTGGTCCGTGGCACGTTCCTCTCCCCCAAGACTGGTGAAGTGGAATTCAGCCATGCCAGTGCTCCCTCTGCTCCCTGCTACTCTTGGCACAGACCTGGAGAGTCACTTCACTTCCCCCTCCTAAGCCTCTATTTATTCATCTGTCAAAAAGAACCCACCCCCTCTTAAGGGTTTTACTAAGATTTCCACAGAAAGCAGCCAAAGGAGTGACAAAGTTAACCAATGTGGGAAAGTTATAAACGTTCCAGAAAGTACACAAAGTTCTTGCAGTCCCTGGCTATATACATGGACATTTAGAAAGGCTTAGAACTATATTATCATTAATCGTTAAAAGGAAGTTGTAAGAGAGTCAAATGTATACGTGTGTCTGAGTCTGTGCACGCGCACACACATATCCCATGTACGTTTGGTTCGTTATAATAATTAAATAAGGGTTAAGAGGCACTTGGGTGGCTCTGATGGTTAAGCCTCTGCCTTCAGTTCAGGTCATGATCTCCAGGTCCTGGGATCGAATCCTGGGATCTGGTTCCCTGCTCAGTGGGGAGTCTGCTTCTCCCTCTGCTTCTCCCCCTGCTTCTCCCCCTACCCCAGCTCATGCTCTCTCTCTCTCAAATGAATAAATAAAACCCTTGAAAAAAAACAGAGAGTTGTTAGTTAGCAATGGTTTATATCTAGCATTTGAGATTAGGATGTTTGAATGGCCTCTTTTTAGTTTGTACCCTTTTGTACAGTTTAATTTTTTAATGGGTATATATTGCTATTATATTTTAATGGATATATATGTTGGTATTTTAACAAATAACTACTGTAACAAACAAAACAATACGAACATGAATGAATAATGCTAACCAGACCTTTCTCTCTCACATCCCTCTTTCCTTTTATCCCTGTAAATGTGGGTTTATTAGCTTTCCTTTCTTACCACTGCCCCCCCACCCCAATCCTTAGAAAAGCAGGAAAAACAGTAGACATAAATGAGCAAATCCCTCAGATTCCCCAGACTCAATTATGTCCCTGAAGAGCCGTGTCTTATTTCAAATTGCCCCCAGCATTAAACAGGAAATGTCAGATTAGACCAGTCCTGAACACCTGATCTGCAGGAATGAAAACCAAACTCCATCGAAACCTCAGAGCCTGCCGGAGGACCACAAGGATTTACCAGCTGGCAAGGGTAGTGAAAGACCCTCTGCCTTACAGTCCCAGTCCTGCCACTAGCCAGCTGTGTAACCATGGACAAGGTCCTTCTCTCTGAGGCTCTATTTCCCCTATTAAATGGGGGTGACAATGCCAACCACTGAGACTGTTAACCGGATCAAAAAAGATCATGAAGTAGAAGCATATTTTCCATTGCGAAATTCTCCACGAAGCTACAGTAGAGCAGGGGGCTTACCAGCCTTTGCATAAAGGGAGGCCACATTTTATTTCATGCAAAATTCATGAATAGAGAGACAGGGAAGAGGGGAATAAGGGACGGTCCTTGGCATTTTTTTTCCACCCTGGAAATCCAAACCATGAAGAAGACAGAGTGAGTGTGTGTGTGTGTGTGTGTGTGTGTGTGTGTTTATTGTGCCGAGGAGGGTGCTTTGGATGAAAGTGGGTGTGGAACACACCCAGCATCCGATCTCTGCCTAGAGCTGTTCTAAGTGAGTTCTGAGATCTGCCCCTAGAATCCTATGTTCTCAATGCTGCAGACTTGAGTTTCAGGCACAGGAGGGAGAAGCTGGCAAGGAAGCCTGCTCACTCTACTTTCCTACCCTTTCCAAAGCACCTTATTCATCAGGCTGTGACTGGAATCGGGGGAAACCAGGTGGGGTGTGTCTGGGAGGCAACACCAGAGCAGGACTATAGTCCGTATCAGAACCTGAGCCCCAGAAGACCTCACTCAGTCCCCTCTCAGCTCTGTGACACTAGGCAAGGCACCATTCCTCCCTGTGGCTCATTTCCCTTTCTGCAAAATCAGGGAGTCAGGGGACTGCTCCTTAACCATAGTCATTCTGTGCCTGCCCATTAGGGAGTGGAGCTTCCAAAAACAGAGGGGTCATTGAGAGCTGGGCTAGGGCCTCTTGAATTCCCACCAGCTTTGTCAGGAGCAGACACAGGCGGTTTTCTTTCCTCTGCTTCCTGTGTCCTGCCTTAATGCACTGAAAACTTGTGAACTCATTTTTCTTCCCCTCCCAGAAGGAAAGAAGAAGAGGATGGATGGAGGCTGGGAGAACCAGGACACAGGCTTACTGCATGGGAGAGAAGACCTATACACCAACATCAGACAAACCAAACTTTATTCTGAAAAGCAAATTAGTAATCACCACTAAACTATTAAATGAGGCACATTGGTCCCCCTTGCTACTGGCCCACACCCCTCCCACTCCCACCCTCTCTTTTGGCCTTCGTAGAATACTAGAAAATTCCTCTCTTGGATCCGCAAGTAGTCCCAGACTTTTGGACTGGTAGGAGTCCACAGTGGTCTCAAGCTGGACCGAGTCCTGGAGTCGAATGAGGGATGCCAAAGAGGCTGCCTCCAGTATTCAAAAATTCTGGGCCAGGTCAGGTGGCCATTCCTATGGTACAAGGTCTCAGCGGGAGGAGGGGGTGGGTGTGGGGGCTGTTTTACACGTCCTTCTCGCATCTGGAGAAGCAGCTGGAAGCCAAGCAGGAAGGCACATCTAGAAGAGCCAGTGAGCTCTGCAATGTTTCAGGCACATCTGGTTGGATAAGATACCGTGAAGGCGAAGGAGACGTCTGCTCCTGAGTAAGGTCACCCGACCACAGACAGAGCACCACAAGCCGGGGGGCTAGGAAGAGATCCTCAGGGCGCTGGTTCTGAGCTGAGGATGCAACTTCAACAGTGATCTGGAAAAAGAGAAAAGGAACAAAAGCTGGAGCTTAAACCCATTGTTTCGGGCACGGAGGTGCACGGCTCAGTTCCAGGTGTCTGGAATCTTGGAACCAAGTCACAGCACAAGGAGAATCGGAATTTCTCTTGTGTTAAGGCAAAATGAATCTTCACGTGTCTTGGATCTTCCTTTGGACAATGTTGAAGGGAAGCTGCTGGGCAGAGGTCATCCACTCTCCCCTCTGCTGGCCACTCTGCAGCCCTCTGCTGGCCCAGCCCAGAATGGTGCCCCCTGCCAGGGAAGCGAGCCCTGGGAAAGGTTGGCATGACCACTACGGGAATTTCCATGGCCTCAGAAACATGGAAACCTGCAAAAGAAGAACCAAAGTCATGGCCAGCCAAGGTACCTCCAAGTAAGTATCCCAGGAAAGGCCAGCCCCAGGCTCTGGCCAGCACCAGTGGTGGGGGCTGAAAGAATGGGTGCGCCACCCGGAGGAAGACAGCAACACTCCAGCCTAAATGAGACCGCAAAGGGCTCAGTGCTCTAGGAGTTCCCGAAGGAAAGAAAACAACAGTAACAACAAAACAGCCACAATTTGAATGGGACAGAGTTTCGGTCTTGCAAGGTGAAAAACGTTCTGGAGGTGGATGGCGGTGATAGTTGCACAACCATCTGGGAACCTACATAAGGACACCAAAGCATACACTTTGAAATGGTCGAATGGTTAATTTCATGCTACGTGTATATTTTACCACGATTTTTTTTTTTTAAGTAGCCACATGAACAGTCTCGAATGTGTATTGACCCCCTTCTCTAGAGAGTACAGCCCTGTCCTGAGGAGGCCAAATCGCCAGAGTCCAGCTCCTAGCTCCACCCGTCACAGTGGCTGGGAGACTCTGGACAAGGTGGACTCATCTGCCTCCTAGGGGAGAGGAGAACGAGAACACAGCTCGCCACAACAGGGCCAAAAGAATGAAAGAAATACATCTAAGCGCTTTAAGCAGTGCCCACATAAATGCTTTCATGTTCCGCATGAAACACGCCCCTCCCTGATCTTTACAGCTACAACAGAAGAGCCTCACCCTCTCTACCTAAGCTTCAAAAACACACCCCACGGGGCGCCTGGGTGGCTCAGTGGGTTAAGCCGCTGCCTTCGGCTCAGGTCATGATCTCGGAGTCCTGGGATCGAGCCCCGCATCGGGCTCTCTGCTCTCTCGGGGCTCCTGCTTCCTCCTCTCTCTCTGTCTGCCTCTCTGCCTGCTTGTGATCTCTCTGTCAAATAAATTAAAAAAAAAAAAAAAAAACCACACCCCCCAAAACACATTCGGGTATCCCCTGTTCTAGTTTCTTTCTTTTTTTTTTTTTTAAAGATTTTATTTATTTATTTGACAGAGAGATCACAAGCAGGCAGAGAGGCAGGCAGAGAGAGGAGGAAGCAAGCTCCCTGCTGAGCAGAGAGCCCGATGCGGGGCTCGATCTCAGGACTCTGAGATCATGACCTGAGCTGAAGGCAGCGGCTTAACCCACTGAGCCACCCAGGTGCCCCATCCCCTGTTCTAGTTTCTAATCCAGACAGGGCTGAGCTTTTCCCAAGAGCAGACCTTTGCGGGATCTGGCAAAATGGCTGAACTGGTACAAGTCTTTGGGCATTGTGGTGGTCGCCCCTCCAACTTGCTCCCTGAATAAAAACCCCTCACCTTTTGGCAAAGGGGGCTCTGTATTTTTTATTCAAAGGCCTATGACCCCTCCTGAAATTCAGCAAGCACCTTACCTTATAGAGGCTGGGCCAGCTGTTCACCCCAACTTCGGAGCTTTCTCCTCTCTTCGGTGAGTGAGTCCCACTCCTGCCAGCGGCTCACGGTCCATGCCAGCATCTTTTATAGGCAATGTTCTTTTTGACAGGGACACCATCTGGATAACCTTGACTTCATTTTCCAAACAATGTAGAGGAACGTTCAGGTCCGCCAATTCCCAGGTCTCTCATGTGCCTAGCAGGGACAGCTATCTTCTCCCCCATTGAGGCAAGCCCTCCCTCTGCTAGAGAAATACTCTGGGAAGGAGAAGGAGCACCCCGGATCTTCAATCACACCAGAGCCAATGGGCCGCAAATGGTGGGAATGAATGACAGCCAAGACAGCACAGGGATGCTTGGAAGTCTCAGGTGGCAAAATCTGATTGCTCCAGGTCCACAGGCAGTTAACACTGTAAACTAAATTACCTGGGCTTCTTTTATAGCGGGGCTTCTTTTATAGCGGGACTTCTCAGAGCCTTTGATATGCTAATGAGCATAGTGAATCTTCAAGTGGGCAAGAGATAGCACCTTGACAAACCCATTTAAAAATGAAACCGTCTTTTAGACTGTAGCTCCTGAGCCAGGGTTCCTGGGGAACACCCACCGCTTTAATGTAAACAGTGCTGGGCTGGGAGACTGGAAACGGGGTTCTAATCTTATTTTGGCTTTACCAAGAGCAAGGGCTGAGGCTCACCTCGACATTCCTTCGGGGTCCTGTAGGATCCCTAATGCAAAAAGACATTGGGAGGTGGGGATGGTGGAGCAGAAGCCCGTGAGAGAAACGCTGGGAAGCTGAGGCCAGGGAAACTAGTGTGTGTTTGGGCCTGACCTCCAAGAACCCCGAGGCCAAAGGCGGAACAGGCAAAGGCGAGAGCAGACTCCAAATGTGCAATGGTGCAGCCCGCGGGCCTTTCCGATCCATCCTCACCTTTGCAGACGCGCCCCACCCCAATGTCAGAGCACGGACCGCGCAGGATGCGCGCACAATGCCGAGCTGAAACGAAAACTCCTCGCTCATCCTGAGACAAGTGGAGGCCTGTCCTCGGCTCTGTCCGCGGCTGCGAGCCTGCCCTTCACAGCACTCGAAGCTGGAAGAGGGACCAGGGAACGGGGGTGCTCTTCCGACAGCGGGCCGGGAGGGAGGGGGCAGTGGCGCAGCCAGAAGGCTGGTTCCAATTGGGAGCCTCCCCCGGATCTACGCGGCGCCTGTCCACGTCTCGCTCTCGGCACGGAAGGGGGCGAGGAAGCGCGAGGTTTCGCCTCGGACGGCCAGGATGCGTGGGGGCCCGCTGCTCGGATGCGGCCCTGCCGGGATCCCAGGAAACGGCGCAGGCGGCGCGTCTGGCGGAACTCCAGGCGGCGGCTCTGCCGTCGGACGGGAACTGCGGGCCAGGGCGCCCGGGCGCGGGCGGGAGCGCGGGGCGACGGGTGGGTGCCGGGGCGCACGGGCGCGGGGCGGCGGCGGCAGGAAGTACGGGGACGCCGGTCTCGGGAGGGTCCCCGCCCCGCGGCGCGGCGGCTCACGCCACCTCCTGCTCCCCTTGGTAGCGGCGGCAGCAGCCGTAGAGGGCCGAGAGTAGGTAGAGGCCGAGGCAGAGGCCACCGCAGACGGCGGCCGCCAAGAAGGCGTGGTAGGCGCAGGCCATCTGGTAATCCTTGAGGTTGCAGTAGCTGTGGCTCTGCGTCTGGGCAATCATGATGCCCGTCGCGGCGCCGTAGAGCGCGGCCGCCAGCAGGTCGTGTGCCACGTTGACCACGAGCCAGCGCGAACCCAGCACGGGCACCAGCTCGTGCTTGCCCAGCAGCGTGAGGAAGTAGAGGCCCAGGGTCAGCAGCCAGAAGAGCACCGACACGAAGAGCGCGAAGTGCACGGGGCCCTGGTACCTGCTAGTGGCGATGGTGATCCAGAAGGCGGCGCCGGCCAGCAGCTGCAGCAGCCGCAGCACGCCCAGCGGGCCGCGCAGGAAGGCCCTCTGCAGGCGCACCGGCCCGCGGACCGCGCGCGCCTGGGGCGGTGGCTGGCGCGGGGGCGGCGGGAGCATGGCCCCCGGGCGCGGTGGCGGCGGCGGCGGAGCCCCGAGTAGCGGAATGGCGGCGCCGGGCTCGCGGCGGTGGCCCGGCCGACGTGCCCGCTGCGCCCGCGGCGGCCTCCTCGCGTCCCTCCGAGTCCTCTTCGCGCTTCCTCTCCCCTTCTCCCCACCCTTCCTCCACTCTCTCCTCCCTCCAGCCCTCCTCTCTTTCTCCCGTCTCCACCACTGCTACCCGCCCTTTGGCTTCCCCTCCCCGTCTCCACCCCCAATCGCTCCTCCCGGCTTCCTGCCATCTCTTTTTGGGCCTCGCTCACCATCCCGGCCCCGCTTTCCAGCCGGCGCCAGACTCCCAGCTCGGATTCCTTTCTCCCCGGGGCGCGGCGGAGGGCACTCGCACCTCCGGGCCGCCGAGGGCCTTCCGCTCTGGCCGCCCGGGCCAAGTTTTGGCACATCTGGGGCCACCCTGCCTGCCCTGCCTGCCCAGCCTGCCCTGCCTCCCCAGCTCCCGTCCAGCCTCAGAGGGGAAAAGCTGTCTTCTGGAGCGTTCTCTCAGCGCCTCGCTGGGCCTCTTTCTTTCTACTTTCTCCTGCCCTAGGGCCCACCTGGACCTCTTGGCCTTTTCCTGGCTCTGGAGGAGAGCGGCACTGGTCTGAAGCTGACATCCGTTCTCCCCTGGACATCTGGAATGTGCCCTCCTCACTCTTATCTGGTCCAAAGCTGGGCTCTCAGACATCAGAGTAAGGGACGGTCCCCCACCAGAGAACCCCCCCTTCCCCTCCCACACACCACAAAGCCAAGTCCTATCAGTCCATCCTCATTTTTCCAACCGCCTTGCCATCCAGGGTTGCCTAGATTAAAAATGTGCTATCTGACATGGACAAGGCACCAAGCCTGGGGTAAGAGAGAGCAAAGCCCCCCTGTGTTTTACTAGGACACTAGGCAGAACAGCGTCCTATGGAAGCTAATGATGCGTTTACATGTAAGCCCACTTAAGCCTCAAAACAGCCTCAGAGATAGAATTCTTTTCCTCCTTTTAATGAGGAAGAGAAATGAGGTCTAGAGGAGTTAAGCCCATTAACCTCATAACTGCAGCTGGTGTCCCTTGTCTCCCCATCCCATTCAACCATCGCTCACTGTGACATCCCTCTAAAACACAGACCAGGCATTGCGTTGCTTCCTCCACTGACCACAGGATACAGTTTTATCTCTTCTATGGGCTTATTTCACAAACTGGCTCCAACTGACTTTCACTTTCCTTGTTTCCCACTTCCTTTCCTTACCCCTGCTCCAATGGGGCTTGCCAACCCCACCTAACCTCTTAAATCCCCCCAAATAAGCTCAAAAAGCCCTTCATTCCCAGACCCCACTTGGCTGGAAAACTCCTACTTACCCTTCAAGGCCCAGTTTAAATGCTCCTCCCTTTGCTCCAGACTCCCAAGCTGTTGATTGCTGGCTCTTTAGGCCCTCTCTTGGAGCATCCAGAAGTTATGCAGTGCTCCTGAGTCTGGTACATTGCTTGCAACTGCTGGCTGTCACCTCTATCTTTGCCTGGAAATAAGAGACTCAATAAATGTCAGCAGAGTGCAGAACTAGTCCCTCATCTCCTGGTCATGGAATGTGTCCATCCGCCCCCTGGCCTGGCTGAGCAGGTCTCTCCTCTCCCAGCACCCTGGCATTCCTTATGGGAGAAAGTATATGTGGTTTCTCAGGGGGCTGAGGCCTCTTGCTGCACAGCCCCACCTGCAGGGACCTGGGACAGCTGTGAGCACTTATTTTAAATGAGTAAAAGGTGATGTGTAACCTCCATCACTGTGTAAAATAGCATGGTATTGAGACAAGGGTGCAAGCCGTGGAGGCAGACTGCTGGCTATGCATTGCGGCTTCACCACTCCCTTGTGCTGGGACCTCACACTTAACTGCTCTGTGCCTCAGTTTCCTCATCTGTGAAATCCTTTCATTAAGCAAATGGATATTAAGCACCTGTGAGGCACTGGGCACCATTTGAGGGTCTAGGGATCCATAAGACATACGTGATCATTATTCACTGAAAGCTCTCTATGCTCTAGGCACTGTTTTTTGTCGTTGTTTTTTTGTTTTTGCTTTTGTTTTTTGTTTCTTTTTTTAAAGATTTTATTTATTTATTTGACAGGCAGAGATCACAAGTACGCAGAGAGGCAGGCAGAGAGAGAGGAGGAAGCAGGCTCCCCGCTGAGCAGGGAGCCCGACGTGGGGCTCCATCCCAGGACCCTGGGATCATGACCTGAGCAGAAGGCAGTGGCTTTAACCCACTGAGCCACCCAGGCGCCTTTGTCATTGTTTTTTAAGTAAGCTCTATGCCCAAGATGGGGCGTGAACTCACCCCCAGGTCAAGAATCACACGCTCTACCAACTGAGCTAGCCAGGCACCCCTATATTCTAGGCAATGTTAACTCTGATTTGCCAGTGGGGAAGCCAGGGCTCAGAGGGTGAAGGAAGGTGACCATGCTCACAGAGCTGGTGGGTGACAGTTTAAACAGGAGCCCACATGTGGCTGGCTCCAGGTTCACGTTCAAAGTGCTTATATGTTGGGGCGCCCGGGAACAGGGAACCTGCTTCCTCCTCTCTCTGCCTGCCTCTCTGCCTACTTGTGATGTCTGTCTGTCAAATAAATAAATAAAATATTTAAAAAAACAACCACAAAGTGCTTATATGTTACTTTCTCAGATTTTATTCTTGGCTACAGTTACAGAGGCCCAGAGAGGTTATATAACTTGCTGGGAGAAACAGAACTAGCAAGTGTCCGTGTGGAGACTCAAACCTAGATCTTCTGATCCCAATTCTGGGGCCTTTCTCTCAGCTTCCCTTAGCAATCAATCCCTCCTGGGACATCCTCAGTGTCCTCAGGTTGCCGGTTATGAAAAAGGCTGGAGCTAGGACAGACACCTGGGGCCTGACTCTGGGTGCTGGGCTGATGATGGGGTTATGCTCCATAAACTACGTCTGTGAGCAGGGGACCTAACCAAATCAACACTTTGAGGGAGAGAAGAGTCCTTTGGCATCTAAGAAAGGCCATCTGCAGACTTAAGGGTGGTGCGCTGCCTGGTGGGCACAAATCTTCAGCCTCGCAGCTAAGCCCAGCTCCTTACAAGGAAGCCAGTGGGGTGGTTTGGGGAGATATTTTTAGCCTCTAGAATCCTGAAGACATTCCAAGGGGCAGTCCCAGGAGACGCTGCAAAAGCATAAGCATGCAAGAAGATATCCACAAATATGGCCTAAGCACCTGTGGGATGCAAACCATCTGGGTGTGGAACGGAGGAACAAGGAGCACTGGCTCCTGCCCTCACTGTGTTTGCACTTTCTCGATAGTACAGCGACAGCTGTGGACACAAAAGGGAAAAGAAGGTAGATGCAAGGAAATCTAAAAGGGAGAGTATGTGTGATGGAAGGGCTGGGAAAGCTTCCAGAATGGAGCATCTCTGGAGGGTGGATAGAGTTGTGACAAGCAGAGATGGTGACTAGGCATTGTTGGGCAAGGCAGTCCCCCATGGGGCCTGAGCAGCCATGGCTCTTAATACTGAGTGTGCTGAGAATGCAAAGCCATGGTCACCCATTCACTTTCCAACCATTTCTGGCTGCTGTGTTCTGCAGCCAATAAGTTTGTGGGGTGAAGGAACACTCACCCCCCCCCCCCAGACAGACAGTAGGCTTGGAAGTTGCTTACTGTAAGAGTGGTGGTGGTAGGAGGGGACAGGGGTGGGTTCCCCAAGCTCAGTGCTGCGTAGCTGTGACATAAAGCTCTTGCATAGGTAACATCCACCAGGGCCCCTCTGCGTTGCCCCCATCAAACTAGGGAGTGAAGGAAAGAGACATAATGATGATGCTCGTGCGGCCTGCTGTGCCAAGAGTGGTAAATCCTTCGAGTCTGTCTCAGGAGACCATATCTTCTGTCCGCATTTATGAAACAAGAGCAGGCTAGCTTATTAGCTTGTAAGCGGGCTGAATCGCAGCCCCTGACAGATGCTATAGGCAAAGGGAAGAGTGTGAGCAAGGCCTCCGTTGCTCAGGCAACAAGAATTTGTGATGCTTGCTGGACGTTGTTCTATGCCCCAAAGCAATGACTTTGACTATGCCCAGAAGGGGAGGCAGCTGATAACAAGGAGGGAAGCATGGCCCCCTGGAGATCCCATGACCCACTCCTGCTGGTCGGTCAGTTCCTTCTTCAGCCTCTGGGCTACTGTAAATCATTGCATCCATAGACCCAACTCGCACTGGTTTAATACCTACTAGGTGCCAGGCCCTGAGTTGGCCCTTGACATAAATTAGCTAACAGCAGAGGCAGAACTCACAGCGAGGAAATAGGTGGGTGTTGGCACCTGCAGAATCTTGCCCGGAATCTTAGAGTTAAATTACTAAATCAACATTTCCTGAACACCTGCTGTGTATGTACCTGACATTACGCCACAATCCTATACCTGAGTTGGAAGAGGGCTTAAAGATCATTTGTTCCTGGCTTCTCATTTTATGCAGGGGTAGCTACAGCCTGGGGAAGGTAAGTGACTAGCCCCAGGTCCCACAGCTGGTTGATGATAGGAGTGCCAAGTTTAGAACTTAGGTCTCCTGACTCACTGTCCAGTGTTCACTCGGGGCAGGGAGCTCTGCGCATGAACACTCTTTTGGTCACCAAGTGGCTCACACCTCCAGGCATGTTCCCAAGGCTGTGGAAACACCGAGCTCTGGAATGGTGGGTGGGGTGGGTGGAGTGCCCTCTGGGTTGGAGTTGGGTAGGAATTTGGGGGGGGCTCCTGAGTTTGTTATTCCAGCCCCCAAAGAGGACCTGGCCTTGGCTGGAGCTATAAAAAATGGCCTGGATTCTGGGCCCCTTTGGGCAGACAGAGGCAAGGGGCCACAGTCTGGGCATGAAGTGGTAAAGGCATTTGACTCTGGCAAAGCTCAGCCCTAGCTCCCCAGGAGAAGCCGGCCAGGACCAGACTCAGAGCCACAGGCATCCTCTGAGTCTTGACTTTGTGTGAAGCCACCCAGAACACTGGCTGGTGAGGCTGGGTCCTTAAGGCTAGGAACCATGGTGTCCAAGGGAGACGCCCATGAGACTTCACCATTATATCGGCTTGCCCGTGAGCTACTGAAGATGACCTCCTACTGGGACCTATGGTGGGGTGGGCAGACCCCAGCAGACCACATTTCTGGGGCAGGGACAGACACTCTGGGCCAGGGTGGACTGAATCAGTCACCACCACTCTACCAGTCAGCCTTGGGTAAAAGTGTGGCAGAGACTCAGTGGGAACACCCACCATATGCAAAGCATCTACCACATGCCAGGTGGCAGATGCCAGGTGCTTGCCAGTCTTGTCTCACGTACTTTCCACAGCAGCTCTCTGAGGTAGGTCCATTAAAACCGTCTCTGCTTTAAAATGAGGAAACTGAGGCATGGGGAGCTTGTGTGACTTATCTAACATCCCATATGTAATGGAGAACGGAATTCAAATATTTGATCTCCGAATCCAGGCTTGTAATCAGTGCATAGATCTCAGACTTCAGCCTTGGTCTTGGAGGTGACAAGACATCACAGGACTGCCCCCGAGCAGTGACAAAGAGAATGATCTCCATGTTGCAGAGATGGTCCGCAGGTACTGGGCCAGGCAGGGAGAGTGGGTGTGGCTGTCACAGGCCCCAAGACCTACACTTGGGGAGCCTGGCTGTGTATGCTGTTTCTGTTTCTTACCCTGCTATGTGAAGGGTCTCCAGGAAAGGGGAATTTGTCCCCTGAACTCTCTAGCCCACCCCTGGCTGGAGCTTTAAAGTGAGAGGAATGAGGCCCAAGGACTGGGCAGAGCCGAGGGTTGCCCTCAGAGGATGCTCGGTATGGGGTATTCACCTCCTCCTTGGTCCTTGCAACAACCTTGGGAGATAGGCAATTCATTATCTCCGCTTGACAGCTGAGGGAAATGAGATTCAGAAAGATTAAGCTAGGAACTAAATTTAGATTTCTGGACCACTGGAAACACTACAGCTGTCTGAGATGCCCTGAGTCTACTTTAACCATGAACTTGCCCCTTACGTCTAGTCTCACCAGACTCTATAAGACGTTATTCACTGAAACCACAGAGCAAAAGCAATCGTGCTATCCCCTTCACTACCACTTGGTTTCCAACTCCCATGACCACTGGGGACTCTTTCAGATGTGGCGAATCATGGAGATTTTCCCCAACTCTGCTTTTCTCTCTGCTGCCAAAAAGTCCTTCCCCCGGCCCCCGCCAGACAACCTAGACAGGCAGAGGGGATGTGACTGCCGGGACTGAAAGAGATCAAAGGTCACAGAAGCCACTGGAGACCAAAAAGGACCTTGTCCTGACCCATCAGGAAGATGCCAGAATAGCTAACATCATGGCATTTAAGGATCAAGAGAAGCCCCAAGAATCTTCAGTGGCATGGAAATGCTTCGGCAGGCCTGCCTGCCGCCCCCCTGGCAGCCTTCTCCCCATATCCGCAGCCCCTGTCGGTGTGGTAGCTCTAGACAGAGAAGGAATATTTATACCATAAAGCTCTGTTGCTATTTTCCCATCTCCTCTTCTGACCCAAACTGGGAATTTGGCCAAATGGTCATTCCTAAATGGAGCTAGTGCTGGAGTAACCAAAGCCAGAGCATGAGGCAAATTTAGGGGGAGTAGAAACCCTGAGTTGGCAGAGAAAGTTGATCTGCAGAGAAAAGGGCTTATTAGAGTTATTAGAGTTGTTTAGAGGAACAGGATGGATAGATAAATAACACATACATATAGTTATCATAGGAAACTGGTTTGTGGAATTATGGGGGATGGTAAGTCCCAAAATGTGCAGTTGGCAAGGTGGAGACCCAGGAGAGCCAGGGCATAGTTTAGTCTAAAGGCTGCAGGCTCAAGACCCAGGAAAAGGCAGTGTTTTAGTTAGAGTCCAAAGAAGGGTGTAGAAACAAACCAATGGCTCAGGGTGCCTGGGTGGCTCAGTTGGTTAAGCTTCTGACTCTTGATTTTGGCTCAGGCCATGATCTCAGGGTTGTGAGACTGAGCCCCACATCAGGCTCTGTGCTGAGCATGGGGCCTGCCTGCTTAAGATTCTCTCTCCTCCCCACTCCACCCCTGCTTGCATGAACGCAGTTTCTCTCAAAAATTTAAAAAAAAAAAAAAAAAACCCACAATACAACAACATCTCCACTCAAATAGTCAGGCAAAAGGAGGTTGTTCTGGGGCACCTGGGTGGCTCAGTCGTTGAGCCTCTGCCTTCAGCTCAGGTCATGATCCCAGGGTCCTGGGATTGAGCCTCGCATCAGGCTCTCTGCTCAGCAGGAAGCCTGCTTCTCCTTCTCCCACTCCCCGTGCTTGTGTTCCCTCTCTTGCTGTCTCTCTGTCGAATAATAAAAATCTTTGAAAAGAAAAAAAAAAAGGAGGTCCTTCTTACTCATGGGAGGGTCAGCCTTTTTTTCGTTCCATTCAGGCATTCAACTGATGGCACAAGGTCCAGCTCCATGAGGAAGGGCATTCGGCTTTTCTTGGTCTGCCAATTCCGATGTCCCTCTAATCCTAAACCACCCTCACAGACACACTCAGAATAATATTTGAACAAATCTCTGGGCACTCTGTGGCCCAGTCAAATTGACACATAAAATTAACCATCACAGGCAGCTATGCAGGGACAAAAGATGGAGAGAGAGGACAAGCGCCTGTGACTTGCTTCACATTGTCCCACTAGACTTCATTCTGTGAACTCACTGCGGCTTTCCAGTAACAACACCCCCCATGCTTCTTCACCTGAGACAACTTAAACAGATTTCTGTTTCTTATAATGGCCCTGGCATGAAGGAAGTAGGACTTGGATCCTAACTGCTAGGGTCTCATTCCTAGTTCCACTCTGTGGTGGTTTAAAAACAAAATGGCTACAAACTCTTTGATTCTTCATCCATCAAGAAGTTGCATCTATGTCCCCTTTCCCTGAATCTGGGTGAGCTTGTGACTCAGTTATAACAAGAAGGACAGTAGGAACCACACTGTATGACTTCTAAGTTCTGTCCAAAAGACAAGGCCACAGCCCTGAGCCACCATGAAAGAAGTCTCTGTTCCCGGTCATACTGAGAAACCACCAAAGCCCTCCAGTCAGCAGTCTGGGCCTTCCAGTTCTCCCAGCCTAGGCCCCAGACATACGAAATGAGCTTTCAAATGATTCCAATCCTCAGCTGTCAAGGCAACCTTCACATTCAGGACTTCCAGCTGGAGTCCTGACATCACAGGGCAGAGACAAGCCACCCCCACTGTCCACTATCTCAGTTCCTGTATATCATTCATACTTTTTATTTTCTGTTGTTTCCTGATGTTTTGACATCTTGGGACCTTGCAGATCCAGGGAGGGACTGCCCCTCCCAGATTTAGCTAATTCCTAAAGATAGCAAATAATGTGACTGTGAGTGTGCCTTTGCCATGCAAACCAACCAACCCTGAACCCATACTCCAAAACCACCTCCTCTGTTTGGGCTCTTGTACTCCAGGAGGCAATTAATATTTCTCTCCCCTTATCATCCCAGGGAAAGGTGTCGGGCAACTAGAGACTGTCCCTATGCCCCAGAGCCTGTGGGAATTATTCAAATTAGCCAATCCTAAACCTGCCTAGCTGCTTACTTTGTTTCACCCATTTCTTCCCACAAAACTACAAAAAAAAGCTCAGTTCCGTGCTTTTCTCTTGCTCCTTCTGCCTCCTGACCGACCCTGAGGCTTCCCCATGTGGCTCTGTGTGATGTGGCATATCCCTTCCTCTGGGGACCTGTGAGTAAAAAGTTATCTTTTCAATGGCAGCCGTTGCCTAATCTGTTGGCCTCACTATTCCTAAATAAAACCAAAACCCTGAGGACATTTTTAAAACATCCTGACCTGTGGCCCCTGCGTGGCTCAATCAGTTAAGCCTTTGACGCTTGATTTCAGCTCAGGTCATGATCTCAGGGTCGTGAGACCTGAGGTCCCACCATCCTGCTCTGTGCTCCATTTGGAGTCTACCTTAGAGTCCCTCTCTCTCTTCTCCTTCACCCTCAAAATAAATCAAACCCCGCGTGGGGCTCTCTGCTCAGTGGGGAGCCTGCTTCCCCCTCTCCCTCTGCCTGCCTGTCTACTTGTGATCTCTCTGTCAAATAGATAAATAAAATCTAAAAATTAAAAAAAAAAGATTTTATTTATTTATTTGACAGAGAGAGACACAGCAAGAGAGGGAACACAAGCAGGGGGAGTGAGAAAGGGAGAAAGGCTTCCCGCCCAATGACTGAGCCACCCAGGCGCCCCAATAGATAAAACCTCTTAAAAAATAAATAAAACATCCTGACCCACAGAATCCATAAGCATAAAAAAATGGTCATTTTATGCCACTATGTTTTGGGGTGATTTGTTAGGCAACAGGTGTAGCTGGAAGATATGTTGCTATCGTGCAGGTCTCTAACCTCAGCTTTGTCATTGGCATAAGGAGATTAATAGCAATGGCTCAGCATTACTGGGCTGTTGTGGGGATTCAATGAGATGCAAAGTGTCCAGAGCTCATAGTGTTAGCTTTATCATCAGTACTGTTTTCTGAAAGAGCTTTGACACCCAGCTCACTGGATTCAGGGTGTCAGTGGATTGCAAGACAAAAGCCTGCTCTCACTTAAGTTTTGTTCACTTGACGTTCTTCACCCTCATCACACCACAGGTCTCGCTATCCTCCACTGATTCAGCCCGAGTCCGATCTCGAGACAGAAACCACACAGTAATTTGCATAGGGGAACCTCAACATAAGGAATTATCATTTACTCTAATGGAGAGCTGAGGCATTAAAGAGCACTCTGAAGAAACCAGGAAAAGAAAATATAAGCAACAGCTACGACTCCTAGGGCTGAGATAGGCCCTTAAGAAGAGCTCTCCTCCTCTCCCCACTCCCAGGGCCAAGATTCAGATCTCCTTAAAGAGGACATAGCTGTGGCTCAGTAGATGGCAAAGAAGTCACTGAGGTGCTGCCCTTGTAGAACTTGCCATCTGGGATGTGACTGCAGGGACATCAAAAGTTACTGCAAAATGGAGCACGTGGATGGCTCAGTCGGTTAAGTGTCTGACTCTTGGTTTTGGCTCAGGTCATGATCTCATAGATCATGGGATCCAGCCCTGTGTGGGGCTTCGAGCTCCGCGGGGAGTGTGCTTGAAGATTCTCTCCCTCTGTCCTGCCCTCCCACTCAGGTTCACTCTCTCTCAAATAAATAATCTTTTAAAATCTTAAAAAAAAAAAAAAAAAAAAAGGGTAACTGCAAAGCCACCAAAGATGAGGGAAGCTCCTAGCCCCTGTGTGTCGCTGGCTGCCCGGCGCTGTAGGCCCCAGGCGCTGAACAAGCCGCCCACACTGCAAGAGTCCACACCACGGGAGTCCACACCGTGGGACCAGGCGCCTGAGAAGACACCTGAGCTTCCGGAGCAGGCCCTGGAGAAGGCTAGCAAGCTGCCAGAGCTTAGTGAGCGGACACTCCAGAACCAAAGAGAGAAACCTTTCCTCCTACCGCGTCTTGCCGGCTCCCTCTACTGACAAAGCTAAGCATTGTGTCCCATGGAAAAGGAGAAATAATTAGAGGACTCGACTCTCACAGAGATAACCGGTGCCTTCTACCCCTTTGGAGACTCAGCTTCCATATGCAACCTTCTATATACAATTGGACCGCCATGCAACAATGAAACAACTCTGTATTTCCACCTAATGAGATACAGCTGTCTTTCTTGGAGGTGACTTTCTCACCCCCTCTCTCCACAAAAGGAGATACACAGCCCCAACGGTCTGCATTAAATACTGCTCAGAAAGAAAAACGAAAAAACAAAAAACAGAAACACTTCTCAAATTTTGCCAGAGTCCCTCAGAATACACTGTTAACTAAAGACTAACATGGTAATGTTAACTTCCGACAACTGACATAGAAACTTACATATGGGGCACCTGGGTGGCTCAGTGGGTTAAAGCCTCTGCCTTCGGCTTGGGTCATCATCCCAGGGTCCTGGGATCAAGCCCCATGTCGGGTTCTCTGCTCATCGGGGAGCCTGCTTCCCTCCATCCCTGCCTGCCTCTCTGCCTACTTGTGATCTCTGTCAAATAAATAAAATCTTAGAAAGAAAGAAAGAAAGAAAAAAAGAAAGAAAAGAAAAGAAAGAAAGGAAGGAAGAAAGGAAGAAAAGAGACGAAACTTACATATGAAATGAAAACGTGAAGAGAGAGAAGAAGAAAAAGGTTAATATGTACAAAAACACCCTGTATATATAACAAACAGAGAGAAAATATGGAAAGCTACTACAAGCTTTGTTTTTATAATTGGCCACAGGGCTGTTTCAGTAGCCATTAATGATTTTCTAGTAGTTTCGTTCCTTATACACTTATTAGTTGGTATTGTACTATAAGGAAGGCCTTTTTCTTCTCTTCTGTTTACCTGTTTATTCACTTATTCATATTGCTGTGGACTTGGGTATTCTTTCACTCATTGGGTTACAATCTGTTGCTGTCATGCTTCATTTTGGTGCTCTGCGTTTGCTAATGGGAGCCCTTATAAATGGACTCCTAGTCCTTTTGATGTGTTTCCATCACTCTCTGAGTTCTTCCTTACTTTTCAGGACACGATGTTTTAGAATCATCCTGAACTTTCTCAACCCCAGTGGTTGAATCAATCATTTCTCCAAGGAGTCATGGTTCCTTTGGTGGAGAATGGTATGGAAAACTCAGAATGTGGGTTGTAAATGTGCTTATTCCAGCTGGGACATCATCACTTCTAGGCCCTCTCAGCAGACACAGCTGGAGAACGTGTGTGTTTAAATGTGTTCGTATGGATACATACATGTATATACGTACACATATACATTTAAACATATGCATACATTTACAACTTAATTATTTCTATATCTACTTATCTGTACATTAAAAACCATGCGTTCTGGGGCGCCTGGGTGGCTCAGATGGTTAAGCATCTACCTTTGGCTCAAGTCATGGTCCCAGTGTCCTGGGATGGAGCCCCGCATCGGGCTCCTGGCTCAGTAGGGACCCTGTTTCTCCCTCACCCTATCCCTCTATTGTTCCCCCTGCTTGTTCTCTCTTGCTCTCTCTGTCAAATAAATGAATAAAAATTCTTAAGAAAAAAAAAAAGAGCTAAGTACTTGTTAAAAAAAAAAAGAAAGGACATGAGTTCATATTTGCTATGGATTGAATTGTGTCTCCCCAAATTCACATGTTGAAGCTCTACCCTCCAACAAAGCTGTCTTTGGAGTAAGGAAGTCATTAAGGTTAAGTGAGAGACGTCTGTAAGAGTGCAGCCCCAATCTGATAGGATTAGTGCATTTATATAAGAAGAGACACCAGAATCCTCCCTCTCTTCCTTCACCATATGAGGACACAGTGAGGAGGCGTCCGTGTGCAACCAGGGAAGAGGGCTCTCACCAGAAACCAGATGGGCTGGCACCTTGATCTTGGACTTCCTGCCTGCCCAGCTGCGAGGAGCAGACATTTCTGTCGTTAAGCCACCCAACCTGTGCTATTTTGTTATGGCAACCCGAGCAGATTAATACAAAATTGACCTTTAATTCTAATGTACTCTGAAAAAATAAAAAAAAAATTTAATTCTAATGTACATGAGTCAGATTAGGTGTGGAGGTTTTGTTTTGCCTTCGAGGTTTTGTTTTGTTTCCGTGGTTGTGTTTCTATACTGTACTGTTTGCCTATAGGGCTTTCTTCTTCTCAGTTGCCAAGTTCAGAGAAGAGGGCTGTAGTAAGTTGTCTTGTATAATGTCCCAAGCACAAGGGAGCTTCTTAAAAAGTTTACAATTACCAAGAGCATTTATCAACAAAAAGAGAGGGGACTCAAGAGATACACTACTGCTTGTCAGTGGAGGGTGGACGTTCTCTCTGGTCTCCCCAGAACAGGACAGACAGCAAGAACAAACCCATTGGAAGGGAACCATTCACAAGAGCTGCATGAACGATCCCTGCAGGACAGAGAGGGAAGGAGTCAAATGCTGGTTTAGCCTCTGTAGCAAGGTCTGTATTGAGCCCTTTGCCCACTGCACCTCACTTCATCCTCACAGGTGGGGATGGTTAGTTCCACTTTATAGAAGAGAAACTAGGAAAGCAGAGAAGTTAGGTTATTTGCCTAAGGTTGAACAGCTGGAACCCCTTTCCTAGACTCTACTCCCCTAGAAACTAGTACTCTGAGGAGCCATACTGGCAGCCAAGGCAACAGGAACATGTGCACTCCTATACACACCTATCAAAATAGTCTCTGGGGCGCCTGGGTGGCTCAGTGGGTTGAGCCACTGCCTTCGGCTCAAGTCATGATCTCAGGGTCCTGGGATCGAGTCCCGCATCGGGCTCTCTGCTCAGCAGGGAGCCTGCTTCCCTTCCTCTCTCTCTGCCTGCCTCTCTACCTACTTGTGATCTCTGTCTGTCAAATAAATAAATAAAATCTTTAAGAAAAAAAAAAAAAGTCTCTGAATTGAATGGAAAAAGTTGACGAAAGCCCCACAATCAAAAAACAGGACCATACATAAACCCTTGTGTCGCCCAATCGATTCACGCACTATTTTCAATTCTCATAAAGCTAACTGGCAGGGAGCATAAGGGCAACCCATGTGGGAACCACGAGCTGATTAGAAATGACTATTCCCGTTGCAAAATGATACCAGGTCATAACACAAACAACAACAGTCTGCTTTTAAGTGTTGATATTTTGTTCACTGTGGATGTTTTACATTAATTTTGATTTTTAAAAATATTACATTAAAATATTTATCTTGATTACTGGTTGGTTGGTTGGTTGGTTGGTTTTGGTGTCCCCTTAAGTACTGCACCCAAGGAATATTCCTCACTCCCCTCACCTTAATCTGATCGCTGGTAAAACCAGGTCTTGGCCTGAATTACATCAGGGCTCCCTTCCTCACAGCTCACCTTCTCTTCCAAACAGGGCCATCCCTGTTATGGGGTGGATCCCAGATCTTCCATTCCTGCATGATGGAAGTGTCCTGTCTTCTCATCAGTCATACAGATGCATAAAGCTGTAACAATAGAAATGTTTCCATTGTGTGATAAGTGCATGGTCACATGCCTGCAAAAATGTTGGGAGACACCAGATGTCCTCCACCCAGCCTTAGTCACATCTGACCCAGAAGCCACAAGTTCCCAATTCCCAACCTGGTATGCTCATCTGAGCTGCTGGCATCAGACATTCTAGGCTCTCCAAGCACTGAGATGCCAAGAGTTTGGCCTTCCTATTTCTGAGACCGGGGAACAGGGCATCCCTGTTTAGGACTCCATACACCCCTCTTTTTAGCCAAGCAGTTGGCTGAAAAGGCTTTGCAGCAGTGAGCACCTTCTATTGGAGACGAACATTGCTGACTTCTTTATTCTTTTTGCTATTTCCCTAGGTCTTCAGGAAAAGCAAAGAGAAACTGTTGTTAAAGCCCTTTTAACTACAGCAAAGCACTTGCTGCTGTTGTTTTTGTGCAGGACAGAAAGAGGAACTGGAGACCATGGGATGAGGAAGAACAGCTCCCAAATATCCCTTCCATCTTGCAGAAAGGGACCCACAAATCCTTACTTGCTGGGTTTTACTCCTTTCCCCTCAGAACTTTTACAGAGGAGAGATCACACTTAAATGACCATGAAGGTCAGCTCTGGAGTGAAAAAGAAGTCAGGGAGACCTAGCTGCCTATTCCCAGGCACCTTCCTGACCATATTTGAATCAGTGAACAAACAGCTCACCTTCCAAAGAACTAAACAAGTGTTTATCAAGAACCTGTTGGGGGCACCTGGGCAGTTCAGTCGTTAAACATCTGACTATTGATTTCCGCTCAGGTCATGATTTCAGGGTCATGGGATGGAGCCCAGCATTGGGCTCTGCGCTCAGCGGACGGTCTGCTTGAGATTCTCTCTCTCCCCCTCTACTTCTGTCCACTATGCCCCCCAAATAAATAAATAAACCTTAACAAACAAACAAACAAAAAACAGTGGACACTCCATCCACTCCCAAACCCTCTAATACAAGTTCCAAGCTGTGGGCAAAGTGACCTTCTAAAAACACAAGTTTTTCATGAGGGTGAAATGAGCTACCATTTGCAATTGGCATTACTGGCACATGGTAAATGCTATGAAATATCTGTTAAACAGTATATATAATGTCATTCCCCTCAGAGAGTCAAATGGAAACTTTTTCATTGTCCGCCTCTGCCTTCTGCTCTCTCACCACTCTGCCCCTTCCTAGCCTCGCTCCAAGTCTCCTATCAAGTCCTCCTGAGTCGAGCTACCCCCTAGACTTTGCACATGCCATTCTCTCTTCCTTAAACACCTTCCCAGACCCACTTCTCTTCATTTTACCAACTTCAACTTCTCCTTCCTATCTTAGCTTAAATGTTACTTCTTCTACCTCCCAGGACCTCCCTCAGGGAGTTGAGTTTCCTCCGTTTGGCCCTTTTATTTAGATTTATTTTTTTCTTTTAAAGGATTTTTTTCAAATCTATTTGACAGAGACGCAGTGAGAGAGGGAACACAAACAAGCAGGGCGAGTGGAAGAGCGAGAAGTAGGCTTTCTGCTGAATAGGGAGCCCCATGCGGGACTCCATCCCAGGATTTTGGGATCATGACCTGAGCCGAAGGCAGACGCTTAGTGACTGAGCCACCCAGGCGCCCCAGACCCTTTTATAATGTTTATCACAATTGTAATCACCACTAAATGTTTTAAGCTTTTTAAAGTCTGCCTTCCTTACTAGGCTGTAAATTCCCCCAGGACACAAGCTTATAGACGTCTCCTACTCACTACCTCTTAAGAAACTTGGACAGGGTGGGCCCTAATGGACCATTGTCCAATGAATTATAAAACCTTCCTAATACTGCTTATTTAGATAACTGGCTCAAGGTTGCACAGCTGATTTAAGATTTGAACCCACGGCATTCTAGCTTTGAAGCCCAAAAATCTCGCCATCCCTTCCTTTCCCTCAAAGCTGGAGCCAGAAGATAAGTGGTCCGTCTGGGTGGTGAATTTAAGGAACTGCGGATCTATTTGCAGAGGGCCACAAGCTGCAGGGAGCACGCCCCGGTGCGCGCTGGCCTACGGCCCAGGAAAGGGGGCACGCGTCACGTGTACCCTGCAGGGCCTGCCGCCGCCGCACCCCGAGGCTGGAATGCGGCCCCGCCCCGCCTCCGCGCCAGCAAAACCGCGCTCTCCCAGGGCACTGACGTCAATGAAGGGGGCGCTTTCGGCCGCCGCGCTAGGGCGGCGGAGGGCGGAGGGCGGAGGGAAGGGGCAGCGGCGGACACGCCCCTCGCCGCTGCTCCGCGGCTGATTGGGCCCGCGGAATCTTCGCACTCAGGTTTCGAGGCCGGCGAAGGGAAGGGGGCGGAGCCTGGACACGCCCCTTTCCCCTCTGTTGCTGATGATTGGCCCACAGAGTCTCCACGTTCGATTTTGGAAGGCTCCCTCCGAAGCTCTCACCAAGGCTCGGCCGTGGATTGGCTCTTCCCCGGCTGGGGAACGCTTTCTCCCGGGAGTCGCGGCTGTGACCTAGGTGGCCCGCCTTGGGCGGCCAGGTACGTAGATCTGAGGGCTGGCTCGCGCTGCGGTGGGAGCGGGCGGCGGGCCATCAGAACCCGGGTGGCAGCGGCTACCAGAACCCGCAGGTCCACTTAGGGCCCGGCGTTGTGCGAAGCGGCCACGTCTGAGCCCCGGGGGCTGACCTGTGCTGGGGATGTCGCCCTGCGACCTGGGCCAGGATATCCCGTCCCAAGCTCTCGTCCTGTGGGTGAACGCCTCCAGGTCCCTGTGAGCACCTTCGCAGCAGGAAGCGTAGAGCTACGCCCGCCCTTTCGAAAGGCCGTGAAGGGGTTGGAGTGCGCACATCTTAGCCTGCCCCATCCCGATTTGAGGTCTGTCGGCGCAGCCCTTCAGCGTGGTGAGTAATCGCTCTGACACCTCACGGGGCGGTGGAGCGCTGAGGGCGCCGAGGCTGGCTTGGGAGACCTGACTTTCGATCCCTGCGCCTTCCGAAACCCGCAGAGGCAGATAGCAGGCTCGGAAAGGTTTCAGAGCCTCCTGGGTCGTGCCTTCCCCTGAAGACCTCGTCAGCCATCTGGCAGAACAAAAATAACAGTGGTTGAGGGGCTGGGCGCTGGGGTCATACTACCTGGGTATATCCAGCCTCACCACCTACCTCCTGTTTGACTTTGGGCAAGTTACTTAACCTTTCTGAGCTCAACTTTCTCATCTGTAAAATGGGTATAACCTATAACCATAGCGCCGCCTCATGGGGTGAGGATTAAAAAGATCACCTATTTGAAAGCGATGTTCTGTGCTTGACAGGGAGCAAGCTGCCTCAGTGGTAGTTGTGATTTAAAAGTGCACAGACGAATCCATCTCCCTTACCCTCATTTCCCAAGAGTAAAGGTCCGTTTTGAGGGAGTTTCAGGAGAATGACAATGATTCTATAGGGCCTGGTTGTTAAACAGCCTTTCCCTTACATCACTCATTCATGATGCAGTGTACTGGGATGGATGCTTTCACATACTTTTATCTCCCTTATTCCCTTACAGGTTATTTATTCTCACTATTCTGATGATGAGCAAAATGAGGCAGGGGGAAACAGGCTTGTCAATGTCACCCGGTTTTCAGAAGCACAGCCAGAACTCAGGGTTCTTGAACTCTTGAAAAGAGTTATTCCTTCATCTAGAGTTTATTTTCCAGTCGTATCTGAGTATGGGTCTAGGGGTAGGGCCCAGTTCCGTTCTCCGCTTCCACATCAGGTTTGGAGACCTACATGTATGCAGTTGCCTCAGGCACTGCTGGAGGAGGCTAGGCCCTGAGGCCTGGGGGGCTCACATGGCCATGTGGACTGGGCCTCCCAGTGGAGGAGCCACAGATTTTGGCTGCTGTCCAGTGGCGGGGGAGCAGGCCAGGGCCACAGCGTTGATTTGGGCCTTGGGCCAGAGCCTCCAGTTCTTTATCCAAGAGGCCCTTTGCCTCCAATTACAGACTATTACCATCAGCAGGGTTATCTGAAGGAGGGGAGCTGAGTAGGGAAGCAGTTGCTGCCCAGCTCACGAAAGTGTGTTCTGCCTCTCGTGGTTACCTGAGCCTCCCTGAGACCACGATCGGAATAGCTGTCTAAACTGAGCTTCACATACTACAAAGGATGCTCAATTGTGTACCCTATTTATGTATTACAAATTCATTGTCTGGTGAGTCACTTTTTAAATATACTTCTTCGTTAGAGCTCTCTCGTTCATTTATTGCCTATTTCAAAACAAGTTGACCTTTGTCATTTTCCACATTTGGTATTTACTTTGTGGGTTCATTTTTAAGCTAGTTTATGTCAAACTGAAGTATTTTGCAGTGAGTTTTTACTCATTTGCTCACAGACCCATGTTTATATTCTTTGCTGTCAGCTCCGGAATGAAAGATCCATTTGTAATCTTTTAATATCCTTGCGGTGGCATTTTCCAGTTTAAAAAAGGTACCATTGTTCAAGTATACACTGATTTTCCTAGATTCAGGTCTTGTCCAAGAAAATAGGGGGGAAAGAACACATTGAATAAGATAAGAGAGGTTTCTTCTGGGATGCCTGGCTGCCTCAGTCGGTGGAGCATGCCACTCTTGATCTCGGTCTATAAATTCAAGCTCCATATTAAGTGTAGAGATTACTTAAAAAATAAAACCTTTAAAAAAAAACCAGTTTCTTCTGATAATACAAGTGTTCTGGCTCGTTTTCTGGAAGTTTGCATCTAATCTTATGGAAACTCCACTGATTTTCATTCTCAGTCTGACTGCTG
The DNA here is from genome assembly GCF_902655055.1 of Lutra lutra. Taxonomy (NCBI): domain Eukaryota; kingdom Metazoa; phylum Chordata; class Mammalia; order Carnivora; family Mustelidae; genus Lutra; species Lutra lutra. The sequence continues at coordinate 58,270,762 of NC_062291.1, read as the reverse complement.
GCTCAAGCCCAGGGTGGCAGGCAGAGCTAAGAGTGAGGATCCTTGAAATCTGGAGGTCCCAGGGTGCATGGAGGGTATGTTTGAAGCTGGAGGCTTAGACTCCCCCACAAATTTTGTTGGTGTGTTTGTAATTCACTATAACTCAGACACTAGAGGCTGGAGGTCGGGCCGTGTAGGGCCTTGTAGCCACACACAGGTGGCTAGGAATATCTGGGAAGTCAGGCTCCAAGCTATCCCTGAGACAGCACTGCTACTTAAGCTGGTTGCCATTCTCTCTGAGGGGAGGGTGAGATTGCCCGAATCTGAGAGAAATGATACCACCTCTTCTCCCACCACCCAGACCAGCCTAGGAGTGTGTCCCAGGCTTGGCCGTAGCCAGCCTAGGTCCCTGGGATGCCTTAGAGCGGTGAGTTCTCTGTCTTCTCCCAGACCTTAACCCCACATCCCACCAGCAAAACAGTGTCTTGTCTCGAGGGAAGATTGAGGAGGGCAGAAAAGAGGAACTACTGGTTGGGGAATTTCCTGGCACCTAATTAGCCAGGCCTGTCCACACATGTTGCGTCTAGGCCTTGGCAGCCAGGCAGACCCAGTCACCGCTTCCGTACAGAACTAGCCTCATCAGAGAATCCCTAACACCACACACATCCTTGGAGACCAGAGGCATCAACCTCTTCTTACAGATGTAAGGGGGAAACTGAGGCCCACAGAGGCGAAGTGCCGGAGGGCCCCCCCGAAGCCAGCGAGTGGCAGGACTAGGGCTCTGACTCAGAAGCCAGCACTGTGTGCCCTGGGCTGCGTTGCAGTTCCAGATCTGTTTTGTGGAAGCTGGGGATTTTCCTCTTCAGACTGCCACAAGTTCAAGGCTAGAACAGCAGGCCACACGGTAAACAGCTCTGACGCTAATGAAAAGATTAAAATAAATTCTACAGCCCCGCCCTTGCCTTATGTGTGGGCTGGCCATGGTTCTTCTTTTTCCACCGGCAGGTTTCCCACTTGGTGACTTCGGTGAGAAGAGTGAAATATCTCTCACAGAGATGACAAGCCAGCAGCATGCTTGGAGCTTGGTTGTGAAGGCAACTGAGGTTTTCAGACACGGCCTTCACAGCCCTTCACATCAGGTCCTGGCCTTGGCTGAGCCCCTGGCATTGAATCTGTCTCAGCTTCCTGTGCTCCTCTGAGCTGGGAGGAGGGTAACGGTGCCCGATTCCTGGAATTACGTTGAGAATGAACCATTATGCATATTGTCGTGTCGCCTGACGCAGAGTAGATGACCCAGAGCCAGCTTTTTTATCAGCCTGAAAGTGTTCCCTGGTGACTGTTGTTTTCTGGTCCCAGTACATTTTAATCATCCAGCTCAGGAGAGTTCATTACCACACATACTAGGTTTTTAATTGGATTCCGTAATAGTGCCTATGGAGAGGTAGATTTTAAAATACCCATTTCCAGATAAAAGCACAATTTTTATGGAGTTCATTCATCTGAAAGTTTTCTGCAGGTTTATTTTAGTTACTGAACTCTTTGAAGAGTGGGTTCTTGGGGGACCTGGGTGGCTATGTCGTTAAGCATCTGCCTTCGGCTCAGGTCATGATTTCGGGGTCCTGGGATTGGGCCTCACATCAGGCCCCTTGCTCAGTGGAGAGCCTGCTTCTTCTCCCACTCCCCCTGCTGTGTTCCCTCTCTCACTGCGTCTCTGTCAGATAAATAAAATCGTAAAAAAAAAAAAAAAGAAATGCAATCCCTATTTAAAAAAAAGAGTGGGGTTTGTTTGTTTAAGATTTTATTTATTTATTTGACAGACAGAGATCACAAGTAGGCAGAGAGGCAGGCAGAGAGAGAGGAGGAAGCAGGCTCCCTGCTGAGCAGAGAGCCCAATGCGGGGCTCGATCCCAGAACCCTGAGATCATGACCTGAGCCGAAGGCAGAGGCTTTAACCCACTGAGCCACCCAGGAGCCCCAAGAGTGGGGTTCTTATGAGAGGAGGCCTAGACACTGGGACAGGGTGAGTGTGGAAATTACTGGAATAAGGAGGGTTGCTATTGAGGTGAGGAGTAAGGGCCAGTTACATTTGAGGAGTCTGAACGCAATGGAGAGAGGTCTCAAACTCTCAGAACAAAGGCAGGTGAGAGTAAGGGCAGAGAAGCTGGGAATGCTTTATATGATTTCCTTTCTGTTTGTTACAGTGAGCATGGACGTTTTGTATTGAAATGTATTAATTTTTATTCCCTTTTTAGGCTAGTTCCTGGGTGACAGGTGTCTCCATAGCTCTCTGGAATGAGGTGAGGTCTGGTGTAACTACCTGACCTTTGCCATTAGGCCTGGGGCTGAGGGGTGAAGGGACCACAGGCAAGTCCTCTGCTGGCTCAGGCCCAAACAACAGAAAAGGGACCCTATCATAACCTGACCCAAGTACAAAAGTCAAGGCCAAAAGGGTCATGGGGGTGGGGGTTATGAATCTGCATTTATTTGGCTCTTACCCTGTACCTGATACCACACTAGGCACGCTCAGTCCATAGAGCAATCCTGAGAAGTGGTTATGAGACCGTTTACAGCTGAGCAAAGAGGCTCAGAGAGGTTGAGTAACTTGCCTAGGGTCACCGCTAAGAAGGTGGCAGAGCTGGGATTTGAGTCCAGTTCTGTGTAATACCGAGGTCCTTGGTCTTCCTTGTCTCTAGTCTGCTTCCCAATCTCATAGCGTTTTCAGGCTGTACTGGAGACAAGGGTAGGGTGAGTGAGCCCCCTTTTATTATTTATTATTCAAATTGAACTCTCTAGAACTGAGGATGACCATTTAATTGAATTTTCATTTCCTATGAGGGGGCACTGACATGAGCCTTCCTTTTATCAAACTTTCTTATAGATTTCAGCCTCTGCCCATGGTTGCATATTCTAACCCTGGAGCCACCTCTTCGCCCCTACATTCCTCGCCATGGCTTTTTGGACTGCAGCTAGATCTCATTGTCTATTTCATACTGTGTTTGCTGAACTATTTGAACTTGGGCTCTCTCCAGGGTCTTGAAAATAGGTGGGATGACTGTTCTCCATGTTATAAATGGGAAAGCAGAATATTAGAACCTTGAGCACTGTTCTTACCACTGTCTTCCCTCAGTCCTCGCTGTGACTCTGTGAAGCAGAATTGGTGTGGGAACCAATTGAGCCAGGCAGTGGTGGAGATGGCTGGAAGTGGGATTCCAGTGTGGTCAGCCCAACCCCATAACCCTCCTCTTCTGTGCTACAGAACCTGGGCCTTCGCATAGAGGGCTGCTGTGCTCAAGTGTCAAGGAGGTCACATGACTACAACTCCTAGAGCCATGCCTGGTACCTCTAAGTGCTCGACACCGCGCGGTGGCTACTCCCAGCACCATCCTTAGGACCTAGGTATCCTGGGGTCGGCCTGGGCTTACAGCCAGACAGACCTGGGCTCTGCTCCCAGCTCTGCACTTATGCAACGCTTTGTGGCTGCAAAGGATCATTTCAGCTGAGTTGCATTTCTTCATCTGTACGGTGCGGATAAACCATTCTGACGTCACAGGCTGCCAGGACTCCTCAGTGAGATAGTACGTGCATTGCACGCATAAGCACTTTGTAATAGTTTGACTGTCATTAGTGATATTATTTCCCTCAGGTGCCCTGGAAGGTAGAGTGACTTTAAGTCAAGACTCACTGCACGTTAGTTCCTGGAGAATAGAAATGCCAGAAGGCTTGCATTCACTAGGACCCCAGGTCTGGGAAGGGCCCCATAAGCTGATGTCTCTCCATGCTTTCCTTCCCCAGAGCACCCAGGATGGGCACCCCGGCCTCGGTGGTGAGCGAGCCGCCCCCGTGGCAGGCCCCGGCTGAGGCCCGGGGCCGCAAGCAGGCATCAGCCAACATTTTCCAGGATGCTGAGCTGCTGCAGATCCAGGGCCTGTTTGAGCGCAGTGGGGACCAGCTGGCCGAGGAGCGGGCACAGATCATCTGGGAGTGTGCAGGAGACCACCGTGTGGCAGAGGCCTTGAGGAGGCTGCGTAGGAAGAGGCCTCCCCGGCCGAAACCCCTGGGCAACTCACTGCACCACTGCAGCCGGCTCAGGTGGGTTCCTGGAATTGGAGGGCGGAGGGAAGGTGAGCGCTAAGGCTGCCCCGTCCACCACTGCCCAGCGCTACTGACTTGGCCTCACCGTGAGTACCGGCCATGGCAGGGGCAAGGTCTATTCCATGCCCATGATCTCTGTTACTATGGGAGTCATACTGGACCCCGTGAACTTCCACGGGAAGGCAGGCCTGGGTCCTGATTTGCAGTGATTCTCAGACAGGTGGGAGGGACTGTCGTTTGGGCGGAAGATAATTTGTTTCCTTGTGGTAGAAGAGGTAACAATCACAAGTAAGCCTGGTTAAAATCTCACCTGTGGAATTATAGACTATAGTGTAGGAGGGTTCCATAGAGGTACTGATGTTTGAAAAGTGTTGAGGAACTTTAAATTTTCCCTAGTCACCCGCCTTTGCCTAGGTCACTGACAGCCTGGGAACAGCGAGCCCCAGGAGGTCAAGCTGAAACACACGGCCTAGCCAGTTGTTGTGGGTTATGCTCTGGGCTCTAATTCTTCCCGCTGCCTTCTTGGGGCCTCCTGTCAGAGCACTAGACTTGAACATGTCTTCTGAGTCAGCACTTCCAGGGGAAGCAGATTGGGCCCTTCCTCAGATGAACTCCAGCTGACTTGCAATCCCTGTTTAAAACACTTTGCTAAGGAGGTTACTTGGTTCCTCCAGTCTCCTATCATGGCTGACCACTGATGGCTGTCACGAGTGCAGCATGAGGAAGCTGGAGAAATGCCGAGTATCACACACCCTGATAAACCTAGTCCAGCTCTCTTTATGGAAAAGACATCTGAAAGTTTTGCCTGGTCTTTAGCTCTCAGAGGGCCAAAGCCCTGGGCTTATTTTACCCCAAACAGTGTGATTTAATAGATCCTCATGACCACAATCTCTTTAGTCCCCATTCTGCTCTTCCTATTGACATGGGCCTATCACACACTTGTTCTCGCAGAATCCCCGAGTCCTGCGCTCCACTGGCTGACCCACAGAGTGGTACCACGGAGACAGCTTCTGATGATCAGTATCTGAACTCCAGAAGGACAAGTGCTAGGATCCGCCGGAACTGGAAGAAGCCAGGCCCTACAAGCTACCTCCATCAGATCAGACACTGATCCAGGGAAGGAGCTGGCAACGGCAGTATCTTCCCCAGGAATCACAGGGACTTTTGCCAAAGGGCCCAGGAGGTGAAGAAGGAAGAGAGATTTGAGGCAGACACCCCCCCCCCCCGACAGGGGTAAATGAAAGACCACAGCCCATTCAGAAGAGGACTGGAAATGTCCCCTGAGCTCTAGGTTATGTGGGACCCATTCCTCACCAGAATGAGAAACAGTGCCTCAGCTCTTCCCATCTTACAGTATACCTGGGCTGCATGATTATTTCCCTGAGGGTCACGTGATGGGCTCTCGGACTGAGCATCTCACCACTCCTGCTACTAACCCTCCTGCTCCTCCTGTAACCCATGGTCCAGCAGCCGGCCCACACCCCGCCCCTGTCTGGCTAGCACAAGGAAACCGTGGTTTAAGTGGCAAAATAAAAACATTCATATCAATAGCAGTTTGTCTGTCACAAAAAGAGGATCCCCAAATGGACACTCTGGAGCCATGGGATGAAAGGTGGTGCTTACTGCGGGGAAGGGGTGTTCCCAGGAAGGAGGAAACAGGACAGGCCTCCTTTTCCCTGTGAGCTCCCCCAATCCCCTGTGCCAGAGCCTTCTCTTCCAGAAGCTATCTGGTTGGGAGATGGCAACATTTCTCTAAGACAGTCCTGATCCACAGGAGAGAGGTGGCTCCTGGACTCCTGCCAGGTCTAGAAGGGGAAGGGCTATTCCAGTAGGCCTTGCATAGTGAGCAGTGAGTCTGCAGTCAATGTGCTGGCTGCCAGCCCTTCAGCGGGTTTCCTTACCCCCGTGGGCCAACCAGCCGCACTGCGGTGGGACAACAACCAGAACAATCATTCTTGAGCCTCCGGCATTCTCTGAGGTTTCCTGGCCTAAAAACCTTTAAGGTGAGGATTTTGATCACTCTGCCAGCTTTGCCTCAATAGCATATTATGTGCTCATCAGCATTCAGCTCTGCTCCAAGTAATCCTATCTGTCCCATTACCCATCACTTAAAGGACTCAAGGGTTCAAAGTGCTTCAAGCAGGCTATGAAGTGCACACAGAACAAGGCTGCCCTCTTGTGGCCCAGAAGAGAAGCCGAGTCCACATCTCCTCACCCCAAACCCTTAGAGCTAGATGATTTTGTTACTCAGAATTTTTCCAGCTTTTAGGAAGTAGTCAGTGCAAATAGTGCCTAATCCCTAGTAGGGAAATAACTCGTAACGAAACATTAATATTTCTGCAACAAATATACACACACTAAGAGAAAAATATGATGGTTACAAATAGCTTCAATTCATATCAGTGTAGGTTCAGGTCACGTTTTGGTGTCAAATGAGTTAATGAAAATATTAAGCACTGGGACTTCGGAAATGAGGACCTGTATAACTCAGGAGCCATTATCTCAGCAACTCCATGGAAACACATGGTCCTTTGTCCTTAAAATTGCATTCTACCTTGTCTTCCTTTTACCCAAGATCACTAGACAAAAAAGGTCAGAATTGGACTTGTTATTCATACATTTGCATTGATTTAAATACATTACATACAAGTTCTACAGTGCGTTGGAAGAACAACACAGGCAGCAGCACTCTCCCAGCCCAGCCTCACCTCCCTGACAGGGGGACAGGGCCTGGGGCTGGCAGAGGGCTGGGCTGTCCAATGAGTGCCACCCAGAAGCTCCCCTGGCAACTTTGCGCCCCCAACTCTCCCCAAGTCCACATTCAAGGCAACCTGAGTACAGACTTCAAGGAGAATGGAGACATGCCGAGAAAGGATACCCCACATTCTTGCCTGCCAAGACTGGGATCAGCCCCCTCATACGTTGGACCCAATTTCCTTCTCATCACAGAGCTGGTCTAGATGAAGGCGATGTGCAGATCTACTTGGCTGGGGGAAGCAACCAGCTTCCTCTAAGACTGCCTGGACTCTCTCACAGCCCAGGTGGGAAGCTTTACCAACAGGTCTGTATAGAGAGGTCTTTGGAGAGCTAAACACACCTGGGTCCCCTCTGGCCTCCGGAAGCCCTGCTGCTCCTGTAATCTGGGCGCAGGCACTGTCGCCACCACGGTCCCCAAGGCCAGATTCCAGGTCGGCCGAATGAGATTGTCAGGGCTAAGAGCTATGTCTTTGTCCACAGGGCATGCATAGCCAGCTCCCAGAAACTTCCTGACAGCTGGAGGGAACCCCACCAGAAACTGGCTCCTGGGGGCTGGGAGGCAAAGGGACTGGCTTGGCCCAGCTGACAAGAGGACTGCACATCTCTGCTCTGCCTCCTGGGCAGCGGGAGCTGGGCAAGCAGAGGGCACAGAGCCATAGTCCTCGCTCCCTTTCTTTGGTTGTTTTTCAAACCGTCAAGATAGTTTCTTTCCAAGGCTGATTGACCAATCGCAGGGTGCCAGAATCTTGAAGTGTCCAGTAGCGCAGAACTGCCCCTTAGCCACAGATGGCACCCTCTTCGCTCCCTCCGGAGGCCATTCTTTGCTTTGGTGTGGAAAGGGCTTGGACACCTGGCAAGGGGGCCAGCTGAGGGAAGAGACATGGAAGGATGAAGATGCACACCGAGCTGGGCAGGCGCTGGGGGGCAGTCTGAAGGCCCTTCTCCTCTGGGCCCTGCCCTTCCCAAGAAGCCAAGGAAACACTGGCCAGTAACAAGAAGTCGGGAGCAAAGGGAAGCTGCCCACTAGGAAGAGAATGAGTCCCGTTACTCCCACCAGGCAGCAGTGGTAGCATAAAAAGAAGTCCAGGGACCTAATATCCTGTCCTCTTATGAGCTGAGATGCAACTCACTGAGACCCAGAACTGAACCCCTAAGTCAAAAGTGTTGAGAAAAAAAATATCTAACAACAGAACAAATTAGAGGACTTGGGGGAGTTTATCACCCCAACTCAGAAAGCAAGGCTGGGATAATTTTACCTACAGGCCAATTACAGCTCCCAGCATGCACTTAGGCCAAGTGGATCGCTTCTGCATGCTGGGAGGGCCACCTCTTCCCTCTTGCCTTTCCTGAATGACGGGTAAACTGCAAGCCTGGACTAGGGAGGGCAGAGAGCAGAGCCGATCTCTATGATCATATGCAGAACCACTGAGAGTTCTGGAGCAAAAGTGTCCTGGCCAGGAGAACTGGGTTGGGAGGCTTCTAGTCAGCCTATTGCACTGGTGGGAGAAGGGGAAGAAAACCTGGCAAAAAAAAACAAAGGAAAGGTGTGGCTTCTGTCTGTCCCAACTGGTGAGTCACCCAGTGGCTCTCTGAATCACCCAGCCGGCGTGGTCCATGGGAGTAAGGAACTGTGAGGCACCTGAGTGTCTGGGTCCATGCAAATTTAGGTCTGGATTACAGGTTTCTGACCTGAGAGGATCTGGGATTCTGCCTGGGTTTTGCTACTAATATTTAAATTCGTATTTGTGTGTTCATTTTCTGATGCAGAATATAATGAGAATTGCCACAGAGCAGGGTGTCAGGGAGGGAAGGGAATTTCCCAGCTTGCCCCCAAGGGATGCTGGGAGATGCTCCTTCCGGGGCGTCTGGACTACTCACTCGCATGGAGGCTCCAGCCCTCCCTAGCAATCAGAAGGCCCCAACAGCACACACTGTCCCTCCGATTGTGCTTCTCCCTGTGCTTGGGAAAGCCCCGAGGGGCTGGCGAGCAGAGAAGAAGGGTTCTTAAGGGCACTGCTCTCCACCAGCATCTCTGGCTTTTCCTGCAACCCACTCCCCAGGCTTCCTCCTAGCCCAAGTCTCAAACATGTCTTTGTCTGCCTCTTGGGCTACCACCACGAAAAGAAGGGCTTCCGACTCTGAAAGCTCTGTGTGTAGGACTCGCTAGAAGACCGCTGGTGGGAACGGGCCGTCTCGACAATCACGGGTGGCATCTGGACAAGGTGCAGGGGACTCTTGTTGTCTTTCAAGGCCTGGGTCAGATTTAGGATCTGCAGCAGGAAAAATAAGATCAGTGAGAGAAAGACCAAGGCATCCTGGTCTGCCTCTGAAGGGTGACCTGCTGATAGAGTGCTCCCATAAATCAATACAAAACAAACACATTAATGGAAAATTATACAAATAGGGTATTTCCAAAAATAGAATATAAGGGGCAAAATATAGAAAATGGAAATCTCTCTGGTCATTTAAAAAATGCAAATTAAAATCAAAACCTCCCACTTTTTGCCCTTCTTATTAGTAAGGATACAGAAGAAGACGACGACGAGGCCTCAGATTTGAGGAGAGTTCAGAGCCAGGCTATGGGGCTGGACCCTGGGCCAGTTCTTCAGAAAGGCAAGTGGATGATAAAAGCTTAAACGTGAACAGGCCCTCTGAGTGTGCAATTCCATTTATAGGAACTAAAGCAGCAATCATAGATATGCACAGTTTCAATGAATAGAGTGCAGTATTGTTTGTAACAGTGAAAATGGTATAAACGCCCAAGAGTATGGAATCAGTTAACGATCTCAGGGATAAGAAACAGCAATTAAAAGATCTATTTTATTGGCATGGAAAGCTGATCCTGATGTCAAAAGACAGAAAAGGAAGGAGACAGGAGCCAGTATTATAATGTGACTCTACTTTCATTTTCTGAAATTCTATCTTCCAATCTACCTATCTGCAGAGAAGAAAAATTCTGCAAGTTGGCAGTGATTTTCTCTGGGTCAAGAAATTATAGGTGATTTTTATTTGTTCATTGTTGTTTATCCTACAGTCTCTGATTTTCCTACAAAGACTATGTATTTTGAAAAAAGCCAGCATTTCACTTGGCTTCTCTCTCAAATGCTGTCTCTTTATCAGTTTTTTAAACTTAAGGAAAAGTTAAAAGATAGTATAGAGAGTTCTCGTACACAATTTACTCAGTTTCCCCTAATTTTAAATTTTCACATAACTACAGTCCATTTACCGAAACTAAGAGATTAACACTAAAACATTACTATTAACCAAACTTCAGACTTAACTCGGATTTCATTAGATTTTCCAGGACTGTTCTTTTTCTATTTCAGGATCCCATTTGGGAAACCACATTGCATTTAGCTCTTTACCAACTTTTGTCCATATTTTACAGATATTTAAGAAATGTGTTCATGGCAGGGGTGCTTGGGTGGTTCAGTGGGTTAAGTGTCTACCTGGGCTCAGGTCATGACCCCAGGATCCTGGGATTTGGAGTCCCGCATTGGGCTGCCTGCTCTAGCGGGTGTCTGCTTCTCCCTCTCCCCAACTTGTGCTCTCTCACTCTCTCTCTCTCTCTCTCAAATAAATAAATAAATAAATAAAATCTTTAAAAAATATATGTATATATTTTCACAGGAACGTTTGTCAAAATGAGAATCACCACCATTTATCTTCTCTGATAGGACAGTACAAAAATGGAAGTTGTCCTATGATAGCCTATACGCTTGCTTGCTTTTTAAAAGTTCCCTCCTTTCTTTCTTTCTTTTTCTTTCTTTTTAAGATTTTATTTTTAAATAATCTCTACACCCAACATGAGGCTCAAACTCACAACCCCAAGATCAAGAGTCACATGCTCTACCAACTAAGCCAGCCAGGTGCCCTGTTGAGCGTCTTCTTTAAACTACTGAAGATTTTCCTAGCCAGGCCACCGACACAGGGGAGAGTAAGCAAGGCTGCACCCCCAAATCACACAGACACATAGCCCTCAAGCCACAAATATCATTGGTCTGCAAATGCTGCCCATAAAGAGGCAGAGATACACCTGAAACAGAAGGGGGAGGTCTGAAGTGGAACCTACCAGTAATTATTTTTTTACTTAATTGTTTTGGTATCTATTAGAATCCTCCACTGCTTCAAAACCCTTGAACACAAAACTCAGGGTAGAGAATGAAAAGGAGGTTCAAATGGAATTGGAGTGAACTGTGCAGGAGACTACCCAACTTAAGAGGATGTTAAACCTGTCCTGGCTGGTTCTTCCTGTGCTTCCTTTTGTTCTTTGGGTTACAAGCTGCCTCTCATGCATGCTCAAGCAGCAGGGGTAAAATGTCAAATTATCTACAACTTACTTTCTAAAGATTTGGCCAAAAAAAATATATTGATCAGGGGCGCCTGGGTGGTGGCTCAGTGGGTTAAAGTCTCTGCCTTCAGCTCAGGACGTGATCCCAGGGTCCTGGGATGGACCCCTGCATGGGGCGCTCTGCTCAGCAGGGAGTCTGCTTCCCTTCCTCTCTCTCTGCCTGCCTCTGCCTACTTCTGATCTGTGTCTGTCAAATAAAATAAATAAAAATCTAAAAAATAAATAAATAAATATATATATATATATATAAAATCTACCTAGGAGGAGACAAGTTACACAGGTATATTAAAGAGAGAAATTACAGGGATATATAGAGATGGATATTATTCCGATAGATAATCAGCAGATAAACAAGCAAATAGATACAGAGGTAAAGCAAGCATGGTTGACTAAGTGTAACAACTGGTGAATCCAGGGAAAGAGTCTACTCTTTACTGAAGCTTTGAAATCTTTCAAATTAAAAAGCTGACGAAAGATTGATAGCAGGCATATAATGCTAAAGGATAAACATCGTCTTCGAATATGCCATTTAAAGAGGCTTTACCGGGACACCTGGGTGGCTCAGTTGGTTAAGCAGCTGCCTTCGGCTCAGGTCATGATCCCAGCGTCCTGGGATCGAGTCCCACATCGGGCTCCTTGCTCATCAGGGAGCCTGCTTCTCCCTCTGCCTCTGCCTGCCGTTCTGTCTGCCTATGCTTGCTCTCTCTCCCTCTCTCTCTGACAAATAAATTTAAAAAAAAAAAAAATCTTAAAGAGGCTTTACCTCAGACTTGGCACTCTTTCTAACACCTGGTGTGACATCTTTACAGTGAGTAACAACTTCTGTCACCCAACTCTGTCTCTCTGGGAGTTCGGACTCTTCCCCTCTGCCTCAGGGCCCTCATACAGGCACTCCGTGGGTAGGCTCGGGTAGGTAAAGGGTTGTGACCTCCTTTCCCTGTGGCAGGTCAGGCGTCTGGAAGGCAAAGGCTTGTTCTGCCTCGGCGTGTGACTGGTAAGCTAAAAAGGAGCTGGATGCTCATGAAGCTTCCGGTGTTTCAGAGGTAGGCACTCTAGGTTAAGAGACCAAAAGGCCCTCAAAGGACATTAAGGGCATAAAACGGAGAGAAAGATAAAATCACTCTCCCACCCACCTTTTGCCACTCTAGATAACATCCTTAACTGGATATAAGAGAGGAGGGGTGCTATGGTTTTGACAAGGGAGTAAGATGGAAAGGGATTAGGGAAGATAGTACAACAGGGACAGAGGCACAGCCTGCATAAACTTGAGAAGAAGTGCATTCCTTTATGCTAAGTTCCACAATATCACAGTACATCATGTGGTTTTTAAGGTTTCCAAAAATCCTGCCAGCTTAACTGGGCCCTTACATGACTTGAGAAATGTAGGAAGGCCACGTTACTGGTATGCAGTCAACTGTAACAATCGCAGCTCTTAAAACCTTTGTACGTCCCATTTCCAAGGAAACACAGACTCAGTAAGCCCAAGAGTTGCTCTCACCAGAACCCTTTACCAAAACAGTAGGAAGAGGTAAATGCCTAATTACAACTAGAAAGACCTTCCTATCCTTTAAGGAGGTGAAAGCTCCTTTTTCTATACACCAAATCATAAAAGAGCTAATGCACATTGAGAACTTCAATTCATCACGCACTACTCCAAATCATTTATTTCATAATAACCCTATGATGTAGGTGCTATTATTAACCCTAGGTCACAAATGGAGAAGTTAAAGGAAGGAGAGATTAAGCAACTTCTCCAAGACCTCACAGCCAATAAATGACAGAAGCAGAATCCAAACACAGGCACCAAGATCAGTGCGTGCCCCTTAATCACTAGGCCATCCCAGATCTCTTTAAAGTGATAAGAATGTCAGTGCCCTATGAGTTTTAAAACAATTTTTCAGGCATAGTCTTTACTATATTTTGGAAGATCAACAGTGCCCTAGGAGTTTCCTTAGCTCTCTTTGAAAGTGAAGTGGAGAGAGAAGAAATAATATGACTTGTAGGGGTGCCTGGGTGGCTCAGTCATTAAGCATCTGCCTTCAGCTCAGATCATGATCCCAGGGTCCTGGGGCTGAGCCCTGCAACAGGCTCCCTGTTCGGTGGGAAGCTGGCTTCTCCCTGTCCCACTACCCCTGCTTATGTTCCCTATCTTGCTGGGTCTCTCTCTGTCAAATAAATAAAATCTCCAAAAAAAGAAATAATATGACTTGTAACCATGATAACAAAAATTATAACCACAGCCAATATATGAGTACTAACCATGTGCTAGGTAATTATCTTTACTAAACACTTGATATGCATTATCTTATGTAATCTACTGCCCAACTCCGCAAGGTGTTATTATTGTAACATTTTATAAACAAGGCATCAGAGGCTCTTGCCCAAGGACACAGAGCTTGTAAGTAGTGAACAAGTCTGACTCCAGAGGCTAGCTCTTAACCACCAAGGCATATGGCCTGCCTTGAGCAACTTGAGGACAGGGGCCACTGGGTAAATTTACCAATGAACCACCTAGCAACTGGCACAGAGCTGAGCACATAGTGCCTTACCAAGCACTGGATACCATGGAAAAGGTGGGAGATTTGCAAGAGCTCCCTTTCTTCTCCCACATGCTACGACAGAGTCATAAGTAAGTAAGGCATAGACTCCAAGGGTGTAAAACACAAGCTTTACACATTTACTCAACATGAGCACATGACCCTCCCAGAGAGATCCCAGGGATAACAACAGGAGGAAGTCCCAGGCTTACCTGTCCCCGCATGACAGCAATCTGCTTATGGAACTGGCCCCTGTCAAAACCAGGATCTTTCTGCAAAAGGGCAGAGATAGAGCCTGCATGAATCCCTCAGAAGAACCCATTTTCTTCCCCTAAACAGAAACTTTCTAATAAAGAAAACTTACATGGAGCTTATGAGACTTAGTGAAATTAACTACCACCCCAAGAACTCTGTTTCACAGATGGGGAAAGAGAACAAGTAAATATCTTGTCCTGAGTCTCATTATTATCTGACTCTACAGAACTTCAGGCTCTAGAGCTCCATTTGCCAAGGAGAACTCTGCAGACACTGTGCAGCCCATGACACGCAGGATAAACCCACGGTGATTCACCACAGCTGTCAAATTTTTTTTTTTTCCAAATTGCCCCAAACCAGGTCTTGCTGTCCACATGCGGGAATCTTGCTTGCTCTTCATTGGCTACCACAGGTCAGAGGAGTGTTAGCCATTCTCTCTTGGCTTGTATCAGGAGCCATTAGAAAAGCCATTAGAAATTCCTTCTTCCATATAGTTTTAAGGTTGAGGCTCCCAGGGCTAACCTTGAAGAGTTCATACAGGTCCTCCTCCAAGTCCTTGACGAAGTTAGGGTCCGATATCTTTGGAAGAATCAGATCTTTGATCTCCTTAGAGAATGGGACTTTTGCCTGGGGCAACCAGGCCCAGTAAAAGGGATCTGAAAAAAGGAAAAGCACAAAGCAAAGCTGCCCATCTATGTCCTCCACCTATCAGAGCACTGCAGAAGGCAGAATGCCCCTCTCACATGATATACAACAGGAAAGAAAATCACAAGGGATGTAAATCCGCTATAGAGTAAGTAGAGGAATTAGGATTCAAGGCCAGGACCGCAGAATCCCAGAGGTGGTACTCTTTCTCAGACATTACGTGACCTTCCAGTGACTTGCCACTGAAGACATTCAGATGCTCCTTCTGAAAAGACAGACTGTACTGCAAAGGGGCTAATGACTTCCTACTTGTATCTCTCTCTCTTTCCAAGAGTTTCTCTGTTATTAACAGTACAGGGGCTGACTTCCAGGATGTCAACAAGGAAGACAGAACACTGACAATAGCTTATATTTAGAAACACAAATGGGATAAATAAGATAGTCCTCAGAAAGTACGAGAAAAACAAAAACACAGATGAGAAAACTCAGCTGTGCACTTTTAATAGGAATAATGTAAGGTAAAAATGACAATAATACTTTGTATTTTGCAGTACTTGCCGTATGTCAGCAACTGTGCTAAATGCATGAGCTGCATTATTCCATCAATTCTTAAAACAATCCTGTCATAGGAGTATTATTATCTTCACTGCATAGAAGAGAAACTAAGCCTAAGCAGGAAAAGAGCCAGACCACAGTGGTCTTAGACTTACATGCCCTCCAGGAATCAGGATGCTTCAGGGGGAAAGCCAGCCCATTGTCTATGGCAGCCACCTTGATAACAGGCTCCTTCACCACCACCCAGTCTGTGTCCTAAAGAGCAAGGAAAGACCAAATACTTAGGGTCCCACCTCAAGCCCTTTATAGTAGTAGCAGAGCACCCTACCTCAACCCCCACAGGCACCAATCCTTGGTCAACCTCTGACTAGTTTCCACAGTTCCTAGTCTTAGGACATTTATGGCACCTCTGATTTGGCCTATTCAAGGGTCTCAGAGTCCCTTATCTTAGGAAAGGTGCACTTCCCCGGAAGCTGCCACAGCCCTTGGTAAGAAGGAAACTGACAATAACAAAGATAACTCTGGGCCTTTCCTCCTAGTGAAAGGCAGTGAGTCCTGAGATTATGAAAAGAAAAAGGAAAAAGCAAATGATCAGCCAGCCAAGGTCCTTTTGTGTAGACCTTGACCAGAATGCTATTTCACTGGTGACCACATTTTCCTATGACACAACAGAACCATGGAAGATAACAGCTGGCCGCTCTTGCACAAGAGTCTCTTGCCATTTCAGTGATAAGGGAAAAGGACAAGGCTGATTGCAGAGTAGGGCAGTCTACCTATGAGAGCCCATCAGACACTCTCGTGACTGTTTGGCTCCCTACTTCAGGTTCACAAGTGCCATCACAGAAACAGGATATGTGGGTTGAGGACACCTGCATCAGAATCCCCTAGGATATCTTATTAAAAGAATGGAATCCTGAGTTTTACCCAAGACCTAGTGGGGAAAGGCCTAAAGAGTTTGTATTATTTTTAGTCAACTCTTCAGGTGATTCTGATGTCCCAAATATGAGAACCACTATTAGAGAAGGAAGTAAAAACAATATGAGAATGTGTTAACCAACCTATTGTGGTAAACATTTTGCAAAATATACATGCATTAAATCACCACGTTGCACATCTTAAATCTGCACAATGTTATATGTCAATTCTATTTAAATAAAGCTGGACAAAAAAACACTTATAATAAGGAATAAAAGTCAACCTTACTCTCCTATTCTAGGTAGCGTTCCTACTAATTCTTTAAAAAGTACAGACTGAGCAGGAATAGAAAAGCATGGTAGAGGGTGAAAGCAATGAGAAAGTAAGGAAAGTTGCAGGAAGCAGCTTTTTCTAAACTGATTTCTACGGAATTGTCTATTATGAGAAAAGTATTCTAAAAAAGTTTAGAAATTACTGGCCAAACAAAATTAAATAGATAAATTTAATGGACTACTTCTCAGACCATTACTATGCTCCTATGCAATGTGAATCTCCAAGAAAGGCATATGTAACATGTTCCAAACATATTTGAACCCTTCTTCATTCAGTATATATGAACATCATTCAATAAGATACCACTTAAAAAACAGATGGAGGGAAAACTCTATCAAATATTAACCCATCAATTTTACATACATGTGCTATCTTGATTCTTCTGAATCTATGTGACTTAATCTCTGATTGTTATGTGTTTCTGTATTATGCATACACACTACCATAGCTCAGCCTCTTACCCGAGAGCTAGAACTATCCATTGGACAGTCATACTTAATCAGCCAGTTGTCATTGCCTCGATCTGTGAACAAAAACATGAAGTTAGAAAAAAGTGGGGTGACTTTCACGTTCAGTCATGATGGACTACATATTTTCGGCACTTGGTCCAATCACTCTGAGAAAACTATAAAAAACTGATAAAGTTTTTTTTAAAGATTTAACTTATTTATTTGACAGAGAGAGACACAGTAAGAGAAGGAACACAAGCAGAGGGAGTGGAAGAGGGAGAAGCAGGCTTCCCGCCGAATAGGGAGCCCAATGTGGGGCTCAGATCCCAAGACCCTGGGATCATGACCTGAGCCAAAGGCAGCTTAACGACTGAGCCACCCAGGTGCCCTAAAATATTTTTAAATCTCTTGAAGGTATTGAAGACTTTAACAAGACCATTAAGAGTTAAAGTGTTGAGACCTGGGAGAGAAAGGCAATTCAGACAGGAAGTCCATTATTTATGGCTTCTTTTCTCCCAGAGCACCTGCTGATAAAGAGGATGAGAGGTGCAGCAGTGTTCTAACAGCCTTGTGGAGCTGGGAAGACAAAATCCTAGTTCAGTGACTGGTAAGGGGAGGAGACTATGGTAAATAACCCATGCTTTGGGTTGAAACCTGACCCACTACACCTTGGAACTAAGCAGAGTTTCCCTTCAATACCTGGAATTAAAGTGACTCTGGATTGCTGGTACCCCTAGCTGCTTGCCACATGCAAACAACTTCTACACAGGACTTATATCAGCATCCTAGGCTTCCAAATAATTCTACCATTTTTGATATATAACATCTGACAATCAAAAATAACCAGGTATATAAAGAGATATAGTGACACAACTAAAAATAAGAAGACAGAAAAATTTTAAAAACCTACAGGGAGGGGCACCTGGGTGGCTCAGTGGGTTAAAGCCTCTGCCTTTGGCTCAGGTCATGATCCCAGGATCCTGGGATCGAGCCCCACATCAGGCTCTCTGCTCAGCGGGGAGTCTGCTTCCTCCTCTCTCTCTGCCTGCCTCTCTGCCTACTTGTGATCTCTATCTGTCAAATAAATAAATAGAATCTTTAAAAAAAAAACAAAACCTACAGGGATTCCAAACAATGAAGATCTAGACTCTAAAATATTCAAGATAAAATCCTTGATATGTTTAAGAAGATAAAAAGCAAGATTAACCAAAAAGCAAGGGAAGCAAGGGCAAAAATGAACTATTGGGATTTTATCAAGATCAAAAGCTTTTGCACAGCAAAGGAAACAGTTAACAAAACCAAAAGACAACTGACAGAATGGGAGAAGATATTTGCCAATGACATATCAGATAAAGGGCTAGTGTCCAAAATCTATAAAGAACTTAGCAAACTCAACACCCAAAGAACAAATAATCCAATCAAGAAATGGGCAGAGGACATGAACAGACATTTCTGCAAAGAAGACATCCAGATGGCCAAAAGACACATGAAAAAGTGCTCCACATCACTCGGCATCAGGGAAATACAAATCAAAACCACAATGAGATATCACCTCACACCAGTCAGAATGGCTAAAATGAACAAGTCAGGAAATGACAGATGCTGGCGAGGATGCAGAGAAAGGGGAACCCTCCTACACTGTTGGTGGGAATGCAAGCTGGTGCAACCACTCTGGAAAACAGCATGGAGGTTCCTCAAAATGTTGAAAATAGAACTACCCTATGACCCAGCAATTGCACTGCTGGGTATTTACCCTAAAGATACAAACGTAGTGATCCGAAGGGGCACCCGAATGTTTATAGCAGCAATGTCTACAATAGCCAAACTATGGAAAGAACCTAGATGTCCATCTACAGACGAATGGATAAAGAAGATGTGGTATATATACACAATGGAATACTATGCAGCCATCAAAAGAAATGAAATCTAGCCATTTGCGACGACGTGGATGGAACTAGAGGGTATCATGCTTAGCGAAATAAGTCAATCGGAGAAAGACAACTATCATATGATGTCCCTGATATGAGGGATAGGAGATGCAACATGGGGGGTTAAGGGGGTAGGAGAAGAGTAAATGAAACAAGATGGAATTGGGAGGGAGACAAACCATAAGTGACTCTTAATCTCACAAAACAAACTGAAGGTTGATGGGGGGAGGGGGGTTGGGAGGGGGGTGGGATTATGGACACTGGGGAGGGTATGTGCTATGGTGAGTGCTGTGAAGTGTGTAAACCTGGTGATTCACAGACCTGTACCCCTGGGGATAAAAATATATGTTTATAAAAAATAAAATTAATTAAAAAAAAAAAAAGCAAGATTAAGAATAGTAGCAGAGGGCACCTGGGTGGCTCAGTGGGTTGGGCCTCTGCCTTCGGCTCAGGTCATGGTCTCGGGGTCCTGGGATCGAGCCCTGTGGTGGGCTCTCTGCTCGGCAGGGAGCCTGCCTCTCCCTCCCCCTCTGCCTGCCTTTCTGCCTACTTGTGATGTCTCTCTCTCTGTCAAAAAAAAAAAAAAAAAAAAAAAGAATAGTAGCAGAAAACAAGAATCCATAAAAAAGAATCAAACAGAAATTCAACAACTGAAAAATTTAGTTACGAAGTTGAGAAATCTGACAGATGAGCTTAACAGTAGATTTTGCCAAAGACAGAAGTAATAATCTGAAAGATCACAAAAAAAGAGCAGAACAAAGCACCCAGGAAAAAAAGTGTTTCTAACAACATGTGATTGGATTCTCTTCTGAGAATGGAGAAAAATATGGGCAGAAGTAATCATTTAAAGAGCGAACAGGGGCGCCTGGCTGGCTCAGTCAGAAGGGCAGGCGACTCTTGATCTTGGGGTCATGAGCTCGAGCCCCATGCCGGGTATAGAGGTGCATGTTAAGTGTTTTTAAACTTAAAAATAAATAAATAGGGCGCCTGGGTGGCTCAGTGGGTTAAGCCGCTGCCTTCGGCTCAGGTCATGATCTCAGGGTCCTGGGATCGAGTCCCACATCGGGCTCTCTGCTCAGCAAGAGGCCTGCTTCCCTCTCTCTCTCTCTCTGCCTGCCTCTCCGTCTACTTGTGATCTCTCTCTGTCAAATAAATAAATAAAATCTTTAAAAAAAAAATTAAATAAATAAATAAAAGAGAGAAGAGCTGAGAATCTTCCAAAAGTGACAAAGGGTATCGAACTACTGATTCAAGGGAAATTGTGAATCCCTAACAGGATAAATACAAAGCAAACTACACCAAGCATATTGCAGTAAAAATTCTGAAAATCAACTACAGGGAAAATCTCAAAGGAGCTGGAGAAAAAGAGATTACCTTCAAAGAAACTATAATAATACAGGAACAACTGACTTCACAGAAATCATGGGAACAAGAAGACAACGGAATGGATTTATTTAACTAAACTGCCAGTTCCAAATTCTACACCCAGCATACATAGCCTTCAAAAATGAAGGTGAAATAAAGACATTTTCAGACAAACAAAACTAAAATTCATCATCAGCAGACTAGTATTAAACTT
This sequence comes from Lutra lutra, assembly GCF_902655055.1. Classification (NCBI taxonomy): domain Eukaryota; kingdom Metazoa; phylum Chordata; class Mammalia; order Carnivora; family Mustelidae; genus Lutra; species Lutra lutra. The sequence continues at coordinate 58,250,387 of NC_062291.1, read as the reverse complement.
TAAGTCAGGGTTGGGGTGCCTGGGTGGCTCAGTGGGTTAAGCCTCTGCCTTTGGCTCAGGTCATGGTCCCAGGGTCCTGGGATCGAGCCCCGCATCAGGCTTTCTGTTCAGTGGGGAGCCTGCTTCCCCGTCTCTCTGCCTGCCTCTCTGCCTACTTGTGCTCTCTGTCAAATAAGTAAATAAAATCTTAAAAAAAAAAAAAACAACTTCGGGGCGCCTGGGTGGCTCAGTGGGTTAAGCCGCTGCCTTCGGCTCAGGTCATGATCTCAGGGTCCTGGGATGGAGTCCCGCATCGGGCTCTCTGCTCGGCAGGGAGCCTGCTTCCCTCTCTCTCTCTCTGCCTGCCTCTCTGTCTACTTGTGATCTCGCTCTGTCAAATAAATTAAAAAAAAAAAAAAAAACAAAACAACTTTAAGTCAGGGCACTTGGGTGGCTCAGTTAATTAAATATCTGACTTTGGGACGCCTGGGTGGCTCAGTTGGTTGAGCAGCTGCCTTCGGCTCAGGTCATGATCCCAGCGTCCTGGGATCGAGTCCCGCATCGGGCTCCTTGCTCATCGGGGAGCCTGCTTCTCCCTCTGCCTCTGCCTGCTATTCTGTCTGCCTGTGCTTGCTCTCTCTCCCTCTCTCTCTCTGACAAATAAATAAATAAAATCTTAAAAAAATAAAAATAAAAAAAAATAAAATAAATATCTGACTTTGATTCAGGTCATGATCCCAGGATCTTTGGATCTGGCCCTGCCTCAGGCTCCCCACTCAGTAGGAAGTCTGCTTTCCCTCTCCCTCTTCCCCTGCTTGTGCTCTCTTTCTCTCTCTCAAGTAAATAAATAAAATCTTAATAAAATATGTATATATGTTCTCTAAGTCAAAGGAAAATTATCCCCAACAGAAGCTTGGACATAAAAATTTAAAGAGCAATAAAATGGGTAAATATATTAGTAAATCTAGATAAATATTAGCTTTGTTGTGGTATGATTGTTTTTTTTTTTTTTAAGTTATCTTGTAGAGACACACACTGAAATAATTATGAATAAAATTAGATCTGGGGGCGCCTGGGTGGCTCAGTGGGTTGAAGCCTCTACCTTCGGCTCAGATCATGATCCCAGGGTCCTGGGATCAAGCCCCACATCGGGCTCTCTGCTCAGTGGGGAGCCTGCTTCCTCCTCTCTCTCTGCCTGCTTCTCTGCCTGCTTGTGATCTCTGTCAAATAAATAAATAAAATCCTTAAAATTAGAACTGTAATTTGCTTTAAAATAATGAAAGAAGAGGATGCCTGGGTGGCACACGTTGCTAAGCATCTGCTTTCAGCTCAGGTCATGACCCCAGGATCCTGGGATCGAGTCCCGCCTCAGGCTGCCTACTCAGGGGAGGCCTGCTTCTCCCTCTCTCATTCCCCTGCTTGTGTTCCCTCTCTTGCTGTCTCTCTGTCAAATAAATAAAAATATTTAAAAAGATAAATAATAATAATAAGATAAGTAAACAGAAATGTGAATGGGATAGGATTAGTCATGGACTGATAGCTGTTATGGCTGGAATGACCAGTGCCTACAGGTTTCATATATGCTCAAACGTCTCCCTAATTATTATTAATAACAGTAATAATAATGACAATATCACCTTATGATTTTACAAAAAAGTGGTTTAACATATGTACAAACATACAGACACATATACATACATACATGCATATATAATTAAAATGTATGATGCTAATAGTACAAAAGCCTGGAGATGAAGCTAAGGGTTTCTACCAATTAAATTTTGGGAAATCAAAGATTCACATGGTGGTAATCTTTAGACTAACCATCAAGAGAAAAGACAAAGCATTTAAACCCCTGAGCTAAAAAAGGGGAGAAATGAAATACTTACAAAATAATTTAAGATTTTTATTTATTTATTTAGAGAGCATGTGTGAGCAGGGGGAGGGGCAGAGGAGAGGAAGAAAGAATCTAAAGCAGACTCTGTGCTGAGGACGGAGTCTGACATGGGGCTCATTCTCAAGACCTTGAGATCATGATCTGAGACGAAATCAAGAGCTAGACGCTTAGCCAGATGAGCCACCCAGGTGCTCCTAATTACAAAATAATTTAAAAGAAAACAAGAAAGAAAAGAGATCATAGGAAGGAGGAGAGGGGAAAAAAAAGACAAGAACACAAAATAGAAAGAAATAATAGAAAGGAAATAATAAGATCGTGGATGAAAATCCAAATATATCTGTATGTACATTATAGTTAAATAAACTAAATGCTCTAAAACTAAACTACAACAGTTGTCTCGCTGGATGAATAGAACCGATAACCATTTAGCTATTTAGTTTAATAAAAAAAAAAAAGACTGATATTGCTAAAATCAGAAATGAAAGCAGGTCATTATTACCAATTATATCAAAATTTTAAAAAAAGGATTATAAGCGGGGCACCTGGGTGGCTCAGTGGGTTAAGCCTCTGCCTTTGGCTCAGGTCATGATCCCAGGGTCCTGGGATCGAGCCCCACATCGGGCTCTCTGCTCAGCAGGGAGCCTGCTTCCCTTCCTTTCTCTCTGCCTGCCTCTCTGCCTACTTGTGATCTCTGTCAAATAAATAAATAAAATCTTAAAAAAAAAAAAAAGGATTATAAGAAAGTACTATAGGCAACTGTATGGCAAAAAACTGGATAACCTAGATGAAATGGCCAAATTCCCAGAAACACAAAATCTAAAGACTACACCATGCAGGGGCGCCTGGGTGGCTCAGTCTGCTGGATGTCCAACTCTTGGTTTCAGCTCAGGTTGTAATTTTGGGGTTATAAGAGGGAGCCTGTGTTGGGCTCTGTGCTGGGCACGGAGCCTGCTTAGAATTCTCTCTCCCTCTTCCCCTCCTCCCCAACTTGTATGCACATGAGCACGCCCCCTCTTGCTCTTAAAAAAAAAACAAAAAAACAAGGGGTGCCTGGGTGGCTCAGTGGGTTAAAGCCTCTGCCTTCAGGTCAGGTCATGATCCTGGGGTCCTGGGATGAAGCCTCACATCAGGCTCTCCTCTCAGCGGGGAGCCTACTTCCCTTCCTCTCTCTTCCTGCCTCTCTACCTACTTGTGATCTCTCTCTGTCCAATAAATAAATAAAATCTTTAAAACAAACAAACAAAACTAAACTCTTTTTTTTTTTTTTTAAAGATTTTATTTATTTATTTGACAGAGAGAGATCACAAGTAGATGGAGAGGCAGGCAGAGAGAGAGAGAGAGGGAAGCAGGCTCCCTGCTGAGCAGAGAGCCCGATTCGGGCCTCGATCCCAGAACCCTGAGATCATGACCTGAGCCGAAGGCAGCGGCTTAACCCACTGAGCCACCCAGGCGCCCACAAAACTAAACTCTTACAATAAAACTTAAAACTATAGAAATCAAAATAGTGTGGTACTGGCATAAAGACAGACATAGACAAATGAAATACCATACAGACATAAACCTTTGCATATATGAACAAATGGTTTTCGAGAAGGGTGAAAAGAACCTTCAACGATGAAAAGATAGTCTTTTCAACAGATGGTGCTGGGAAAACTGAATATCCACATATAGAAAATGAAGCTGGGCCCTTACCTCACACCATATGCAAAAATTGACTCAAAATGGATCCATGACCTAACTCTAAGACCAAAAATTACAAAACTCTTAAGACAAAAACACAGGACAAAAGCTTCATGGCATTAGATTTGGCAATAATTTCTTATATATGACACCAAAGGCAAAGATGATAAATTAAAAAAATAGACAAACTGGACTTCATGAAAATTTAAAATTGCATCAAAAGATACTATAAACAAAACAAAAAAAAAGATACTATAAACAAAATAAAAAGGCACCCAACATTATGGGAGGAAATATTTGCAAATCACATATTTGATAAGGAATTAATATCCAGAGTATATAAAAAACTCCTATAACTCAACAATAAAACAACCTGATTCAAAGATCGGAAAGAAGTTGAACAGACAGGGACGCCTGGGTGGCTCAGTTGGTTAAGCCGCTGCCTTCTGCTCAGGTCATGATCCCAGCGTCCTGGGATCGAGTCCCACATTGGGCTCCTTGTTCTGTGGGGAGCCTGCTTCTCCCTCTGCCTCTGCCTGTGCTCACTTGTGCGCTCTCTCTCTCTCTCTCTCTGACAAACAAATAAATAAAATCTTTAAAAAAAAAAAAAAGGGCGCCTGGGTGGCTCAGTGGGTTAAGCCGCTGCCTTTGGCTCAGGTCATGATCTCAGGGTCCTGGGATCGAGCCCCGCATCGGGCTCTCTGCTCAGCAGGGAGCCTGCTTCCTCCTCTCTCTCTGCCTGCCTCTCTGCCTGCTTGTGATCTCTCTCTGTCAAATAAATAAATAAAAAATCTTTAAAAAAAAAAAAAAAGAAGTTGAACAGACATTTCTCCAAAGATATGCAAATGGCCAAAAAGTACATGAAGGGATGTTCACAACATCACTAGCCATTAGGGAAATGCAAAATTACAATGAGAGACCACAGTATACCTATCAGGTTGGCTACAAATGAAAAACAACACAAAACCCAAAAAACAACAAGTGGTGATGAAATGGTAGCGAAACTGGAACCCCTATGCACCACCGGTGGGAAAGTAAAACGGTGCAGCCATTGTGGAAAGCAGGATGGCAGTTCCTCCAAAGATTAAACATAGGTCAACCATATTTCACTTTAAAAAAATTAAATAGAACTACCATTTTCTCCAGCAATTCCACTTCTGGGTATATACTTAAAAGACATGAATAAAAGACATGAAAGTAGTGTCTCAAAGATATCTGTACACCCATATTAAGCAGCATTAGTCACAAAAGCTAAAACATGGAAGCAACCCAACTATCCACTGATGGATGGATAAGCAAAATACAGTATATACATACAATGTACATCCAGCCTTAAAAAGGAAAGAATTCTGATATATGCTGCAATATGAATGAAGCTTAGGGTCATATGCTAAGTAAAATAAGCCAGTCACAAAGTGACAAATACCAAATGAGTGCATGGATATGAGGTACTTAAAGATAAAACTGTCCTGGGATAGTCTTGCTACTATGAGTGACTAGGGATCAAGAACAAAAGTACTCTTGATGTCGCTTGGGGAGAGCCAATGTGTCTTCCGTCTGAGACGGGGAAAGAGGCTAAGATAAAACATCAATAACTGCTGGCTCCGGGACTCACCACCTCTGGTAACCACAAACAATGTGCCTGAACAAAGCTTGTCTTAGAAAAGTATTTTCGAGGCCCTTCTGACTCAAGAAAGCTTCGTCCCAAGAAGGCACTCCGGTGTGGAGCTCGGCAAGCCCCCAGGCCTCCGCGCGCCTCCCGGTGGTCCGGCACGGGCCCCGGGCCACCCAGTGCTGCTCACCAGTGTTGCGGATGATATAGTCCAGCACCACCAGCCTCTCGAACTGCAGTAGCAGCTGCCGGTTAGTGTTCTCCGGGAGGGGCTCTGCTTCGAAACGCCGGAGCCAGTAGTCCGCATCTTTGTAGCCTTCAACAAAGAGCTGGAATGAACCAACCTGCAGCCGAAGAGGAGGAATAAAGGTATCTCCCCACTGTTCAAGTCCAGAGAGCCCACGAGTAAGCCATGGTGGCCCATAATGCCCTGTGGCGTTTATATCAGAAAAAGGTCATGGGATTCCCCATACAGATTCAAGAAGCCCACCTAAACGGGCCGGAGGAGTAAAGTGGGAAAGTGAGGGGCTCTGTTCTCTGGAGAATTATTCCCCAAACCTTAGGCCCTCAGACATATTCATGTCTACAGGCAAGTCTCTAAGTGCCTTGTTTCGCCACTGGGGTAGTCACACCACACACATCATCACCTTGCCTAAGCCACACAGGTGCTGGTATACCTTTGGTGGCAGCCCGATGCGATTGAATCGCTGCCCGACTTTTGGCACTTTCTCTAGCGCAAGCCGCTTGCCCCTGGACTTCACTCGGTCAATGGCACTATAGTTGAAGGTATCGCTGGCCAGGTACACTACCTAGAGTGGAAAGAGAACAGATACCTAGGTTACAGTTGAGTATGAGGAACCATACCACGACCGCACGGACTAGCTGGACACTCACCAACACTGATCCTCTTCCAGTGGATGCATAAGGAATGCACTCCTCGGCCTTCCTAATATGAATAGTTCAGGCCAATGCAATGTTGACAAAGCGATGCATGTCTATCAGTTCCGGGGCTGGCCCCTAAAATCTCCCATTATCCTTAGTTTACACTCCCCAGTCTGTGTAGCTGGAAATGAAGGGCTCTGAGATGGCAAAACCACATCATGGAAAGATCTTACATTTCTTGTCACTACATAGAAGGAGTGACAAGGGATCAGGGAGAGCTGCCTGACTGGCACGAATCTAGGATGTGAGCAAAATCCATTAAACCACCGAGATTCAGGAGTTGTTACAGCAGCTAGCATGAGTTCCCCTGACTAATAAAGCCATCTCCTAGGTTGGGAGAAGAGGGCCCAATGTCTATTTTCTCTCCAGGTAAAAACAAATTGCAATGTACTCTATACCTTTTTATTTCTTTTGAATTCTGCACTATGTGCAATTTGTTCACATTTTTAAAAATATTTATTTGACAGAGAGAGAGAGACAGCGAGAGCAGGAACACAAGCAAGGGGAGTGGAAGATGGTGAAGCAGGCTTCCCGCTGAGCAGGCAGCCTGATGTGGGTCTTGATCGCCAGACCCTGGGATCATGACCCGAGCCGAAGACAGACACTTAATGACCAAGCCACCCAGGTGGCCCAATTTATTCACATTTTAAAAATAAACATTAAACATTAAAAGATAAACATTAAAATGGGTTTTAATCTTTACTGAATTACTATATATATATATATATATTTACTGAATATGCTATATATATACTGAATTGCTATATATATAAAATATATATTGTCTGCATAGATTATATATATGTATATAGCAATATACATATAGATTACACATATAAATAATATCTGTGCAGACTATATCTGGAATATTACGTAAGAAACTTGTACTGGAAGCTGCCTCTGAGGAAGGAAATGGAGTGGCTGGAAGGCAGAGGTGGGAGAGAGGCTGAATTGCTCTTCTCCGTTTACCCTACTATGCCTTCTTTTTTTTTTTTTCTATTGTGCCTTCTGATCTCCACACCAGATGCATGGATTGCCTACTCAAAAAAACATTTTTTTTAAAGATTTATTTTTTTGAGAGAGAGAGTAAGCATGAGCAGGTTAGAGGGGCAGAGGGAGAAGCAGAAGAAGTGGAAACAGGCTCCCAGCTCCCTGCCCAGGACCCCAGGATCACGACCTGAGCCAAAGGCAGGTGGCTTTTGGGTGGCTCAGTCGTTAAGCATCTGCCTTCGGCTCAGGTCATGATCCCAGGGTCCTGGGATCGAGTCCCGGTTTGGGCTCCCTGCTTGGAGGGAAGCCTGCTTCTCCCTCTCCCACTCCCCCTGCTTGTGTTCTCTCTTGCGCTGTGTCTCTCTCTGTCAAATAAATAAAATCTTTAAAAAAAAATTATTACACTTGATTGTCAAATTGTAGTGATATCACTATAATCCGTAGATATATCCATTATCACCCTTATCACACCGTCTTGTGATTATCCGTTTGTACATCTAACCTCTCTCTCTCTCTCTCTTTTTTTTTTAAGATTTTATCCATTTATTTGACAGACAGATATCACAAGTAGGCAGAAAGAGAGGAGGAAGGAAGCAGGCTCCCCCCTGAGCAGAGAGCCTGATGCGGGGCTCGATCCCAGGACCCTGGGAACACAACCCAAGCTGAAGGCAGAGGCTTTAACCCACTGAGCCACCCAAGCACCCCTGTAACCTCTCTCTTAAGACTAAAGAGATCTGGGGAAAAAGAGAACATCGTACTTTATGCATATTACCAGCCTCAGTATCTAACATAGTGCCTGGCACATGCTCATTAAATATTTATTAAGTGAATGCATGAATGAGTTACAAGCTTCTCTCAGAGACAGCAACAAGTGAGCACATAAATAACTAAAATCAGATTTGAAAGAAAATTCTTTTTTAAGCCTTGCAAAGTTCATTACAAATAACTAATTATTGTGCCTATGACTCAGAAAGAGGGACAGAATCATTCCCTCCCTCCTCTCCGTTCATCTGTCCATCCAAAGTTAATCCAAGTGTCTACAATGGATGTGCTAGGTATAGTAGGATGGCACTCTGTGCCCAGGAAACACACGCACAGGAATTAAGGAGAAAAAAGGCTTTCCTAAGAATATCTTGCCAGTTTCCATAGTGAAAACCCTCACTCTCTCAAGCAATAAACCACCCATACCCCCCCACCCAGATTTATTTTCGATCACTCTCTGTAACAACCACTTTTTTCTCTATGACTAATGAAATTAATATACCCCGAAACCTCACAGGAACAGAGAGCAGAAACAAGCTATCGAGTGAGACCTGGAGCCTTACTATTTGAAGCTCCATCATAACATGAGCCCTGTTCCCAGTGACAGCTGCTCTCATCAACTGGACAGACTCTGTCACAAAGGTGGGGAGGTTAGGAGGGGAGAGACTTCCTCTCACTATTCTCCAGCAGCTATAGGTTAAACTCGCAAGGTTCTATCTCAGCTCAGTCTCATGGAAGATGAATATTTTGTTGTTGCTTTGATGCAAAAGATCCTCAAGCCACATTAAGATTCTCTAACAGGGAAAGAGGAAGAGCAGAGATGGGGAAGGACAGGATCCTGGCAGGTGACATTCTGTTATGATAAGAATGGTCATAAAAGTACCACAGGCTAAGACATATGGAGCATTTGCATTGTGCAAAGGCACCAGGCAACGTGTTTTACATGGATTATCCTGTGTAATCTTAATAGCCACCTCATAAAGTAGGAACTATTTATAACCCTATTTTTATATTGAGGAACCGAGCAGGCAAAGCGTGTGAGGCTGTCTTAAGTGATTTGCCAAGGGTCACTCAATAAAGAGCTGCAGAGCCAGAATTTGGACTCCAGCCCTCATTCCTAGGCACTCTACTCCAGAAGCACAGGCAGGACAGGCACAAGGCCCTGTGTGGACTGGTACTTACCTAGTAAAGAAAGGCAATTACAGCAATGAGCACAAGTATTTAAAAGAATGTTTAGAGTCTAGGAAGGGCCTAGTAGGAGGAATTCAGGTTAGGCAGGAGATCTTTGGAGCATTAATTATCATGCAAGACATTCAAGTGTGCTATTTAACTCTGTGTACAGACAGAACGAAAGCATAAAGGGAAGAATGAGCTGTATTAAGGCCAGATGACAGTGGGAGCTATAAGCAAACACTCTCCCAATAGATTTGAGTTGGAGGATCTCTAGGATTGTCCCTCATGGTTTGATATTCACTCAGTCATTCAGCTGGCACTTCCGGAATAGTTACTATAAAAAGAGTACTCTGCTTGGGGCGCCTGGGTGGGTCAGTCGGTTTAGTGTCCGACTCTTGATTTTGGCTCAGGTCATGATCTCAGGATTGTGGGATTGCACTGAGCATGGAACCTGCCTGAGATTCTCTCTCTCCCTCTGCTTCCCAAACCCACCCCACCCTCCGTCTCACATGCATACTCTTTCTCTCAAAACAAACAAACAAACAAAAAACCACAGTACTTTGCTAGGTGCTGAGAATAAAAGGAAATTTCAAGAAATGGTCCCTGACTTCTACGAACTTACAAACCAGCTGGCTTATTGTTTGGAGTTTGGCAGTAAAAGAGCAGACAGTTAAACAACCAAAACAATCACAATTTCTTCTAAAATACCCTGGGAAAACAGAAAAAAGAGGTTTGAAGGGAAGTTCCTGTCTGCTGACCCATCTCTTTGGCCAGAGTCTACTATCTAAACCTGCAAAGAAAACCTCAAGCAGGGGTCTTTAGTCTATTGGCATGGTCTCTACAAGGCCAAGGAATGGACTCCAACAGGTCCATGAACCATCCCCGTGAAACTACATGCAAAACAACAATTACAAATATATGAATTTTTTCTGGGAGTGAGATCTTCAACCTTCATCAAATTCTCAGAGGATTAAAGCCCATAGCTACAAAGATGCCCCTGCAGCCTTAGGGAAGCAGATAGAGCTTCACTTTAAGTTTTTACTAAACCTCAGGTAGCCACACATACTAAATGGGTGATGATGTGTCCTTGAATGTTCATATGCTGACCAGCAGGCATTCCTTCCCCTCACAACCCTTGGAAAGTTCCGCTGACACCCTGTAGTACAGGGGCTCGTCACCTGGCATCAGTAAACTTCCTGAAAATGTATGCAATCAATTCTGTTATTTCAGCATACTGGGGGCAGTGGTAGGGATTGGAACCTAAGCTAAGTCTATCATACATATAAGGTGTGTGCAAATTCATTCTAAGTGTGGATTTACCTGGATCTGGGACCCCAATTTTGTTATGTTCAGGTAAGTACCAGTCTCCCATAGCATAAAGATTGATGAGATTTCCAGGTCAGTTCTCTGTACATGTCCAAACCAGACCTTTACTTTAACCCTCAGCCCACCCTAGAATCCTCCCTGCCAGACTTTACTTTAGTGACTAGCTAACATCAGTTAGTCCATTTTAGAACATAGCTAAATCAAGGAATAGCTTGGAAATCTAAGACAATGAGCTACAAAAGTAGCCAGATTTCTAACCAGCTTGCAGTTTACCTGGGACCAAAAGACTTGGAAAACCCATAAATGTGCACCAGAGGGTCAGTGAATTTCCTGAAATTGTATGCAAAACTTTTACATGTATCCTTCTCAGGATAGCTTCCATCAGATGATCAAATCATGAGCCTAAACCTATCACCTTCCCTCCAAAAAGGCTGAGAGCCCTAGATTCAGGGCATACATAGTCCTCCTTGGACCTAATAGCTTGGTTAACATGTAGCAGGACTTAGGCCCAGGAAAACTCTGGATAGGGACCAAGGCTCCCTGGAGACAGGTCACTGACCTTTGTACGGGGTACAATGTTGAGTTCCAGTTTTTGGTCCACCAGACTGGCCCCTGCCTCTGAGAGATAGCCCTGGTTGAGGACAAGGCAGTCACGGCCAAAGCAGCAGGGACAGCATAGCTTCTGCAGCCATTTGGTCCACTTAGGATTAAGGTGCCCATATGGCTCTTCATTCTTGGGTTTGAAGACAGCAATGATCTTCTACAGAGAGAAAAGAAAAATAGGATGTTAAAGGCAAATTAATTAAAGTGGGTCACAGACCAGGTCAGCAGGACTCTAGAAAGAAACGAGAAGGCATAGGAAGACAATCCTTAAAGACAGACACTGGCTTCTCCCCAGCTTGTAAGGGGAAGACACGGCTCATGTGTGCAGCTAACAGTCCCACTGCCAGAAAGGGCTATGGTCACAGAAGATGCCATGCCTAGTATACATGGTAAAACAGACTTTAACACCATCAAACCCCAACTTCCAAGGTGAAGTCATACAAACTTGTTCTGCAACAATTAGGTAAAGGCTCAAAAAAGTATCAACTGAAAGGAAATTAGTAAGGTATTATGGAATGAGGTTAACTCCATCAGTGCTTGATTTCCTCTATCAGCCTTACTATCCCACTCCCTGGGTGTTAACAAAATCTTAAAAATAAAAAGTTTAGGAAGGGGCGCCTGCGTGGCTCAGTGGGTTAAGCCGCTGCCTTCGGCTCAGGTCATGATCTCAGAGTCCTGGGATCGAGTCCCGCATCGGGCTCTCTGCTCAGCAGGGAGCCTGCTTCCTCCTGTCTCTCTGCCTGCCTCTCTGCCTGCTTGTGATCTCTCTCTGTCAAATAAATAAATAAAAATCTTTAAAAAAAAAAAAAAAGTTTAGGAATGACAAACTAAGAAAGCAATGGAAGGGAAAACTCACAGCAGGAAAAAGAATCTGCCACCTGATTAGAATCGGGTTCTTTTAAGTAACTCTGATAGGCAAGAAATTAGGACATGAGAGGCCACAAAGACTAAACCCATCTTCTCTTGTGGGTGAGAACTTAACCCTCAGAGGTCCTTAGAAATCCGGGATGCTGCTGCAACCCTGAAACAATGGGCCTCCCTTCTGGAATCTTCTTCCCCAGGCCAGGCAGCCCTCCATGGTTATTTCACATCTGTCTCATTCCCTCTAGTCCCCAAACTGGTACTTTCAAAGGAAGAAAAGCAAATATGCTATCCAAGTGATTCATCTTTGTATCATATGACTCTCCCTCTCTCTCACTCCACAGCCAACTCAAGCTAGTCTGGGTCATAAGACATTTTCCTGTGGGTGTCACTTCCTGACAGGCAGGTCACAGCAGAAAACATACGCCCATCTGCCTGCATTAAGTATGTGCTCATATTAGGAACTGGCTAGATGCATGTCTCCAAAAATAATTGGTCCTTCTTGAGGCTAGTTCAAGAAGTCTTACAAGAATCTGAGCGGATAAGAAAAATACAGAACTCTCCTCCCTCCAAAGGAACCAATTTATTTTAAACACAACCTTACTGATTCACTGGGAAAAGTCAAGTGCATAAATTCATAACCTAGGTCTTCAGAATTACCTTTTTATCCAAAATGTCTAGCAAAAGGCCCAAGTTAGCAATCTTTCTGTCTCTGCCCCAGGAACCCTGAACTCCAAACCACACAGCAGCAGTAACAAGGGGTTCCTGTCACTCAGAGAATGACCGATGAGTCCATGATAATGCTCTAGAACTAGACAATAAAACCACGGACAGCTTGAGGCCCATGTCACAACTCGAGTCAGTTCAACTGAGGTACAACGTGGAGTTCGGCAGGCCGGTTCCCAGCGGGAGGAAGACCAAGACAACCCTATTATCGAGGCTGAAAGACACTAGGACCGAGGCTTAAATACCCCCATTAAAGAAAGCAGAACCTGGAGGCCAAGATCACAGCCAAAGCCTCATTTACAGACTCACCTCTCAAACTTCGCCATTTCCCTCTGACAGGCGAATTGGAAAGCATCCTGAGGACTCTGAAAGCATTAGTGATCATCACTACCTCAATATCACACAGGGTTCATTAAATAATAACGTCTGGACTGGACAAATGGAGGGACAGTAGCGTGAGAAGGCTGGAGGAACAGAAAGATATTAGGCAGAAAGGGAGACAAGTGCCCTTTGGGACTAAGCATGGCCTTCAGTTCAATTCAGTTCTGCTAACATACTCAGTACATCATTTGTGTAAGACAGTATGTGAGCACTGCAGGTTTGCTAGCTGATACAAGACACAGCCTCAGGCCTAATTTCCAAAGCTAATATGAACTTCACATTTTCAGCTGTGTTCCTGAATACTTAAGAATATTCTAGAACCAGTCGAATCAGAAAGGCACCCCACCATTATTTGGTTGAGAAAGAAAATGTCTACTGCCTGATTTTTCTCACTCTCCTCTCTCTTCTTTACTATACTTTCAATTCCTTTCTTACATTTAGTTTGGAGTAAGCTTCTGTTTGATGCTGATGTTTTTCGAACACCTTTCCTTACCACCCACTGACTAACCCTCCTTTAATGAAGGGGCTGAGGTACAGGGAGCTTAAGCAGCAGCAGCAATGGAGCTGGGGATCCAAAGAGAACTGCACAGGAATCAAGAGGCCACTTACTCACTGGCAGGGGTCAGAACCCACAACCAAATTCTGGGACGGGAAAGACAAAGGGTTTTTCTATCTAGCAGCTCCAAGGAGGAGGGCATTATGCAAGGCTAAAATTTAAGATAGTTCAAGCACATCACTCATACAGGGAAATACCCAGGAATAACTTCTAATAAAAGTTTTTTCTTTTTAATTTGGTAAACGTGAAGCTGATGATTCTCTAACATTTTGGTCTGAAGATTCCTTTAAACTCTTAATTATTAAAGATCTACAAAACTTTTGTTTATATGGGTAAAACCTACATCTGCTGTATTACAAATTAAAACTGAAATGCTAAGACTGTTAATTCACTTAATAAAAATAAACCTAATATATGTTAATATAGATGTTATGTTTTTATGAAAAATAACCATTTTGGGGGAGGGTATGTGCTATGGTGAGTGCTGTGAAGTGTGTAAACCTGGCGATTCACAGACCTGTACCCCTGGGGCTAATAATACATTATATGTTTATAAAAAAATAAAAAAAATTATTAAAAAAAAGAAAAATAACCATTTTTCAAAAACAATTTTTAATGAAAAGGCAGGCACTGTTTTCTAATTTTGCAAATCTCTCCAGTGTCTGGCTTAATAAAAGGCAACTGTATTTTCACATCTTCCTTAACATTCAATCTGTTTCAATATCACATAACAAGTAGCCTCTGGAAATCGCTACTACGCACTCATAAGGAAGTGAGAATGAAAATGGCAGGCAGTCTTAAATGGTTAGAAAAATAACTTTGACTGTGCACCCCTAAAAGGATTCCTACAGGTCCTTCGGCCTCACTCTGAGAACTCCTATATTCTGTATTAGCAGTTGGATAGAAACAGCACTCCTATTTAGGCAAAGAAGCCTTACTTACATGTTAACTCTTAGAAAAGAGAGGGATGGGTTACTCCAAATATATCAGACCCTGAAAGAAGATGGAATCCAAATAAAATGCAACACAAGAGATTTAGCCTGTATTTATTTTCCTATCCACTGTCAGTAACCCAACCTGTCTCACCCGTAACAACTGGTGGTCTAGGACAGGTCCCTAAAATAGGTGGTAATGATGTTTAAAAACCTCAAGAACTACATCTAAATATGACATATAAACTTGACTACCTCTTAACAATTTAGTAAAAAAAAAAAAAAAAAGTTATTCTTCGGGTGCCTCGCTGACTCAGTCAGTTAAGCATCTGCCTTCAGCTCAGGTCGTGATCTAAGGTCCCGGTAATTGAGCCCCAAGTCCGGCTCTCTGCTCCATGGGGAGTATGCATTTCCCTTTCCCTCTGTGCTTGCTCGTGTTCTCGCACTCTCTCTCAAATAAATTAATAAGAATTAAGAGAATTATTCTCTTTGCGATCTTTATTCTTCATTGGGCTATCAGTGTTGCTCTCAACCATGTGTAAGGACATCAGAATTTCTTTGGAGGGCACAGGTAGTTGAAAGAAGTACACTCAGTATTACATACTAACACAATTTTATATTTGAAAAATGAAAAAAAAAAAACCTGTACAATTTTCATGACAAGCTCTTGATGGATAAGTATTTTTAAAAGACTGCAAATTACTGATATAAGTCCTAGTTCCTAAAACATATAAGCAGTATCTGTAAAATTATGAGGCAGATACCAATTAGCATTATCTATTAAATTACTATTCTCAGAGTTCATAAAATCATCATATCGAAATTATACTACTTTTGCTTTATTCAGTGCCATGTATCCAAGAAAGCCTAATCCAGAGGTCAGTGGGCCTTAACCTAACAAAAACCAAAACATTCTGAGTTCCTGCTAAGCACCAGGAACTATGCCAAGGGGCTTTCATGTGTGATATCGCATTTAATCTTCTTAACCAATTAATGAATCACATGCTATTCTATGATTCTTGGCAATATGAACATATAGTATTACTAGCCTCACAAAATAGAAAATGCTCAAAAAATATTTTCATGGGTGATTGAGCATAAGACCAGAAAGCACAAGAATGCAAGTGAGGAGGGTAATATGAGCACTCTCTACCATGCCTTCTGATCTAGCATTTTCCATCTTACTTGTTTCTAGGTCCCCACTTGCTTACCCTGAGGGAGAAACCATCCTAAATTGGAAAATGAAATCAGGGCTATTATCTTCAAGAACATTCCATCCTCTTTAGCTCCAAAAGCAGCTCTGGTAGAATCTGCTGGTTCCCCCAATCTCTGTTCCCTCTTCTTCCTTGGACGTGGGACTCCGCATTTTTAGTGAGGCAAAATAAAGACTACAGTTCCCAACCACTACTGCCGTTAAATTCTGGACAACATAATATAAAAACAGTCTGGTGAGACTTCTAGGAAATATCTTCAAGGAAGAGGGCATACTCTTCCTCTCTTTTCCTTCATCCAACTGGCTGAAAAACAGACAAGATGTCTGCAGTCTGAGCAGCCATCTTGGATCATGAAGTGGAACCCACATGCTAGGGATGGCTCATCAGCTGGATGGAAGGATGCACACCGTTCATATTGTCATGCCAACCCTAGGCAGCCTAGAGAGTTCATCTACGAGAGTTAAATGTACCTTTATTCGAGTCATTATTATTTTAAATTTTCTGCCAAATAGCCAAATATAATCTTAACCAATATGGGAGATGAAAAGAGGAAGTAGAAATTCAGATGACTAACTTTAAGGCAGCACTGCATAGTGCTTAGGAGCATGAATTCTGGAGCCAGTTGGCCTAGGTCTGAATCCTGCCTCCCACTTACTAGCTGTTAAGACCCTAAGCATATTAGTTACACTGTGTGCCCTGATGTCATTATTGTCATCATCTGTGGGGATAATAACAGTACCTACCTCCAAGGTTACTGCTCTAAGTGCTAAGTGAATTATTATTCGTAAAGCACTTAAAACATTACATAGCATATAGTAAGTGTTATCTTTGCATTTATTAAATAAAATAAACAAACACATTTGGAGCAGGGCTAAAGATGACACGACCAACCACAGGGGGTCTGTGGTTCATTGAAACTCACCACAGCATTTAGGAAGCGGTCCTCTGCTCTGAACCACATTTTCTTCGATGTGAGCAAGATGGTTAGATTAGTAAGTTTTGTCAGGGCATATGTGTTTTGACATCTTCTCTAAGAAAGGGCAGTGGCCAGGAAATTTTAGACCCTGGGGTCCTACAAATCACCAAGAAACATACCCATAGTCTATCATTCTCTGTAGCCTATGCACAGAGGTGGTAGTGCTTTACCTGCCAGGTAGAAGTGACAGATCTTATTACTCCCACCTGCCAGAGCACCAGATCACTTCTCAGCTGACCTGACACACTTCCAACAAAGCTGTAATAGTGTCATGAAAGAAAAATAAAAACCTTCCTCCTGTTCCTATACCTATTAAAGATAATTAGCTCCTTCTTACATCAGCCAACAAGATAAAAAAAAAAAAAGGAAAATAAAATAAAAAATAAAAAACACTTACATAAAAAACAAAAGTATATTGCTAACATTTAGGCCTCAGGATACCCACTCTCCTTTTCTTCTAGAAGTAATGGTTCCCCTTTGAGCTTTCAATTTAACTCACTGCTCCCTTACTTGACGGACTTGGAAATACCTCTTATTCTCAAAGTTTTCCCCAACTTCCCCAATTCAGTTTATGTTAACTGCATTGATGGCAGAATTGCCTTCTGGTTCTAGATAATTCAGGGACAACAACATCTGGGAGAATGACCAGATCATTCAATGAACCCAACCAAGGGCTACAAGTCAGAGTCCATCCTGGCCACTCAGCACTCCTACAAGAACAGCACACTAGGGGACGCCTGGGTGGCTCAGTGGGTTAAAGCCTCTGCCTTCGGCTCAGGTCATGATCCCATGATCGAGCCCTGAATCCGGCTCTCTGCTCAGCGGGGAATCTGCTTCTCCCTCTCTCTCTGCCTGCCTCTCTGCCTCCTTGTGATCTCTGTCTGTCAAATAAATAAATAAAATCTTAAAAAAAAAAAAAAAAAGAGCAGCACACCACCCATCTAAAGAGTTCAGACGGGATATACGCAGTGAAAATTTGTAGGATTTGACAACCATTATTTTAATAAGTATAACAATAGTGTATTTTTCCAATAAACCATTCCGGCCCATCTGAGAACTCTGACAGGAAAAACATGGTTTGACCCACTGATATTCCAATGATACCTCTGGTTTGATATAAATGCCTTAAATTCTTCTGCAGCTATCAAAAGAATAAAGTCACCTCTCAGCTGCCCTGGTCACCCCATGTCCCTTCCCAACCAATAATCCCCATCCCCCTTTATACACATGCAAGGGACAAAATAAAGGTCAGCAAACACTTTGCCTTAGCTAAAAAGCAAACTGCTGATAGTCCTGGGAGAGAAATAAAAGTAAAATGTAGCAGGCAGTCCTGTGTTTCTAAAACTCTGCATTCTTTACTGAAGAACGATAAAAAAGAATTTGAACAATTTCCCAGAAGTGAGCAATAATCAGGACAGATGAAACTGGTTTAAGTCCACCCACTCCATCACTGACGTCTGCCAGTAAGGAGCCCTGGGACGGTGGTAGATCCCCACAACACAGAAGGCTGGAACTGAACCCTCAGATCCCTTGATCGATCACCCGTCCTCCAGTGAACAGCGACAACGCTGGTTCGGTCCAAAAAGAGAAAATGGGCCCAAAGCTCAAATCTGTAGGACAATGGCCGAAAAGCAGTCTCCGTAGTTTAAAGCTAAGGAACCTACTAGAAGGCAGCATCTCCCCGCGCGTCTCTGTCGACAGGCCGATTGCCCCACCACACCGCCGGGCCCCTCGCCTGTATCTGGTCAATTTCCTCTTTTCATTCTCCGCTCACTCCTCCCCCACCAAATAGGTTCTGATTTATTTCTTCAGTCCGCAGAGCTTCTCCATCTCCAGTCCTCAGGGGCATTCCAAAATCTTGCCAAGGGGCTCTGCACTGTGAAGTTTCTCCCTTTCGCAGCCTTTCAACCCCCCTTCTCCCTCTCGCTGTGCGAAGCTGCTAACTCCCCCGGACAGGCCCACCCTCCCCGAAGGCGGGGGCGGCGGCGGCCCCCACCCCGCTCTCACCCCCTGAGGGTCCTTGACGAAGTAGCTTCCGCTGGAGCCCTGGTAGATGCGCTCGGGGAAGATGCAGCGTTCGATGGCCAGCTCGGCCTGCCGCACTACCGCCTCGAACTCGGGGTCCTCCGGGAACTCGTTCCGCTCGCGGTGGGCCTGCGCGGCGTGGGCCGCCGCCGCCGCCTGGGCGGCCAGGGCTTGGGCCTGCGCCGCCACGGTTTGGGTCTGGCCTTGGGCCGCCGCGCCCCGAGCCCGGTCCAGCAGCGGCTGCCGCTCGCGGTCGTGGCCTGGCGAGCCCGGCGGAGAGGGGGCCGGGCCAGCAGCCGCCGCCACTCGGACCGCGCCCCCCGGCACCTGCGGAAAGTGAGCGCCGGAGCCGGACGGGAAGGTGTAGTCCGGGGGTTGGGCCCGCTCGGGGGACACCAGTGGGCTCGTTTCGTCCATCCCTCAGGCCGCCGGCTCCGAGTCCCGGTGCGCTCCACACAGCTGAGCTCCCGGCCGGGACCAATCCGCGAAACCCCCAACCCACGCCTGGCCAACCAGGTCGCGGCGCCTAGTTGGCCCCGCCCTCACCTAGCCTGTTTACTTGGCGACGAGTAGGTACGACCCCTCGCGCGCGAACGGTAGCCAATCAGAACCAGCGTCTACGTAATCGCGCCCTCCGCATTTTTCGCCCGTCACCGTCTGTGGAGATTGCGCATGCTCCAGGAGCCAAACCCGGGTCAGACACGCCCCCTGCTCTTACCAGCCCAGCCCCTCCCCTAGCTTCAAATGCTGCCCTGTCTTTAGGAACTTTCAGTGAAGTAGCCTATTTAATCTGTCATTTGTTGAGTGTGTACTATAAACCAACCTGCTATGAAAGTAGAGAAATCTAATCTTTGTATCTGCATTCATTCAATCGTGCATTCATAAAATACTTATCAAGCACTTACTATGTCCTAAATTCTAGAGAGACAAAACTGAAGCACAGAAACAAAAATCCCTAATCTGGGGGCCTGAGTGGCTCAGTGGGTTAAAGCCTCTGCCTTCTGCTCAGGTCATGAGGAATGGAGCCCGCATAGGGCTCTCTGCTCGGCAGGGAGCCTGCTTCCTCCTCTCTCTGCCTGCCTCTCTGCCTACTCGTGATCTCTGTCTGTCAAATAAATAAACAAAATCTTAAAAAAAAAAAATCCCTAATCTACCGAAATAAAAAGGTTTTTAAAAACCACAGGCCTAATGCAATTTACACAGTGTCCAGCCCGCATGCTCTATGCTTCTTTGTCCATTGAAGAAAGATATGATCTTATTAGACTAGAAAGTACCCTGAGCTGAGTACATGACTGTTTTATTCACCATTGTAAAACGTTGCTGTCTAGACACGATAGGGACTCTGTATATTTTTATTAGTGGAAAAGAGAAGGGAAAACTGTCCTTGCCCTCAAGGGGAAGACATACAGCTCTCTGAGGCAGCAGAAGAAAAGGCGCCAACACTGAAAACTGAAAACTCATAATAGAAGTTCAGCAATTTGCGGGTAGGCTAGAAAGTCAGCAAAGGCCTTAAAGAGGTCATTGTATGAGATAGGTTTTAAAGAAAGAATGTAATTAGATAAGGGGGGGAGGGAGAGAAAAAAGGGAATCAGAGTCATGAATTTGAAGCCCACCTCCACGCTTAAGCCTCTGTTTCCTCTCCTGCAAAATGGGAATTATCATCCCTTCCTCAATTAAATAAGAATGACGATAATGTATATAAAACCCTGAGCATAGTGCTTAGTACCTAAAAAGTGCACTAAAAATGATCATCCCTCCCTCAAATAAGAATCAAGAGAGTAAAACACTTAGCACAGTGATTAGTATACTCAACAAATGGTACCACCTTTTTTATCATTGATGTTGTTTTTGTTTTTGTGCTTAGAATCACCAGCAGACTAGAGACATGGGTTTTCACAGGAGATAATCAGCCATATTGTAACCAATATTTCATAGTCATTCTTCCCTGAATCAAATTATTGTCACAGTACTAGAAATACTAGAAGTACTGAACTGAATTGAATTGCACTGAAAAAACTATTGTTTAATTGTATGTGTGAGAATGCCTTAAGCTTTTTTTGGCATGTAAACCGTTTTAGGCAAAGGTCCATACAGTTTTCCATACAGTTTCCTCTTTCAGTTAGAAAACATGTATTTTCCTTTCCATCCAGACACCAAATAATTCAGTAATACTTGCCTCTTGCATCCCAGGGGTCACATCCACAAAGATGATCTCTTGGTATTATTCATCTCATTTAGCCCATAAGCTTCAAATTATTGTCAAGGAAAGCTGCAAGATTTAGAGTTCTCCCCTGAGAAATCTAAGGGAAATTCTCAAAATTTATTTTTGATTCTACCACTTAGAACTTGTTCTACTGGAACAAAAAAAAAAAAAAAAAAAAGAAGTCAATATATTCCCTATTACCTATGAAAAGCTAGCACTCACCAAATACTAAGCACATGCCAGACATTGTTTCTTGTAAATTACATGAATATAACTGAATTACATATAAACGGCATTACAGCTCTTATGATTTTGGAAAATGAGTAAAGTGACTTGCCTGTGGTCATGCAGCTAGGCAGACTAGCTCAATGCTTTTAACACTATATTGTCTCTTGTTAAATATCTCTATGAGATGTGTTTCATATATGTTGTGGGAAGCAAAGGCAAAAGAAGAATTAAATTTCCCTGCTACTTAAAGCCCACTCACAAGTACTTAAAACAGGCAGAGTGAGATTCCTCTAGGAACTCAGCTGTCCTGACATTAATACTTTGCTAAGGGAAAATGCTTAGCTTAACATTATACCAACAATCCCCACACCCCATCCTGTAAGTCTACTTCAACATATAAAAATTTCTTTGGAAAATTCCTTTATCTCTACCCCCAAGATATCTCTTGGCCATCACCCCAAGCCTATGACCCACCAATACACATCTGAAGGGTCTCATGACTAAGGTTTTATTAGAAAGTAATAAATGACCTTTTCCTAACAAGAGCTAGTCCCCTCAAGGTCTTGGAAACGTTATTTCCAAAATTCCTTAGAGACTTACACTATGCCTAATCCCCTCACAACTTGAAAGTATATAACCAGCCACTCTTCATTACCCCAGTACAGCTCTTTCTGCCCACAGGTACTGTCCCTGTGCTCTGTCCCTATGCTTTAATAAAACCACCTTTTTACACTGAAGATGTCTCAAAAATTCTTTGTAGGCCATTGGCTCTGAACCCCAACATCTTTCCTACATCATTATGTACTCCCTTTCTTTCCATATTCTCTGATGCCACATTACTTTTGAGACTCTCAAGATGTCTTTTCTACATTATTAAAATAGCTTGAGTTTGCTCTTCTGCTTCCAATCTCTCTGGTATCTCCAAACATCACTACCAGATTAATTTTCTTTTTCTTTCTTTTTTTTTTTTTTTTAAGATTTTACTTATTTGACAGACAGAGATCACAAGTAGGCAGCGAGACAGGCAGAGAGAGGAGGAAACAGGCTCCTCACTGAGCAGAGAGCCTGATGCGGGGCTTGATCCCAGGACCCTAGGATCATGACCTGAGCCGAAGGCAGAGGCTTTAACCCACTGAGCCACCCAGGTGCCCCCCAGATTAATTTTCTTAGAACACTGGTTTCCTGGTGTCACGGCTCTGATTAAGAAACTACATTTTTGGGGCGCCTGGGTGGCTCAGTGGGTTAAAGCCTCTGCCTTCAGCTCAGGTCATGATCCCAGGGTCCTGGGATCGAGCCCCGCATCGGGCTCTCTGCTCAGCGGAGAGCCTGCTTCCCTTCCTCTCTCTCTCTGCCTGCCTCTCTGCCTACTTGTGATCTCTGTCTGCCAAATAAATAAATAAAATCTTTAAAAAAAAAAAGAAAGAAACTACATTTTTATTGCAGTAAAATAATGTATTTTTATCATTTTAACCATTCACTAGTATACAGTTCAGTAACATTAAATACATTCACAATGTTGCATAACCATCACCACTGCCTATACCCAAAACTTTTTCATCAACCCAACAAAAACTCTGTATCCATTACACAATAACTCCCTCTTTCTCTAGCTCCTGGTAACTTCTACTTTCTGTGTTTATGAATTTGCCCATTCAAAACACTACATTTTGCAAACCATATTTTCCCCAAATTTTTCAGGTTTCTCCATAACTTAACCACACAATCTACCTAACCTTATTTCATCAAATTCCCTAATATACATTCTCTAATAAGGTCTTCTTATTAGGTTATATTAGATTTTCTTTTTAATCTAATAAGATTTTCTTGACATGCCATTCTCTCAAAGACTGTGTTTTTATTTATAGTCGCTACCACACAGTTTAGCATGCTTAACCATTGAGTGTTAGAGCTGGTTGAATCTTATAGGTCTGCTAGTCCAACTCATTTTACAGGCTGGAGAGCTTAATAACTGGCTTGAGTCACACACACTTGGTGGCAGACATGGAATTTGAACATAGAATCCAAGTCTGGTCAAACAATGTAAAACTGGTATTTATGGAGCATAATGTCACCGACACAATATTGAGAATTTTACACTATATTCTCATATAAGTGCTAGGGAGTCTTTATTATTATTATTATTTTCATTTTCTATCTCACATATGAAGAAACACCCAAATTGGAGCAGTTTGTTTACTGTCTTCATGCACTTGCCTTCTTTTAATAATTAAATATAGTTTTGATGTTTTTCCCTGTGCATGAATCTTTTCTTCTCCACATCTAGGCAGTAAGTCCCATGAGGGCAGCGATCCTGTCTTTTCTAGCTGCATTCACACTGATAAGTAAATAAATGGATAAAAGGATTGGCGTACGTAATATTTGGAGAATTCGCTCCAATCTCGATACTACATTTTAAACACAAAGATCTGAGTAATGACAACACAACTCCTTACAACGAGTTGAATGCGTAAGTGTCCTCGTATCACAGTGCCGGCACCGGGCTGACACTCATTAAACCTCAGCTGCCTGGTCCAGCATGTTACAATTCACAAAGCTGAAACTCAAAATCCAGGTTTGGGTTCTGCGCTTAAACTCCAGGGAGGAGTCATTTACAGCTCTGAAGGTCCGCGTAGGACCGGAAGCGCTCGAGTTGGTGGTCCCTGATTCTTCTGACCCAGGTTTGGTTTTGTTTTGCTTTTGTCCACATTTCGGTTAGGATGTCTCTGAGCAGACGAGACCTGAGATCTCCCTCAAGTGGCCGAGGTAGGACCACGGGTTCAGCCCCACCCCTCTTTCGGATGTTTGACCCGAGCTCTTGAGACCCTCCGCCCCGCACAAAGATGGCGCAGAGTCCGCGCTGAGCCAATGGAGAGTGGCGTTGCTCCTGGTTGCCTAGGTAACAGCCAATGGACAGCCGGAATTGCGCCCAGTGCGGCCGCCCGGGATGGCGGCGTCAAGTGGGGCAGGCGCTGGTGGAGGTGGTGGAGAGGCTGGTGGCAGGGGCGAGCCCGGAGCCGCCGTCCCGGCCGCTGGAGCCCCTTGTCTGGGCGTGATTGTCATCCCGAAAGGCGGAGCTCAGGTTGGCCCGCAGCGCAGGAGGGAGGGGGCCATGAGCTTGTGGTCGGTGAGAAAGGACTGAGGAGCCCATCCCGAGATGACCGGCTGGGGATCGGGATTCCATCCAGGAGGCACTGACTAGAGGGCGGGGCCGGTGGGATACCGAACCCGTGAGACCAGAGAACCTCTGGTCTCTACCGGTGGGGCCGAGGCCAGGGAGAGCCCACGGTACCTGGCTTGGCGAGCGGGGGGGTGGGGGGGTGCTGCGTCCGGAGGGGATGGTGGACCAGTGTGAGCAGAGACCTGGCCCCAGCGGTAGAGCAGAGCTCGAGTAGAGGGAAGGATCAGTGCTGGGATCCAAGAACGGGGTGGGAGATCGACTAGGAAATGTTCTTAGTTGGATCTAGGGCTTTGTTTGGCCTGGGCCGGCCTGTCACACTCTGCTGGAGAGACGTCCCACACAACAAGGCTTGGGGAATGGGATGCCTCATTAGCGGATGGTGGCACGCCGGCTAGGTAGCATCTCCAAACTGCTTAGGTATCCGCAGGAGTAACTCGGATTTATTAGAATTCGCTCCACGCATTTCCTTTTTCATAAAATAGGATAGTATCATGGCAGTCCTCATCACCCCCAAGCCTTTTTTTTTTTTTTAATCTTCTTTATGGTATCAGGATTTTCTTCCCACTTTCTTCAATCTAACTGTCCCACAGTCTTCCTAAAAAAGACCTTTGTCTAGTAGCAAAACATTTTTTTTCTTTTTGAGTTCAAGGAAGACTTATAGTAAAGAGACTTGTAAATTTATAAGAAAAACGGTTATTTCAAACTCATTTAAAACACTTTAAAAGGAATGTGTGACTTTTTGTTCTAGGTTTCTTACAAGCCAGAATTTTTGTTCACCAGTCTTCCTTTCTTCTCTTTAGGATTCTAAAAGCCTAAGACTGCTTTCTTTATAATTAAGAGAACTTTGGCAAGATATTCATACCCTGGGGAGGCTTTGGAGGAACAATGTAAAGGTATATGTGGGGAAAGCAGGCTGCCTCAAAGCAATACTCTTTAAGTGAAAATCTGTTCCTCTTTTTTATTTTTTTTTTTAAGATTTTATTTATGTATTTGACAGACAGAGATCACAAGTAGGCAGAGAGGCAGACAGAGAGATTGGAGGAAGCAGGCTCCCTGCCAAGCAGAGAGCCGGATGCGGGGCTCAATTCCAGGACCCAGGATCATGACCCAGGCGGAAGGCAGAGGCTTTAACCCACTGAGCCACCCAGGTGCCCCATATCTGTTCCTCCTTATGGTAGCTTTTTTTTTTTTTTTTTTTGTCATTTTTAATCCTCCGAATTTGAATGCAAGATAGTGTGAATGCATAATATTTTTTTTAGCAACTTTGATTCCTAAACTCTTTAAAAAAAGACAAATGAAATGGAAACAAAAGTTAACATTCCTGTCTCCAAGTTCTATCTGGAAATGTCTGGATCAGGAGAAAATAAAGATAGAGGGGGTATCGTCTTTTGTGCAGAGCAACAGTGTATTTGTTTCACGGACAAAAGTCATTTTCTTTTAAGTAAATGTTTCAATTGATCCTTTGCAACCCATTTATCAAAAGAGCAGAAAGGGTGGGTATCTGTTTAGAAGCCTGAATCTTCTTGGTTTGAGACTAGATTTCATATGTATAGCTGAAGCCTAAACTCCTAGCCCACCTGTTGTTGTTGTTGTTGTTGTTTTAAGATTTTATTTATTTATTTGACAGAGATCACAGAGAGGCAGGCAGAGAAAGAGCTGGGGGGAAGCAGGCTCCCTGCTGAGCAGAGAGCCCAATGTGGGGCCCGACCCCAGGACCCTGGGATCATAACCTGAGCCAGAGGCTTTAACCCAGGCATCCCAACCTGTTCTCTTTAAGAAGATTTTTTGGGTCACTGATACAAACACTGATTTGGATCCTTATTAAAGTGTTGGGTTTTCAGTCGTTTTCATCAGTACTGGCTATTCTGTATTAAACTAGATTTGTTTCAATGACCATGATTTCTTTTTGGGTCAGTGGCTGTACAACTGACGATCTTAGCCTGGCGGTGACAGTATCAATTATTTGGACATAGGTAGAAGTTTCTAGTCAAATGTGTTCAACCATGGCCTGAGACCCATAGTGTCCACCTGTGTCCTTTAGTTAGCACTTCCATTGTGCTCTTGGGAATAGACATCATGTTGACCAGCAACTATTGAAGGGAGTTTGCTCTGTCTCCCTAGATAAAGGAATGGAAATTTACTTTTGGAAAAACAAATGAGAGAGGAGGTCGCAGGGTTAGGTAGAGAGATGATGATCCAGTTACTACAGCTGTGTAACATTATACCCCAACCATAGCTGCTTAAAACCACCGTATGATGCTCACAGATTCTGTGAGTCAGGAGTTCGTAGACGGCATCGTGGGGATGACCTCGCTTTGCTCCATGATACCTCAGATGGGATGCCAACTCAGTGGCTGGGAGCTAGAATCATCTGAAGGCTCCTTGGCTTACAGCTGGTACCTGGGCTAGGCTGATTCAAAGATGAGCATTGCCAAATGGAGCAGCAACACATGTGGCTCTTTGTGGCTCAGCTGCCTCACAGCACAGTGGCCTCTGTGCTGACAGGGTAGTCAGACCTCCGTGGGCAAGCACACCAGTGAGCAAGAGGGAAGATGCGTCACCTTTTCTGATCTGACCTCGGAACACACCATCTCTACCATCGTGTTCTATTGGTTGAAGCAATCGCAAGCCTGCCCTGATTCAAAGAAGAGTTAGACTCTACCTTTTGATGGGGCAGTGGCAAGGTCAAATTATAGAATGCGTAATACAGGAGATACGACCGCAAATGTCTTTGGAAGTTACAATCTGCCACATTTGGTAATTAGAGGATGATCTTTTCCATTTCATTGGCCTCTTTAAAAACTTTAGAATTTTCTCCCTCAGAGCTACAGCATACCAAAAGAGGGGCTAGGTTTACAATTTGAGGGGCTGGCTAGTACTGTGTCCAAAGACAGTCTTCAAACTGGAGAAACGCTGTTCCCTTCCTTTCAGCAACCTTCTACTGGACCCTGTGAAACAAGGGGATGCCATTATGAGGAAGTTTCACGTGGCCTTGAGATAAAGTAAACAAATGTTGGAGTCAGCTCCCCCCAGCCCCTGGACAGTCAGACCGACTCCTCACACGCCACCGCAGTAACTCCTTCCAGATCTCTGTGTGAGGACAAGTTTACAGCTGCCAGACATCAAAAGGAATAGCCCTTGTCTTATCATCTCCCTGCATGAATCATGATGTTGTGTGTATGTTTCAGATTGGTTGTTTAGTGATAAGATTTATTATAAGATACGGCCTTTTAAGATTCTGACTTGTTTTGAAGGAATGAAATATTTCAGATATGTTCCATAAGCTGACTTTTAGTACACTGACTTCATTAGTTTTGGGAAGAACTGAAGACGGCCTGTAGTTATCAAAGCCTACCTGGACTGGAAAGAGGTTTCCTCTGCAGTTTCGATGGAAAACTGCTTCTCTTCCTCTCATTAATGTTGTATTTGCAGTGGAGTCATGCTGACCTCTACCCCAGGCACACTGATACTGAGCTGACAACAAGAGGGTTGAGCCTGAAATCGGATGCCGACCTTGTGGAACACTGGTGGAACAGAGATGGCACACCAGGTACCAGCGTCACCCATCAAAGAAATAGCTCCAGAGCGTTCAAGGGGCTTTAAGACAAGAAGAAAATGATCCCTACCTCGGGGCATCTTCTGCTGTGTCAGAGAGCCTGAGCATGGAGCTCCCGAGTAGCAACAGTGAGAAAATCCCTGGTGGAGCTGTGGGAGGGGCTTGCAGACACCACTGGAAGAGCTTCCCAAGCTGGCCTCATTACAGGGGTAGAAACAAACGTTGCTTCCTGTTTGGGTGAGAGCCAGGGATTCTCAGAAGTCATCTGTTCTCATAGCTGGAAGGAAATGAGAGCTGTGAGACAAGGCCAGGGCCCAGAAGATGTGACTGAGCCCTGCTCTGTTTAGGCCCAGCTGTTTGCACATCAGAATGTTTCTGGGCTTACGGCATCTGTATCCAAAAACATCATGGCATAGGTCTAAATTAAAATATCCCATAGTGTGGCGATAAAAAAACAGGCAAGTGGCAATTGTAGTTTACTTTCTCTCAGCTTAGAATTTACCTCAGGCAAAATTGCTGATTTTTCTTTTCCAAATGTTCTTTGAATTATATTGGTAGCATTTTTATACTGAGACTTTGGAGAAATTTCCAGTATAGTAAGTGAATGTGTGAGTTGAGATGTCTGTTTTTGAAGGAAGAAAAGAGTAACATTTAGTGGACAGGGCCTAGTGGTGTTCTAGGTACTTTCATGTATCTTATTTAATTTTTTTAAAAGATTTTATTTGTCTGAGAGAGAGAACAAGTAGGGGGAGCAGCAGAGGGAAAGGCAGAGGGAGAAGCAGGCTCCCCGCTGAGCAGGGAGCCTGAAATGGGGCTCGATCCCAGGACCCTGAAATCATGACCTGAGCCAAGGCAGACATTTAACCAACTGAACCATCCAGGTGCCCCAGTGTATCTTATTTAATTTAATCCATAACAATTCTCCGAAGTAGGTATACTTTCTCCACTTTACAGGGGAGGAGACCAAGGTTTAGAGGCATGTAAGTAACCTTCTCAAGGTCACACAGTGCACCGGGATGTGGCCCCAGTGCTGGTGCTCCTGGGCCCACACACCACTTTATTACACTGGGAGACATGTGGGATAGGAAGACAGGATGGCATTTAGGAGCATGGGCCCCAGAGGCTGACCCCTAAGCTTCTGCTTCTAATTAATTTTTTTAATTTTTTTTTAATTTTTTTTTTCTTTTAATTTTGACAGAGAGAGATCACAAGCAGACGGAGAGGCAGGCAGAGAGAGAGAGAGGGAAGCAGGCTCCCCGCTGAGCAGAGAGCCCGATGCGGGACTCGATCCCAGGACCCCGAGATCACGACCCGAGCCCAAGGCAGCGGCTTAACCCACTGAGCCACCCAGGCGCCCAAGCTTCTGCTTCTAATTTGCACATGTTAGCTGGGGGACCTTGGTCAATTTACTTACCCTCTCTGCCCCTCAGTTCCCTAATCTGTAAAATGGAAATGATAGTACTACCCACCTCATAAAGCTGTGAGCTGAAATTAGATTATGGCTTTTTAAAAAAAGATTTTATTTGTTTATTTGACAGAGAGAGACACAGCGAGAGAGGAAACACAAGCAGGGAGAGTAGGGGAGGGAGAAGCAGGTCTCCTGAGAAGCAGGGAGCCTGACGCAGGGCTCAATCCCAGTACCCTGGGATCATAACCTGAGCTAAAGGAAGATGCTTAACCCACTGAGCCACCCAGGCACCCCCCTCTAGGTTCATTATTAAGAGGGGACCTTTCAATAGTGATTTATAGATCAGAGAACATTCACGCATAGTGTATCTGTTTGTTGGAGTAGTAGTCCCCATGCTTTCAAGTGTGTGGCAATCTAATGATGTGCTTGTTAAAACTACAGGTTCCCAGGCTCTAACTTACGGAATCTAATTCAGTAGATCTGGGTGTGGGTCTAGGACTCTGCATTGTTACCGTCACTTGTAAAACTGTTGTATTGCTTAGATCTGGAAAAGATGAAGAGGTGAGTAAACAGACCTAGGGAATTAAAAAAAAACTAGGGATCGCACTTTTTAAGATATGTCAAATACTTCTGTTTGTGTTTAATGCTAGTCAGGTATCTTAATCCCCTTTTGTAGGGTATCTTTGAGATATGCAAGCATTCTTTTAGTGCATATGTGAACCCATACCTGGCCAGTCTCCAAATGTTGCTAGGTTGTTTATTTTTCTCTAATAACTCTGTCATAGCCATTTCTTCCTTCTGCTCCCATTATACTGTTATCCCCCTAGTTCAGGCCTTATGATCATGTACCTGGGTGTATCGGTTAGCTTTTGCTGGGTAATAATAACACACCACCTCAAAACACAGTGGTTTCAAACAACCACCATGTATTTAGTCCGTCATTCTGTGGCTCAGTAAATTGGGCCTGGGTTCAGGAGCAGCTCTGTTGGTCATGTCCGAGCTCACCCAGTCGTGTCTGTTGGCAGCTGGGACAGCAGCTCCACATGACCCCTCATCACCAGCCAACTAGCCCGGGCTTGTCCACACGGGGGCAGGACAGTTCCAAGTGTGGTGGACGAGCACTTCCCAGACCTCTGCTGTATCCCTTTTGCTAACGTTCCATTAGTCCAAGCTGAGTCCCATAACCCACCCAGACCCAGTGGGCGGAGGAATAAAGTGCCGGTGAATGGAGGTGCTGCCATGTCACATCACAAGGGTGCGAGCAGAGGTAGAGTAATCGGTGCTCATTTGCACAGTCTCCTGAAGGATTACATCTCCTGCCTTGCAGGCTTTTCTGGCTGTGGGCTCTTGCTGCTCCAAAGCCTCCCGTTTCCCACTGCCACGTTCATTTTCTGTAAGCACTGCTTTTGAATTATGTGCCTGTTCATAAACCTCCCCCAGGGCCTCTGTCTTTCCCCCTCCCCATTAGCTGGAAACTCTCCTGCCTAGCTTTCTGAGGTCTCCTTAGGGTAGCCTGACCGGAAAAGCAGAGCGTGCAAGACAAGAGAGAAAGAACTAGCAGCAGTCGGGGGAGGCTGGGACACTAGTCCAGCCCAGCCACAGCCTAGCTTTTCACTTCTCTCTCTCCATCTATGAAACGACAGAGTTTAGGTTTAAATCTGGAAGGTTCTTCTCAGATTTCAGATTTCGGCTGAGTACCTAGACAAACTTATTTCCTCTTACTCTGTAAATAAACTTTCCACTGCAGTAAGACCCAGTTTATTATTTTCCCACTGAACATCCGGGTTATGTGCCTCTTTGTGCTTTCATTCCCCAGGTTTTCTCTATGGGCGACTGCCCTTTGCTTGCTTGCTTGCTTGCTTGCTTTTTTTAAAATATATTTTTAAAAGATTTTATTTATTTATTTGACAGAGATCACGAGTAGGCAGAGAGGCAGGCAGAGAGAGAGAGCACGGGGGCGGGGGGGCGGGGAGACAGGGCGGAGGCAGGCTCCCTGCTGAGCAGAGAGCCCGATGTGGGGCTCTATCCCAGGACCCTGGGATCGTGACCTGAGCTGAAGGCAGAGGTTTTAACCCACTGAGCCACCCAGGCGCCCCAAGGCTGATAACTTTTAAAACCAGCAGGAGGATAAGACTGAGCAGAGGTGGTGATGATGGGAGTGGGAGTGGGGGGTTGGAAAGGTGGATGTGTTTGTTAAATGTATCCAAGATAACATATACTTACTCAGCTGGTTAGTTGATAGAATATATCTGCAAAATTGCTTTGCAGCCCTTTCCTTCAGCCATCCTGTGACTCTGGTTCTCGCCTCTGTTTCCTGCAGTGTTTATCCTTTTCTTTATCCTTTTCTTCCGTAAGCTGTCACCATGACCCTGACAAAAGGTTCCTTCACCTACTCCAGTGGCGAGGAATATCGCGGCGAGTGGAAGGAAGGTGAGAGGACCCCCCGGGGAATCAAGTGATGAACACTTCCTTTGGCTGAGAAGCCAACTGGATGAGTCTTCATAGTCTAATTCCAGGATTTAATCTGAATAGTGCCTTTCCTTTCTTTGATTTTAGGACTAAATAAAGGCATTAGAAAATGCCATTGTTTGCCCAATCTCCAGCAATGAGTTAAACCTTTCCACTTCAGAATATAAAGTGTTTTAACCTCTTTTTATTCTTTAGTGGTATTATTTGGGAATTGTTTTTATTTATTTATTTTTAAAGATTTTTTTTTTTTAAGATTTTATTTATTTATTTGACAGAGAGAGATCACAAGTAGATGGAGAGGCAGGCAGAGAGAGAGAGAGGGAAGCAGGCACCCCGCTGAGCAGGGAGCCCGATGCGGGACTCGATCCCAGGACCCTGAGATCATGACCTGAGCCGAAGGCAGCGGCTCAATCCACTGAGCCACCCAGGTGCCCTATTTTTAAAGATTTTATTTATTTATTTGACAGAGAGAGATCACAAGTAGGCAGAAGATAGGCAGAGAGAGAGAGAGGGGGAAGCAGGCTCCCCACTGAGCAGAGAGCCCGACTCGGGGCTCGATCCCAGGACCCTGAGATCATGACCTGAGCCGAAGGCAGCGGCTCAATCCACTGAGCCACCCAGGTGCCCTATTTTTAAAGATTTTATTTATTTATTTGACAGAGAGAGATCACAAGTAGGCAGAAGACAGGCAGAGAGAGAGAGAGGGGGAAGCAGGCTCCCCACTGAGCAGAGAGCCCGACTCGGGGCTCGATCCCAGGACCCTGGAATCATGACCTGAGCAGAAGGCAGAGGCTTTAACCCACTGAGCCACCCAGGCACCCCAGGGAATTCTTTTTTTAAATACTCATGTACCAGGCAGAGTAAAATGAATTATTTTGAGTGCCTATAAAGTAGAAAATGCAGAATTCATTGCAATTACTTGGCTCCAGTGATGGGATGTGCCCTTGCTCGGTACATCTCCCACCTTTCTCCTGCCTCCCCAACACCTGCCGTCCCTGAAATCTGGCCGTTGAGGGGCACCATTCTGCCAGGCGGTCTCTGTCCCAACTGCTGGAAGGACATGATTGCTCCTCCAGCATTTTGCTGTGTTCTGGTCAGTTCAATGGGTAAGCACAGCCCTCCTGACATAACAAAACCTGAATCAGTATTGCCAGTCAGCCCGTGAGGTGTGCCCCCTAGCTTCACGGTGCCCTGTGGCACTGTTTCCTCTCCGAGAGGCAGCAAAAGTCAATGGTGAGGGCTCTCCAGCCAGGATGTCTGCTGCATTTGCTTTTTTGCTCTGCCACTCAGCAGCTCTCTGGTCTCGAGCAAGTGATAGCCTCTCCTAGCCTTGCTTTCTGCATCTGTGAAATGGGAATGATAATAGTACTGTGCTTTCTGTGTCTGTGAATGGGAATAATAATAGTACCTCTTAACATTGCGAAAATGAGATAGGTTGATAAATGCAAAGTGCTTAGAAGAGTGTCTGACACGTAGTCAAGGCGCTATGGTAGTTAGTTTTATTTTCCAGCCCTCTTACTGATACCGAGAAAGACCTGCTCCACATCTGATGCTCGTGACAAGATGGGAAGGTCCCAGGAGCCAGATTTTCCTGGTGTCTGACTCTGGGTAGCAGTTCTCTGCCCCACTAACATCACTGCCTCTCTTCATTCCCTTGTGGGTCGGGTGACGAGCGACAAGGGATGTTAGGCATCGAGGGGGGTCCCTGAAGCTGCCTTATCCCAACCTGACAACTGTCTCTTTGTTCAGGCCGCAGACACGGTTTTGGTCAACTGATGTTTGCAGATGGTGGCACCTACCTGGGTCATTTTGAGAACGGGCTCTTTAATGGCTTCGGGGTACTGACCTTCTCCGATGGCTCAAGGTAAGTCCTGGTCATTCCTTTCTCAGCTTTGCTAGTGGTAAATAGCTGCTCAGACCTGAGCTTGGCCCAGGCCCTCTGAAAACAGGCAAGAAGTAAGCAGTTCTTTTACGAGTTACTTTATAAATAGATCTAAAATTTGAAATGGCGAGGAGCCAAGTGACCTTCCACCCCACTGCCATTCTCTTGCGTTATCTCCTTGAGATTAGAGCCACATATCACACATGCTCTCTGGCCCTCCTCTGGGAGTGGGGTGGTGGGGATTCTGAGGCAGAATCCGCTCCGCTCCTTGGCATTAATAGGTAACACCCACTGGTAGCTGCTTCACACAGTTAACCTGACAACTCACTACCTCCATCTCCTGTTCCTGCAGGTATGAGGGGGAATTCGCCCAGGGCAAGTTTAACGGCGTCGGAGTCTTCATCCGACATGACAACATGACATTTGAAGGGGAATTTAAAAATGGCAGAGTAGACGGTTTTGGTAAGTCCCAGCCCCGTAGGATGGGAGCCCGGGGGTGGGAGCGTGCCAGGGGTGGAGGTACACCTCGTTAGCTTGGATGTTTCCCGGACGTCTGCCCATCCATAGGATCAGGCCCGATGCCCGCCTGTGGAACTTACTGGTTCAGGGCTCGGGAGTGAGGGCTGCAGGTTTTCCTTCTCCACTGCTCCGTGATAGCAAGCTGCTCTCTGAGTCACGCATGCCCTTATCATTTGCTCTGTTCCCCTCAAAGGCCTGCTGACCTTCCCTGACGGTTCTCACGGCATACCCCGCAACGAAGGTCTATTTGAGAACAACAAGCTGCTGCGGCGGGAGAAGTGCTCCGCGGTCGTGCAGCGGGCCCAGAGCGCCTCCAAGTCAGCCAGAAATCTCGCTGCCTGACAGGCGTCGTGCACCCGTGCCCGGGCTCGGGCCACGGCGCAGGCCCCCATGATGCACTCGAGGTGAATACGTGAACCGGATGTGAGAGAAGATGAGAATGCCCACGGAATGGAGGCCTGGAGACGAGCCCCCTCACCTGCCAGGTGGGGATTTGATGACGAAAGTCGTGAGGACTCTGGCCTCCCCTGGCCCGCAGCGGGATCATCAGTTCTGTCTCTGCCTCTCTCCCTGGTTGGTATTCTCTGTCCCTAACGCCTCGGGTCGCCCAGTGCAGACCTGCTTCTACTTGATTTCCTGCCCATGGAAGCAGAATTTCTTCATTCTGCCTGTACTGGGGGCAGTTGATCCTAGCCCCAGATTAGGGCGAGTGCTTTGTGCTACCCTGGAGAAACAGAGAGAAACATAGGGGTGGCTTAGACAGCTCCTCAGTCCTATGAGAGTCAAAGAGTGTTTCTGTGTGTCGCCCCCTCTTTGGCTGCTGGTTGGCTTCATAACTCTGGGCCTTCCACTTTGTCTCCCCAGGCTGGTATCTGTGTCTGCTTGTCCCCCTGTGAAGGGTTCGGTAAGAATAAGATTTCCCTCTCCCTTGATTGTACAAGCTGTCTTTCTTACCTGAGTTCCAGCAGCTAATTTGTGCCCTATTGTGCCTCTCTCCTTCCTTAGACATGGGCAGGATCCCTCTGGGGGACAGTCAAGAAACTGATACGAGGAGTCATCTCATAATGTGTATTTGTTACTT
This sequence comes from Lutra lutra, assembly GCF_902655055.1. NCBI lineage: Eukaryota > Metazoa > Chordata > Mammalia > Carnivora > Mustelidae > Lutra > Lutra lutra. Next base: position 58,215,228 of record NC_062291.1, on the reverse strand, counting down.
ACCCCAGGGCAGAGGACAGACATCTCTGGGCCACTTCAGGCCCTACCATGGAGTAGCTGAATCCTTAGGGATGGCTTGGGCTGACACAGCCCCTTCCCACTGGACCCATAGGTCAGACCCACCTCAGCCCCTTGGAGCTTGGGGAGAATTGGACGGATTCTAGGACTGCAGTGAACCAAAAGAGAATTTGGCTCCTTGCATTTGGTTCACAGTTAACTCTTCCATCACGAGCTTGGCTGTCAGCCCTGGGGGTCAGATCTGGATGGATGGGGCCCCTGCATAGTTTATGACGGAGGCCTCCAGTTACCCCAGGACCCAGACATGCCCACTCCACTCCCAGCCCCTTACCCTAACAGCAGATTGTGGTGGAAATTATAGCCCTGTGCCTCTATTTATTCTCCGAGTTGTACTGTAGAAACAAGTGTTTATGAGGAATAAACAATCAGCAGAACTGCCTATACTTAGTTTCTCGACTCTGTCTCTGCCTCCTCATGAATCAGCCCATTTGCCATTTCTAAAAGTTCATCACAGATGGGGTCTTGGAACCGACACTGCAGACTCTACTACACAGTACTTAATTCTCCATACCTCCGAGAGGTATGAGAGGTAAGAGAAGGGAATGACCAGCTTTTTTTTTTTTTTTTTTAAATCAGATGGGTTCAGATTGCCCAAACTAGAAAGTGGCAGAGCTGGGTGGGATTTGTATCCCGGTTTTTCTGATTCCAAATCACTTTCCACAGTACTTCTCTTGCCCTGAGCATCATGAGTGCCCCCATCCTGAAACCAGTTATTCTCATATCTGCTGGATTACCTTGGGCAAGTCAATTCCTGCCTGGATTTCCCCTTTTCCTGCAGCAATACCTCCCCAACTGAGCTAATGTGCAGTGTTCACCTACCGTGCTAACCCCTTTACATGCGTGATCTTGTGGAGCCCTGGGAGAAAGGAACTGTTATAATCCCCAAGTTACAGATCAGATCAGGCACTTAAGTAGTTGCCCAAGGTCCCACCAACCCTAAGGGGCAGGTCTGAGAACTTAAACCCAGGCCTGCTTAATGTAAGCCCGGAGGCTGAGTGCTTTACCAGTACACCAGCCAGCCTCCCAATCCCTCAATTTTTGCCCCATCCCTAAGCTGGATTCTCCTCTGAGCCCAGATCTTCTGGATGTTGCCTGTGAGAAGAGCCCAGGTGCTAAGTCCCAAGCTTCAGTACCATCCTGATGGCCAATTTCAGCTGAAGATCAATACCTTTTATATTCTTTCCTCTAGCCTTTGTCCTAAACAAGGATCTGTTTACCTTTCTTTTTAGCCAGAGTAATTTTAAAAACATTCATCTCTGGTTTACTGCCACTAGTTAAGTATCACTGAATAAGGTTAAACATTTCTGGAGAAAGCAGCCTTTTTGGCTAATGTGCTAAGGTGTTTCTAAATATCTTATTTGAACATTTTTGTCTCCTACCTCCCACCCAGAACTTCAACAAGCCTTTCCCCTAGGCCACCACTGATCTAATACCTTCTTTGCTGTAGACTGCTAGGGCCTCCCTCAGAGCCGGGAGAAAGCAGACCTTGAAAGTTAAATTGCTTCTAGGCAATTCTTGACATCCAGGCAGGAAACCTAAGACCTACCTGGCAGCGAGGTGTCAATTTGTACAAGGCCACACTGTTTTCAGTTATTCAAGTTTATTGTAAGAACAAAGTATTATTTTTAACAAAGAAAGCACAGTGCCTAAGGCAAGAAGATGGCCAGGTCTGAGACCAAGTCTCTTTCCCTAATGTTTCAGACCAGGTTGACTAGAAGTCTAAAATGTAACATTTATCCACCAGGTGTCATTATTTACCAACTCTGCCAAGGCCCTGGGCCAGCTCCATGCTCTCTACAGTTGAGATCAAGGCTAGAGATGAGAATATGAGATGACCAAAATGGATTTAGGAAAGGCACTGTGTCTGGAATGTAACTTGGGGGCCTTTCAAAGGCCAGAGACGCTTTTCTGATTAGGTTTCCGAACCGCACCCCTTCGTTCCTCTGGAAGGAGTCAGGTTCTTAGGAAGAGCCCTGGCTCCCTGCTGCACTGCTCTGGGCTTAGGTGTGTACCCCCAAGTCTAAGCAGCCATCCCATCAGTAAAATACATGACCTTACTTTTGCCCCAGTTGCCCCCTGCTCATGCCGGCTGGTTCCCAGTCATGTGTCACGGGGCATAGGAAGGCACAGGAGAGGGACAAGCAATTGCTCCTCCCCAGACTGAAGGTCTCTAGAGAGCCAGAGTTGAGGCTACAAATGCCAACGGTTCATGGGGCTGCGAGAATAGGAAATGGGTGTGCATGGCAGAGCCTGGGAGAGGCTCCCTAGAGGACTGAAGTAGGAAAACAGGCTTTGAAATCTCATACCCCCATGTGCCTCTTCAGCTGCAGGTACAGAGCAGGAAGCTGAGATGGGCTCAGGCCAGGCACCCGCCCTCAGAGCCAGCCATTACTGCTGAAGTCCATACGCAGGGCCTCCTCATCCGTGGGGCTCAGCTCCTGCAAGGGGGCACGGCAGGGGCCTCCGTAGTAGCCAAACCAGTCCATGGTCTTCTTCAGCCCAGGGATCCCAAAGCGCCGGGTCACCTGTGGAGCAGGGCCTGTTAGAACAAACTGGGGAGTCCCTGCCTGCACATGTCTAGACACACGTGTCACTTTAGAAAGTTAGGGTTCCTCCCCACCTCCCCTGGTAAAGTAACTTTACCAAATCGGTGATACATTGGTTGATTGGAAATTCAGACTGAGAGACCAGAAGGCAGGGCAGCAGTAGAGAACACAATGCCAACAACTCAGATTAAGGAAGTCCCCTCTTTGGGTTTTAGGAGAAAAATCCACCCCATTAGGGAGAAACATGGCATTCACTCATCAACCTGGGACCAGAGACGATAGTAAGGCTATGGGTCTGTATCCCGGTTCCCAGGGACCTAGGGCCAGGGCACAGGCCTGGGAGGCCAAGAAAGGGAAGGGTCTGTGAGAGCGTTGGCCATAGCCCAGACCTCCACTGGCCCTGTAGGAGGGACACTGATCCATGCATAGCTCCCTCCTGACCCCAAATCTGAAAAACAATGCGTCAGCTGTCCTGAGAAATTCCACTATGAAGCCATATAGCACAAACTTACTACATCCAAGCAAGTTTTCTTGCCTAAAAAAATCGGGCTGGACGACATGATATCTGGAGGGTTTTCCATTATGAGGGGGACTGGAAGCTATTGTCATAACTTAAAATCATGCATGGGGTCTTCTAGAAAATGAAGCATCAAGTTTCTTCGCCTTTGGCATAATAACCAGCAACTGGTTATTTCACGCTGATCAGAAGTGTTAGGTGAGGGGCGCCTGGGTGGCTCAGTGGGTTAAAGCCTCTGTCTTCGGCTCAGGTCATGATCTCAGGGTCCTGGAATCGAGCCCCGCATCGGGCTCTCTGCTCAGCAGGGAGCCTGCTTCTCCCCTCCCTCTCTCTCTGCCTGCCTCTCTGCCTACTTGTGATCTCTGTCTGTCAAGTGGATGAATAAAATCTTAAAAAAAAAAAAAAGTGTTAGGTGAATCTCTGACTACCTAAAAGCTAGGAATGTAATCATTACTTACTAAAGTTTTATTTTGGAGGGAAGGTAAAACCTTAGAAGTATGGGTTTCACAAAGGGTAAAATAATAAAAGAGGTTGGTTGGGGTAAAGTTGAGAGCCGCTGATGAATGACTGATGACCATTTACCACTGGTGGCCAGGGTATTTTTTCTTGAAACGAGTAATACACCATCCTCCTCCTAGCCTGGCCCCAGCCATGATGTTCTAATAACCTCGGCTTTTCACACAAAACGTGAGCGGGATGCGAAAGACCTAAGGGAGAGGATGGGAACAAGAAGTACCTAGAGAAAAGCCTTCTTCCACCGTAAGTGTGTGATGTCTCTGAGTTGCCCCCTCCTCAGACCCACAGAAATAACTGAATGCTTTGGTGGTAAAGAACACAGGAAGTCCTAAATATAGCCAGGGCAGGAGGCCGGCTGGGTGGGAAGGCAGAGGAAGGACATTGTGTTCGAGCAGGGCAGGGCAACAGGGTGACATCAAGCTGCTCCTGGGGTGGCTGAGCCGACAGCCCAGGCAGCAGAAAGGTGTTCCAGGCATTCCTGAGTGTGTGCCCAGAGCTGGCACAGGAGGAGGCCCCGAGGGAAGAGTAAGGCAGGATGGCACATGGAGAGCTAGCGGGGCAGCAAGCATCCTCTCCTCCCAAGGGGCAGCCCACGGCTTCATCTGTCAAATGAGGAGATGACAACACCTACCCCATGTCACAAGAATCAAATGGGGAAAATACCACTATAAAACCACACCCCCAAGGGACCTAAAAGCTCCTCCTTTTCTTGTCCTGGTGGTATGCTGGTTCTGGAACCTTCTCTCTGCAGGTGGGTGGGCATAGAGAGCAGAGGTCCCACCCCACTGGAGTGTCCAGTACATACCAGAGAGTCTGTGCCCTGATGGGGCTCGGCTGAATGGCCCTCATTTCTATAGTTCTTGTGTCCTATTAATAGAGCATCCTATCCCAGGAGAACCTTCACACCCAAGGAGACTTGTGCTTTCCTCCTCAGCTGTCCTTTCTCTAAAGCTGAGTTCATCTGCTCCTTGGCAGTAAAGATCAAAGCTGGGAGAGAGATCTAGAGCCCACCACTTTACCCAAACAAAGCATTACTGCTTAGCCTGGGACTATCACCTCAGATGCAAAGCTTAAGGGGGTGCCAACAAAATCAGTCATCAAGGTAAGTAAAATTTAGTGCCATATTTTCTTAAAAAATCAAAATCAATGCAAGAAAAAAAAGATCCCACAATGAACAGTGTCAATGTTTTAAATAAAGACAGGATTTGAGGGGTGCCTGCGTGGCTCAGTGGGTTGAGCCTCTGCCTTCGGCTCAGATTGTGGTTTCGGGGTCGAGCCCCGCATCCGGCTCTCTGCTTAGCGGGAAGCCTGCTTCTCCCTCTCTCTCTACCTGCCTTTCTGTCTGCTTGTGATATCTCTCTCTCTCTGTCAAATAAATAAATAAAATCTTAAAAAAAAAAAAAAAGACAGGATCCAACAGAACCATGCCCTGCCATATCGTGGCCCAAAGCAAAAGTAAACGTGTGCCCCTAGATCCGTGTTCTGTATGGTTTTTTTAGTTCTTTTTTTTTTCTAGGAATAGATGCAGGAAGAAAATTTTTGATGAGGTTGTTTCCATTCAAGCCAGGAAAGTTAAATTATAATAAATTATGTTTTTTAATATAGATAAAATATTTAAAACTAAAAGAATGCTGTTTTAATGCACCTACTTTTAAGTTTTCCAATATATATTTTTGAAACAGTTTAATGTACTATGGGGGGCAAAAATCACCATTTAGAAAAATAATTAGAGGGGTGCCTGGCTGTCTCAGTTGGTAGAGCCTGCAACTCTCTCTTTTGTTTTTTTTAAGATTTTATTTATTTATTTATTTATTTATTTTATTTATTTGACACCGGGAGAGAGAGAGAGAGACAGCACAAGCAGGTGGAGTGATAGGCAGAGGAAAAGGGAGAAGCAGACTCCCTGCTGAGCAGGGAAACCAACCTCTCCACTGACCAGGGAACCCAAAGCGGGGCTGGATCCCAGAACCCTGGGACCATGACCTAAGCTGAAGGCAGATGCTTAACTGCTTCACTGCCTAACTGACTGAGCCACCCAGGTGCCCCGAGCCTGCAACTCCTGATCTTGAAGTTGGAAAAAGAAAAAGGAAGGGAGGGAGGGAGGAAGGGAAAATACTTAGAGTTTCCACTTCCAGAAAGATGGAATAGATGTATTTTTCCATATTCCTCCCAACAAATACAGCTAAAAAACCTTGGACATTATATAAAAACAAATGTAAGACTCTGAAAGGTAGAGAGAAGGAAGACAAGCTAGGGACTTCAGGACCCAAGGAACACAGAGATGAGTTCCTTGGCCTCGACTGGAAGCTTAAGAAGGCAGCAACCCTAAAATGCCAGTGGGTACAGATAATACAAGCCCCCAACAAAAGCCTACTCACTCAAGCCAAGGACCAGGAAGGAGCAGCCTGGTAAAATGGAAAACTTTAAGACAATCACCACTCTACCCCAGCCAGGCACCCCCACAAAAACCATGGCCCCATCCCTACCATCCCCATCCAGGCCAGCAAAGGTTGAATTGGGAGCCAGAACTTCTACACGACTCTCGCAGGAAAGAGTACCCTTCTCCACCTCCCCAAAACAATGGATGCTCTTAGCAGAGAGGAAAGTTAAGGCTTACACAGCACTGCCCACACCGAAGGAGGCCACCCCCACCCCAGACATATTTGTAATGTCAGTGGAGACCACATAGGAAGCATTAAGGAGGCATTCCTACCCCTTCTGTCAGGGAGGTGTCCGTGGAAGTCAGGGGCAGAGCTATAATTTTAAAAAACCCTCCCCAAAAGAAATCTTCAGGCCCAAATGATCTCATGGGAGAATTCTAGAAAATGTTTAGAGAATATTTAACACCAATTCTACACAGACTCTTCCAGAAGATAGAAGAGGAGAGACTACTTCCCAGTGAACTGATAACCTATTACTATCCGGAGACCAAAAATCAGACAAAGGCAGTGCTAAAAAAGGGGAAAGCTATATACCAATATCTCCTATGAATATAGACAGAAAAATCTTCAACTAAGTGTTAGCAAATGGAACTCAGCAATATTTGAAGAGAGTTACACATCATGACTAAGTGGGATTTATTCCAGGGATGCAAGTCTAGTTCAATATTAGAAAACCATCCCTGTAACTCACCATATTAGCCAGCTACAGAGGAAAAAAAAAATCACACAATCATATCAAGGCAGAAAAGCAATTGACAAAATGCCTCCTGTAGTCCCACACAGACTTGATTTCTGTAGGTACGTAATAAATCTTAAAACCAGGTAGACTAATTCCTCCCACTTTGTTATTTTTTTTTCCCCAAAATTGCTTTAGCTAGTTTAATTCTTTTGCCTTTCCATATAAACTTTAGAATAATCCGGTGTGGTCTTGCAGAGGGATATACACACCAATGATGGGAGCAACAGAGAACCCAAAAATCAACTGGCACAAATACGCCTGACCGATTTTTTTTTTTAAGATTTTATTTACTTATTTGACAGAAATCACAAGTAGGCAGAGAGGCAGGCAGAGAGAGGGAGAAGCAGGCTCCCCGCTGAGCTGAGAGCCTGACATGGGGCTCGATTCCAGGACCCTGGGACCACGACCTGAGGCTTAACCCACTGAGCCACCCAGGCGCCCCAGCCCAACTGATTTTTGACAAAGATGCAAAAGTAACTCAATGAAGACAGATGATCTTTTCGACAATGATGATGGAGCAAGTGGATATCCAGAAGCAAAAAGACAAAACAAAACAAAAAAAGGAACCTCCACCTAAGTCCATACTCCATACAAAAATGCTCTCAAAACGTAAAACTATAAAACTTTAAGGAAAAGAAAATAGGGAAAAGTCCTCACAATCTAGGGTTGGGAAAAGCCTTCTTCCACTTGATAGTAAAAGCATAAATACAAATGAAAATATTGATGAATTGATCATCATCAAAACTATTAAAAACTTTTGTTCTGTAAAAGACCTGTTCAGAGAATGACAAGACAAGCTACAGATGGGGAGAAAATATTTGCATGGTATCTAAAATATGTGCTGGTATCTAAAAGATATAAAGAACTTCCAAAACTCAATGGTAAAAAGAAAAATCCAGGGTGCCTGGGTGCTCAGTCAGCTAAGCATCTACCTTTGGCTTAAGTTATGATGCCAGGGTTCTAAGATCTAGTCCTGCTTCGGGTTCCCTGCTCAGCGGGGAGCCCACTTCTCCTTCTGCTGCTCCCCCAGCTTGTGTGTTCTCTTTCTCTCTGACAAATAAATAAAATCTTTTTAAAAATCCAATTATAAAGTAGGCAAGAAACATACGACATTTAAGAAGATATACGGATGGCAAGTAAATACATAAAAAGATGTCCAATAGCATTAGTCATCAGAGAAATGCAAGCTAAAACCACAATGAAATGTTACTACACACCTATCAGAATGGCTAAAATCAAAAATAGTCACAATGCTTAAAGCTGGTGATGATGCAGAGAGAATGGGTCAATCATACATTTACACTGATGTAAATACAAAATGCCATAGGCACTCTGGGAAACAGTTTGGCAGTTTCTTAAAAAACTAAACATGCAACCATCATATGATCCACTAATTATTGATTTATCCCAGAAAAATGAAAACTTACATTCATGCAAAACCCTGTGCATGAATGTTCAGAGCAGCTTTTCATAGCCCCAAACTGGTAACACCCCAGCTGTCCTTCCACCGGTGAACAGTTCCACGAGCCGTGGCCCAGCCACACAGTGAACCACCGTTCATTAATAAAAAGAAATGGGCTGTTGCTGCATGCAACAACTTGGATGGATCTGCAGGGAATTCTGCAGAATGAAAGCCAGCCAATTTCAAAGGTTGCAGACTCTATGATCCCATTCACATGGGCGTGTTGAACTGACAAAAGTATAAAAATGGTGAACGTATGGGTGGTTGCCGCAGTTAAGGAGGGGGTGGGGGAAGGAGGGGAGCAGGTGTACCCATGAAAGCATAACATGAAGGATCCTTCTGGTGATTAAAGACTCTGTATCTGGACCGTATCAATGTCCAAATACTGGTTGTGATATTGTACTTTAATTTTGTAAGATGTTTTTGGGAGAAACTGGGGGATAGATGGGAACATGGACTCTCTCTGTATTCTTTCTCTCTCTCTTTTTAAAAAGATTTTTATTTATTTATTAGAGAAGAAAGAGAGAGCGAGAGACCACATGCAGGGAAGTGCAGAAGCAGTCTCTCTGGGATCATGATCTGAGCCAAAGGCAGATGCTTAACTGGTTGAGCCACTCAGGTGCCCCTGTATTATTTTTTACAACTTCATCTGAATCTACGGTTATCTCAAAATTAAAAGTTTAATTTAAAATATGCATACAAACGTGTCTATAGGAAAACACATTGTCCTCCCTGCGTCAGACGCCAATACAGCTCAGCACCGTACGGCCGGGCTCTTGACAGGCATTCCATCTCAGCTCATCTCCTTGACTTGCCCAATACAGAATCGGGGTACACCGTCTGACTGCAGACTAGATTACTCAAAGACAAAACTCTCCTGGGAAATCTGGGCTCTGAATACATCCAGCCTCCTAACACCTCCTTTACTCCCAATCATTCTGTTTTCCAGGATCTGAGCCCTTCTAGAGCTGAAGGAGAGGCCCATGGTTCACCCTCTCCAGGTAGCGTGTCTCTAAGAAAGGTTCCTGGATTTACTTAATGTCACCATGATCAGCCAGAATGTTTGTCTCAATGCTTACTCCAGGTCTAGAGGTCTGGAATTTTAACAGGCTCCCTACAGTGCAACCAACAGGGTTCAACTTTGGCTGAAGTTGTGATTTTCTGGAGAGGCACAAGGAGTTCCCATGCTGGGACGTACTCTAAAAGGACTTTCTGAAAGGGAAGAGGTGAAGTGGGGACTGCTGGGCCTGTCTGGGCTCCTACCCCATTGAGGACACAGAAACACCCCCCCCCCCGCCATGCCCTGGGGCCATCGTCCGGGAGCTCACCGCAGTGTTCGGCTCAATGAGGCGGTGCTGCAGTTTCTGGGCATCTTCCCATTGCCCTGTGAGGCACAGTCGCTCCAGCTGGCACACCTGAGCCCCCAGGACGTTGGCCAGGGCACACACGCCCCCTACAGCTCCTGCCCCACAGTAAGATTGCAAAACGTCAGCCAGAGCTGCTTCTCACGGGTGATTCCAAATCCTGAGCCCCCGCCCCTCTTATTCTGGGGAGAAAGGATGTGGATTTCCATGCCGCTGGCTAGCCATGTCCAAGCCACGCTCTGTGAGTCCAGAGTCCAGATTTCCAGAGTGAAAAGCTGACAGCATATTTGAAGTACGATCCCACAGGCTGAAGGTCAGGGAACAGAGCCTGAAGGCTAACTTAAGGACAGTTCCTCCCCTGCACTCCTCAACACACCTCCCAGACTGAAGTCCCACCTGCCAGTTGACAACACCTCCACTAGCCTCTGACTCATCAGTCCCGGAAGGGCATGGAGTGGACGGGAAGCCTTTGCTCTTCTGAAATCTGATTCCTCCCCCTCCCCGGTGAATTCAGTCTGGGATGACGCTGGGGGTCGGGGGCAGTGGAAGGAGCCCTGGACAGAGTCAGGAGACCACGTATTTCCTCCCACTGGCAGCATGAATTTGCATGAGTCACAGACCTCCCAGTCCTCTATTCTCATTTGGGCAGTGAAAATGGGCTGACTGTGATCTCGGGAGGCCTTGCCACTCTGCCAACCTGCGATGTGATTCTAAGGCTAGTTAGGGGTGACCCTAAGCATGGTGGCCTCAAGACCGGAGAGTGGGAAATTTGGAATGAGCTAAGATAGCTGCCATTTAGTGATCCCCACTCTATGCCAGTCACTATGCAGACACACGGCCGAGGCTCTCACATTCTCACGACACCTCCCTGCTTTACAGAGTAGAGGCTCAGGCCAGCGAGTTTGTACACCCTGCCCGGCAGTACTCAGTAAGTGGCCAAGCTGAGATTCCAACTCACATCCCCCCACCTGCAGGGCCCGTGCTCTTTCCATCTACTCTGCCCTCAGGAACAAGGCTTCAATGGGTCCCCTCTTCTGGCCTTGCACTTTGGAGACTGCGACGTGGCAGAGGAGAGATGTGCAAGGACCCAGGCTGCAAGCCACAGTCTGTGCAGACCAGAGGAGAGGATCCACAATTGCCCCCTCAGCGCCGGACAAGTAACGCAGATCTGGACTTCCTGGGGCTTCAGCCCAAGGAAGCCGATGCTTCCTCTCTTCCCCGCTCCGGGGCTCAAATCCAACCTGAACCCAAGGAACCTGACCCACAGCAGACCAGCACAGTTGCTTTAGTAGTGACATTCCTCGGATCCTGGACTGAAACAGAATCAGGTAGCTGAAGATCCCAGGCCCAACCCTCTAGGTCTTACTGTTCCTTCTGGCCTGGCCCCGGCGGGCGGAGCGGGGGGACACACTCCTGGACCAGAGGAAAGGCCCCAAAGCCTCTGTCCTCAGAGGACGACTTACAAGGTGAGATTAGAAGAGATAAATTTGTTAACTAAGCAGAGAGCCTGGGACTTAGAACAAACTTCAGGCATCCCTGCTACAGCCAAGGACTACACATGGTCACTGTCTTCTGCCCAGAAAGGTCACTCGTAAGCCTCCGATATTCAGACAAGCAAGGCAAAAGAACCCTGCAGACCCAAACCCAGCCTTATGTGGGGCCTTGCTGTACCACCCACCGCAACAGTGTGAGAACAGCAGGAGGCCTACCCACGGCATAGCTGGCCAGCAGGAAGCCAGCCGATCCAGCCAAAACTTGAAAGTCCTGCCTCCTGGTCTTGTGAACCAGCAGCCCCAACCTGGTCACCTGCAACAGCAAACCCGTGTGAGCGCTAAGCCTCGAGCTTCCACGCCACGCGAGACGGGGGCTGGCCAAGGGTGGGGGAATGAGCGCCTTGGCCCCAGAGAGCTCCCCTCAAACTTGGACAGAGCCTCAGAGAGCCCACACGGTGGGAAGAACCCCAACAGGAGCCCAGGACTGAAGTGGGTCCCAAAGCCTCCCTGAAGCTGAGAGCCTGGGAGAAGAGGAAGGACCCCGGTGGGGGCCACTGCCACTCACGTCACCACCACTGTCCTTGATGCCCACGATGTTTGGGTGCTGGGAGAGTGTGACCACTGCATCCACGGGCAGGTCCAGCCCCGTGTTGGCTGGGACGCTGTAGAGCACCACAGGAATGGGGGAGAGGTCAGCGACCTGAGGGAGGCAGAGAAGAAGGGAGAGGCAGAGGGCAGCTGCCCCAGGCCTGAGGAGCCCCAGGCACTGCCCACCACCAGCAGCTCCGGGCCTGGGTCCCCGCAGGGCCTCCTGGACAGGCCAACCTCCTGGACTAAGAGTCACAGTGCTGTGTTCCTTGCTTATAAATGATAATAATAACATTTCATGAGTGCTTTCTATGTGCCAGGCTCAGTTCTCAGTCCTCTGTATTTCGATGGAATTAGGTCCTTGCAATGACCCCATGAGGAAGCCACCATCATTTCTCCCCTGTGAGAGGTGAGGAAACAGCCATACAGTGTGGCTGGTTAGTCGCCCAGCAGCATCCCTCCCCATTCCCCCAGATGCCATTCATGGGAAACGGGCTCTCCTCTCGGGCCCCAGCTTCTCTGTCTCTTCTCCTCCTCCAGCCTCCTCTTGGTCGCAGGCCCCAAACCCATGCCCACGCCTCATACCCACCTTGGTGTAGTGGTGAATGAGGGCCGCGCTGCTCATGCGGCCACGATAGTAGCAAGGGGTCACCACGATGGCAGCATCAGCCCCAACCTGGGCCATGCTCACAGTCATCTCCACGGTGGCTTGAGTGGCTATAGGAAGAAAGAGGGAGTCTTCCCTCTGTGGCCTATAGGCTACAGCAGGCAACATGGCGGGGAACAGCAGGAGGCAGAAGGGCAGGGCTAGGATCCCAGGGCAAGCAAGGGGTTCAGAAGAGACAGAACCAGTAGCCTGAACCAGCCCCAGGGCCAAGGAACCTGGCTCCCCACCAGCCCCAGGCACACCCCCCCAACCCCCCAAGCCCAGAGCACCGTGGTCTCACACTCGCAGCCAGAGCCGGCTAGCAGGAGTTTGTCCTTGGGCATGGCCTGGCGGACTCGGCTCACCACCTCCAGCCGCTCGCTGCTGGTCAGGAAGGGAAACTCGCCATTGGAGCCCTGGACCACAAAGCCTGCAAGAGAGGTCTCATCACAGCCAATGCCTTCCCATCCTCTGCAAACAACCAGGACATTGGTGGTACATGCACCCGTGTTCCTACCTCCCCAACACCATAGCTTTTCACACATTTCCTTCCCATCTTTGTCCTGATGCAGGCAGAATGTCTTACCCAGTTCTGACGGCAGTGTCCGCACCATTTTCTTTGTGTTAATGAACTATCTTAGCTATACCCCAAAGAATAGATAATAATAAAATCCACAGATGTGTACCCAGCATCCATGGCAACCCTCCCCTGATCACCTTTTTCTTCCTCTTCTAGCTGTCCTGACTTGGATGTCATTGTTCCCATTCATGTCTTTATCCCCTTAAGATGTACATATTGACCCATAAACAAGACACAAGACTTTTTTTTGCCATGTAAGTTTTACAGAAACTGAATCAAACTCTTAACAACGTTCTTCGGTTTGCTATTTGTGCTCAAGATCATGTTGTGACCTTTGTCCACAGCAGTACACAGTTCTGGTTCATTCATTTTAACTGCCATTATATTCTATGGTGAGGTTCGACGATACTTTACTTTTCATTCTCCTGTTGGGGACATTTAGAATGTTTCCTTAGTTTTGCCATCACAAATAATGCTAAAACAAACACGTCCACTAAAGTCTTCTGTGCCCATGTCTGAGCTGCTCTACAGTTCACTTGGGTGTGTGACTGCTGAGTCACGCTTCCGTGTATCTTCACGTGCCAAACGTCTGCCTCATTAGCTGGTTCGCACCCCGTTGGCTCATGGAAGGGTCTGTTAGTGTTCCTCCTTGCCAACACTGGGCAGAATTCATTTTTGCCAATTTTCTGGATGAAAGTGAGAATTAATTTTTTCCAATTTTCTGGGTGAAAAGTGACATCTCGTGATCTTATTTTGCATTTTCCTCTTTGATCGATCACCTGAGAGGTTTCTAATGCCACCCCGTAAGGTGTCAACCCTTTTACATCACAGAATTGATGCTCTTTGGCTGAATCCGAAGGGAATGTTAGTATAAAACCACTTTCCTCTCTGCTTCTTTCATTTCACTTTCTCTTTCCTCTTCTTCCTCCTCTCTACTCCATTCCATTCCAAAAACAGTGTTCTAAAAAAGGCTGACAAACACAGCCTGCGACACAAGATTATTAATAAATAGGGGACCGCTTGGGAGAAAGGAAAGAGAAGAAAGCTGGGGGGCGATACTGATCCACAAAATCCCTGCAGGCAGTTGAGAGACGGGCCTTCGCTTTGATTTGGAGCTTCCTGACAGTCAAAGCTAAAAGGGAAATGTGGTCAGCTGACAGATCGTGGAACGCAAGATAAAAGCAAAGCAGCTGCCCCAGAGACACACAGTTTCCTGGCATCGGGACCAAGAGAGACTGTTCCCATGAGTCATCCTTAGGGGACACGGTGTGATGGAGAGTCAACTTTTCACCACAAACCTTTTTCCATGCTGTTCACAACAGCATCAGATTCCACGGGGTGGATTGCCACAATGGGTCCCTGGATATATAGCATTTTGGTAGCATTGCCAGGAGCATCTTGAGGCAAATAGTTTTTGGCTTCTGTTGTGTTACCTCCTCGGGGTCCATTTCTCCATGTCAGGCCAGGAGCCTCCTTCTGTCTTGTTACAAAATGTGCTTGTGGTTTCTCAGTGAGTTCCCCTGCCCCCAGCTGTGGGGTTGCCAGCCCCAGAGAGGAATGGACCCCTCCCTCTATGGAAAAGGCTCCAAAGACACCTCCCTCCCTCCGAAACCCTGCTGGCCACTGGGCTGGGCCAATTCCTGCTCCAGTCACTTCTTCAGCAGTGCTCACTCTTCCCCAAGCCCCCTTCCATTCTGGTGGCCAGTTCCAGGGACTCCTGGACCCAGTAGTTTTGCACTCTCAGAGGGGAAGCAGGGCCCTGGACTCAAGACTCACCCGGTGGCCTTTCCCTTGTCTCAAGTAAAGGAGCATGTGACCCAGGCCTGACTCCTAAGGAGGAAATCAGGCCTGGCCGGGGAGGAGGGAGTATCACAGAGTCAGGGAAGGACTTGGACCCAACTCCCCTTTTGAGTGAGTTACAGCATGTCTCTGAGTCCCCATTTCCTTTTCTATGGGATGACAATAAAAACATTTTGATGTTTGGGGAGCCTGAGTGGCTCAGCGGGTTAAAGCCTCTGCCTTCGGCTCAGGTCATGATTCCAGGGTCCTGGGATCGAGCCCCACATCGGGCTCTCTGCTCAGCAGGGAGCCTGCTTCTCCCTCTCTCTGTCTGCTTCTCTGCCTACTTGTGATCTCTGTCTGTCAAATAAATAAATAAAATCTTTAAAAATTTTTTCGATATTTTTAAAGGCCCAGACAAGAAAATGTACAAGAAAGCACTTTGAAATCTTTAAAATGATGCTGCCAACAGCCCCCTCCCTCTTCTGGGTGGGATATCCAGTGTTAGGCCTGCTGTGCCTCCCCTGGTGTAGAGAGGGGACTAGAGGAGGGGGAGGGGCCAGGGTCCTGGATGGGTCAGGAGTGAAGACAGTGGGTGTTGGAGGAGCAATGTGGTGGAGTGGCTCAGATGCATAGACTGAACTCAGGAAAGACTGAGTGTAATTCTCAGCGTAGGACCTCATCAGCTATGAGATTTTTTGGGGGGTGGGCAGTAAAATGGCTTCACCAAACCTCAGCTTCCTCACATGAAAAGTGGGGACAATACAGTGCCCTCCTTAAAGAGTTGTGAGGCTTAAATGAGATACTATTTGTAAAGTGCTTAGATTAGAACCTAGCAGTGTTCGCTGAGAATTAACACTGGTACAATACCAATGGCAGTCTTTGAATTTTGTTTGAAACTTTTAAAGATTCCAAATTCATCAGCAGCTAACCTGAGATCTTACGAAATAAACTTTTAATAAGGGATTTAAGGTCTTCCAGATAAATGCATGCATTTTATACATTTTTGCAATCACTTTCAGAAGCCACACCTTACCACCCTTGCTTTTTTTTTTTTTTTAAGATTTATTTATTTGACAGAGATCATAAGTAGGCAGAGAGGCAGGCAGAAAGAGAGGAGGAAGCAGGATTCCCGCTGAACAGAGAGCCCGATGTGGGGCTCGATCCCGGGACCCTGAGATCATGACCTGAGCCAAAGGCAGAGGCTTAACTCACTGAGCCACCCAGACGCCCCACCACCCTTGCTTTTTGTCTACTTTGGGAGCCTCCAACATTTTCTAGAGTGACTGAATATTTTTTTTCCATTGACATTTTTGTTAAAAAGCATTTTTTTTTTACATTTTTTATTTGATAAATTACTTTATTTTTCATGCAGGCCTCATACACAATGTGGGGCTTGAACTCATGACCCTGAGATTAATAGTTGCAAGCTCCACCAACTGAGGCAGCCAGGCACCCGTTATGAAGTATTTTAAATTTGAAGTGTGTATATATATATATATATATATATATACACACATATATGTATATATATATATACATATGCACACACACATATATATTAACATATATATAAAGTCACTTATTAGTAATTTTAAAAATATTCAAATACTGGGGCATCTGGCTGCCTTAGTCAGTGGAGCGTACAACTCTTGATCTCAGGTCTGTGAGTTCAAGCCCCATGTTGGACGTAGAGATTACTTAAAATCTTTAAAATAGATGGATAGATAGAGGAAATCAAATACTTCCAATTATGCCCCATAAAATCAATCAACGTTTAGGGTGTTTGTCGATTTATCCATCTTTTGGAAGGATCTTTTAGGGTGCTTTCTCCTGGGAGTGTGAGGCCCACAGGCTGGAAAACACTGGTAAGTTTATTAACAGATACCAATGGTACATTTCCGTGTAAAGGAGCCGCTGGGGGTTAGACAGTGCTGTGTAACTGACTTCTCCCCACTTTCATGGGAGAGACAGCTGCCTCCCTTGAACTCCCTTACTGGAGAGGTCACCCCTTACCCCAGAAATAGCTTCTTGGGACCCAGGAAGAGGAGGCAGGGGGAGTCCCAGGCTTGAGGGAGGGTACAGAGAGTCAGGACATGTGGTAAGAAGACAGAGGTAAGCATGAGAGACGGAGCCCTCCCCATAGGGCCAAGGGGCACTGGTCTGGGGGGCAGCACAGGGGAGGACTCGGGGTCTGAGCCTTGGAGTCGGGCAGAGCTGGGCTCTAACTCCAGCAACACCACTGTCTATGCCCTGTCAGGCGAATCACGTCTCTGAGCTCAGGGGTCTCATCTGCAAGATGGAGATAACGCAATACTGTCTCCATGGGACTGGGCCGTACACTTCACACAGAACGTGCCATATGCTAAAACTAGAAAGGAAAAAAAAAAAAAAGAGGGAGCTGCTGGTAGTACTAGTAATACTCCCAGTTAGTGCTAGCAGCAGCCACAGCTGCAGCCATAGTACGATGAGCAAGAGAGAGTATACGGCACAACAGCTCTGAAGGTAGGCAGGGGAAGGCACTCATGGGGATCCCAGTGGCCCCGGAAAGCAGGGAGAGAGCCCTCTAGTGCAGGACTTGAGCAGCAGTAGACAAGGTGAAGATGACACCAAGAAGACAAGAGACCCACAGCCCACCTTGCTTACTAGCTCCTGAAAGCCTGTCTCTCTCCCCACCTCTTGACACCCGGCTGCTCCCTCCTTCCCTGGCCACCAATGGGTTGGTGGGTGCTGAGCTCACAGGAGACATCTCATCCCCAGAACCTGAGACCCGGGGAAGCTGATTTATGGAGTCTTGAATCACCCCAGCAAAAAGCCCAGGCCAAGGGCCTCATGAAGATGACTGTGGGAGTAGGAAGCCTCTCCCCGTATCCCCGCCCAGTCCTGAGGCTGGCCACAGAGACCCCCGACTCAGAGTGAGGGTATACAAGGCTTTATTGGCTCAGTTCCAGGCATCTGGCACCGGTCTGGGGCTCTCAGCTTCTCCTGGGATCTGCCTCGCCTATCTTCTCTCGGTGGGTCTTCAGGGGCCCGCTGTGTGTCTCAGCTGCTTCCCTTCCTTCCATCTTCCCCTCCATCAGGAGCCATTCTCTGCAGCAGACCCTCAGAGACTCGAAGGGGCCCAGGAGCTCTGTGGGGGGCTGAGGAGGAAGGGGTTTGGGTGGCAGCCTCTCACCCTGGGCCACACAGGGTGCCCTGCAGGAGAGAAAATAGGCCTGCAGTCGTGTGCCAGCCCTGTCGGGGGAAGGGGATCTCCATCTGTGGTTAGGTGGCTTCAAAGGGGTGGTAGGTCTGCTGGCTACGGTTGGGCAGACTGTGGCTCTGGTGGCTCTGATAACCCTGGTGGCCGTGGGGACCATGGCCGTGGAAGGTGTGCGTGTGGTTCAGGCCAGCTACCGCGGTGTCTCGCTGCATGAGGAAGTTCCCCTTCAGCTTCAACTCCACCTCCTCAAGGGCCTTCAGCTCCTCCTGGTTGATGTCTTTGGACTCCAGGTGGCCTGAGTTCTGGTACGTCATGGCGCGCTGCAACATGGAGTTAGCCAGCTGCTGTCCCAGGTTGTCAATCTCCTTGGTGCAGGCAGCCACAGCAGCCCATGTGGCCGCGTCCGTGGACGAGGATTTTCCTGACTCCCTGTGGGTCTCTTTGGTCACCGAGGAGCCAGACAACCTCTGCTTAGTGGTGAAGGCCTCCCGGTGCACGGCTGTGCCCACCTCGCCTTGCCTGGTGGTGACGGTCTCCACGTGCACCGTGGTGCTGGCCTTCCCGCTGCCGCTCTCAGGGGGAGGCGTGGTGCTGCTGCTGCAGGAGGCCAGCTTCTCCTCAGAAAGGCGGCTAAAGTGCGATTTAATCCAGTTCTCATTCTTTGCTCTGTGACCTTCTGGTGGCTCCTGCTCCTCCTGTGAGGGCACAAGGAATGTCTTCCGTCTCTTCTTCCTCTGCATCCACAGCATGAGGCCTCCACCTCCGAGTAAGAGGGCAGCCCCCAGCACCACCTTGCATGATGGTTGCTGGATGAGCTCCAAGATGGCCTCCAGGACCCTAAGCCAGGCAGGCAGAGCTAAGAGCACACTGGGAGTGAGGGAGCCCGGATGGTCTGGTTCATGCTTGAAAGGGCAGGTTCCCTGAGGCTGTCTGACAGGCAGGCCACCAGTGGGACCCTTCCTAGGATGCCCCTCCCACCTCAGCAATGAAGCCCATTGTGAGGAAGGTGGCTAGGGGGAGGGGTGGGGAGAGGCCACAGCATCCCTCCCATCCAACCTGGCAGGCGTTTCCTGAGGCCCAAGTCCGGTCTCCCACGCTGACAGCTGTCCCCAAGGTTAGTGGGAAACTAGCTTCCCTAATTCTGAGTCCCTTCTGCCTTCTGCTTGTGACCCATTCTGTGACTCAATCCTTCTTCTTTTCCAATCTTTGGTTTCTCTCCCTCTCCATCCGGTGGCCCCAGGGGGCAGAAGCCACTGACCACAACTGAAGGACCCCCTTGGTTGGGCTGGCCTCCATTCCTGGCAGTCTGACGTCGGTGTCTCCTTTCATTTAGGGCCACCCCTGCTGCCAGCTGAGCTCATTCCATCCCCATTTGCAGCCCCAACCCCTTTACAGAGCAGGGTCCAGATGGAAAGGGGCCCAGGAAGGAGCTCATTCTAGAATAACATGAGGTCACAACCGAGAGGAGACAAGCAGTGAGCTGAGAAGGCAGAGTGGGTAGGATAAGGGTCTTTACCAGATCCCAGATCCCAGGGGCCATTCCAGGATGGTGGCTGCTATGTCTTGCCTTAGTGATGCACCTGCAAACCCAGAATTTGCCCCCCTCCCCCTGTGCCTTGGTTAAATAGGCACAGTTTAGATGCTGAGCAGGTGGGCCACCTGACCAGACTCTCTGTAGGTACAAACAATGGAGAGTCTGACCTATAATCCCAAATTACATCCAGAGCCTCTCAGGGGTAGAAACAAATCTGGGCTCCTCTATTTTTTTCCCAGAGGCATCTAACACACTTTTTAAAAAACACATTTCACTTTTAAAAAGCAAATGCCGGGACACCTGGGTGGTTCAGTCAGTTAAGTGTCTTCCTTCAACTCAGGTCATGATCCCAGGGTCCTGGGATCACACCCCACATCGGGTTCCCTGCTCAGCAGGGAGTCTGCCTCTCCCTCTGCTGCTCCCCCTGCTTGTGCTCTCTCTCTCTCTGTCAAATAAATATTTTAAAAAAAAAGAAGTAAATGCCAAAACAGGGTTGTGAAAATTGTGATTTCTTAAAAAGGATTTTATTTATTTATTTGACAGAGACACAGTGAGTGAGGGAACACAAGCAGAGGGAGTGGGAGAGGGAGAAGCAGGTTCCCGGGGAGCCCAGTGTGGGGCTCGATCCCAGGACCCTGGGATCATGACCTGAGCCGAAGGCAGATGCTTAACAACTGAGCCACCCAGGCTCCCCATAAAATTGTGACTTTTTAAAGCAAAATAATTCTATTTAATTAGAAGTATACATACTAAGGGAATGAGATATATGCTCAAAGTTTTATGGGAAACATCATCTCCCTAGTCCTGCTGAAGTAGATCTATGTTGTCTGCTGACCTCATTTGGAAATAACAATTCAAAGTTCATCTCTGAGGTTGTTTGTGGGAGTGAGTTCAGGGCCAAATGGCCCCTCTGCAACAATTTTACCCTCCAGTCTCCAGTTATAACTTTCATTTAAAAATGATACTCTTTATACAAATCGTCAGTAAAAATTAACAATGCAAAAATGAGAAATAAAGAGAGCTACACAGTTTCAGGCAATACCTTCCAGAAGAATCTCTAACTGTTCACTGATTCATCAAGGGCAGATTCCTACCTCCCCTTTAGATGACCTTTAACTTACTGCAGGAGGCCCTGGCAATGTGGTATGTGATGGCTTCCTCCTCTGCCCCTGAGTGTTGGGCAGCAAAACCAAAGCCAGAATAGGGCCAGAGAAACACCGTCTGTAGAGCAAAACTTGTTCACGGCTCCTTTCCCAGGCATTCTGGCTGCGTCCTGGGAGCAGGGACAGAACCATACGGGCTCTATTCTTTGTGCCAGGACCTCACACTTGAGCTCTTGGGGAGGGATGCAATAACCCTGTGGCTCAGTTCCATTCTAAAATGAAGAAATCAGATGAGAGAGGTTCAGTGATTTCTCCAAGGTCGCCATAACTGACAGATCCAGGATTCTTACCCAGGCCTTCTAACTGCGGATGCTGAGCTCTTTCTACCCAGCCCACTGCCTCCCTGGTGTGTGGGTAAAAGAGAGATGGGGCAGGAGCAGGAACCTGTGTGGGTTGCATGGGAAACAGGCTAGTGGGCACCCCACGAGAACAGGAACTGGAGGTACCATTCGCCCATGCCTGTGCTCCTGGACAAGCCTATGCCCTCTGCAGGAGGGGATGAGCAGGTAGGAGGGAAGGAAGGGTCCAGAGAAGAGCCTGGGGGTGTCAGTGGATTCTCTGGGTCGCAGGAAGACACTAGACGCAAAGTTCACCCCACCCCCAGCACCAGGGTGTCCTTGAACCTGGAGTGTGAAGCAGAGTCTTCCTGCCTCTTAAGATTCAAGGAGTGAGGAGTGCCTGGCTGGCTCAGTCAGTGAAGCATGTGACTCTTGATCTTGGGGTCATGAGTTCAAACCCCACACTGGACGTAGAGATTACTTAAAAAAAATTTTTTTTTTTTTTAAATAAAAGATTCAAGGAGCTTCTCCCTTTGCTTCAAGAGACCCTGGCCTCCATGCAGACTTTCAGGCCCCAGCGAGCTGAGCCCGAGCAGAAATTTACTTCAAGTTTGTGTCACTGCTCACTGTGGGCATCCACAGGGCATTCACTGTGCCCTAGGGAAGGCTCGCCTGCACCTCCGCCCTGAGATGTGGATGGGGTTTGGGTCAGGCCAGCAGTCACCGTCACAAAGCGGCTCTGACCACAGTGGTCCTAGTGACTGTGACCACTGGATCTGTAACTTCTAAGGTCCATCACCCTTCCCTATTCACTGTGTGCTTTCGTTTGCCCTCTCTCGGATTCTTCTCCCAGCCAGCCGGCGATGTGGGCATTACTACTCCCAGGTGTCAGATGGGGAGACTGAGGTTTAGAGAGATGATCTCACAGCTAAGTCAGCGGTGGAGTTGTGATTTGAATCTAGAGTCCACCGCCCCGCCGCAGTCAGAACCTCTCCATTTTCAGAGCTGGTGCCAACCGGACTTTATTTGTTGAAACAGTCTGTTCTAGCAACTCAGTGGTTGGTGCAGGTGGTGTGAAACACCCCAGCGTAGTCCTGCAGTCAGACTTGGGTTCAAATCCCAGCTCCGCCATGTGTTAGGAATGACCTTGGGCAAGTGACTGTGTCACTCTGAGTCCCAGCTTCCCATCTGTGAAATGGGGCTAGTGAGGTTACCGCCTCAGGGACTTGTCACGGGTGACAGACGAGGGTGGGCAGGATGGGGGGAATTGACCCCTTCTTCTTCCCTTCACTTACTGTGGCTGTGGCTGTGTTGCACATCGATTGTTACAAGTGTCTGGTCCCTGACCTCGATGAGGGGAGACCCATGCGTAAAGAGAGAAATGAGTCAGAGGATCCAGAACAGGAATTAATTCTGCTGAGGAAGGCTTGGCTCAGAAGAGAGTGTGCAAACAAGGCTTTTAGGGAAATGAGCCCACTGGCTGGGTTGCCACGTGACACCCCTCACTGAATTCACAGCCGCACAGTGTTCGGTTGACAAGGACTTTCGTACCCATTATCTAGTCTGAGCCCCACAATAATGCTGGGCTAGGAAGGCACTCTGGTAGTTTACAATCGGGGAAACTGAGACAGACAAGACTCCGTCAAGGTTGCAAGCTAGCAAGGAGCTTCCTGACAAGATCTTAACTCCAGAACGGTCCCCTCTGCTCCTCTCCCATAATAAAATGACCCCTGGGCACCTAACTGTCTCTGAGCAGCTCCCTGGCTGAGGAGCCTGGGGTCATTCCCATCTTCCCCCACTCCCCCAGAGGACAGGTCCCACTTACCTCGGAAGGGGAAGGTACCCAATTTGTGCAGATTCTCCTCCAGTTTCTCATAGTCCACCTCTGCCGTGGCAGTGAAGGGGGTGGTCACAGGGGGGTAGATGCCTGCAATGTCCACCTTCCTCCCCTCCCCCGAGGCCCAGCCCCCCACCTTCTTGGACAAGCCCCTGCTCAGCCCCTGCCTCACAGAGGACCAGATTCCACGGCCCAGCATCTCTGCGAGAGGCCCGAGGCCCAGCTGGTCTCTGCCCCTGTGTGACACGGAGTTTACACTCCTTCCAACCCTTGTTAATGATCAGTGTGTCTAGTTAAAAATTTGCTGCCCCCTGACTGTTGGCGCTGGGGTAGGCCTGGGCTGAGCGTCCCCAGGGTCAGAGGCTAAGCCTGTAGGCCCCATGGCCATTCTCCCCTTAGGGAGCGGCTGGACAAATGCCACAGTCCAGTGTCCCTCTGGCCAGGCGCGGGGGTAGGTTCCTGGAGTACGACCCCGGGGAGCTTCTCTAGTGGGGGCCAGGTCGGGCCCTCCTCCTCCAGTTGCCAGCCCCGCCCGGAAGGCCGACTTCCGCTTGTAGGGCCGCGGCTGGCGGAGCCGATTGGCTGAGCCGCCCCTGCCCTGCGGGGTGGAAGCGTGGTTGGTGAGCGGCAGCCTGGGAACCGTGACTCCCCGCCCGCGCTCCAAGGCCCTTGATCCCCTGCTAGGCTCCTCCTGCGCGGGCGGGCCGCCAAGTGATGAGCCTGCGCTGGCCACACACGGCCCTGCGGGACAGCGGTCACCAGGACGGGGTTGGGGGGGCGCAGCGGAGGTGCCGGGAGCAGGTGACCCGCGCTGGGATTTGGGAAGAGCGCTGGCAGGAAAGAAGCAAGAAGACGCCCGGGTAGGAAAAGCCATAGAGCTGGGTCCAAAGAGCTCCAACCCCCCTCTTCCCTGAACCTATCCTGGTTCCATTTTTCTTCATTTCTGAATGTTGCAGACACAAATGGACACAAACATCACCAATTGCAAACACCTTTTATTTTTTTTATTGCGGTAGTTTGTGGGTGTCCCGAATCGCACGCAGAGGAATGGCAGGGTTCTCGGCTCTGTGGGCCGTTCTTAGGAACCTCTGGCTGCGCGCAGGGGACAGCCTGGGTGCCCAGCTGGCCTGGGCCAGGTGTTTACTGGGCTGGCACAGGCTGGGGGGGCTCCTGCTGGGTCTCCGCAGGACCCTGCAGCCCATTCTGCTCTGATGCTGGCTCTCCCTCCGGGGGCTCCAGAGCCTGCCGGGTGTCAGCTTGCCACAGCTGCACCAGGTCCGTGGGGGTCTTTCCTGCCTGGGGGAACCAAGCGGAGATCTTGTCACTGCTCAGAAGTTTGTACCAGGAGGTTCCCTCATCTATACCGGGGGTTCCAATCAGGGGCAAGCAGCAACATTTAGAATGTTTGCGATTGTCACAGTGAGGGGTGTGGGGACTACTGGAATTTGGTGACTAGAGGCCAGGGATGCTGCTTAAAGATCCTGTAATGCACAGGAGAGTTCTCCCATAACAAATAAATTTCCAGCCCCAAATGTCAGTAATGTCCTGGTTGAGAAATCCCCACCCACCTCCTCTGCACAGCTTCCTGACTTTCCCACTATCCCCTTAGTCTTTCTTGAGTCAGGGGGACATTCCCATTCCCCTCTTTCGTGATTGCTCCGGGCTCCAAAGAAGAGCGTGGACTAAGCAACGTAGGACTCCGAGAGAACTCTAGACCCACACAGTGTGCTAGGGGTGGTCGTGCCAACCAAACGCTTAGGTTCCCTTCAGTTGGGTCCTCCATGATTTTGGCCTCCTTAGGCCTGGACATTAGGACCCCCTCGGATCTATTTGGAGACCTTTGGGAAGTCCTCTTACTGTCCTTTCTGGCTGTTTCTCTGCACTTGCCCTCTGGACAGAGATAAGCATACAGAGATCTGGGAAGATGGGTAGGCCCCCAATTCCCAGGGTGCCCCGAGAGACCCTCCACTGTGAGTGTGCTCCGAGGGCAGGCAGAATCTTTCTTAGTTCTGTGTTTGCTCTGAGTGTCCAGAGCAGAGCCTGTGTGAGCGGTGCACACTCGTTACCAAATCAGGGAAGGAATGGACTTACTAGGTTCTTGGTCATCATGTCGGCCCCATGCAGGAGCAGCAGTTTGATGATTTTGTAGCGGTTGAGCCTCACAGCATCATGCAGGGCACTGTCCCCTTCCTAGAGCCAATGCAACACTCAGTATGGCCCACAGGGGCATGTGGATGCCCTCGGGCTTCCTGCACTCCTGGGATGTGGCTGAGCAGAAGGGGAGCTGGACACTCACTCTGTCCTTGGCATTGATGTCCAGGCCCAGGGATAGAAAGTGCTGCACAATCTCCACGTGCCCCGTCCGGACTGCCACATGCAGGGGGGTACTCAGCAGCTGGGTGGGAAGGAAGCAGGAACCGCTGGCTCAAGGCACCTGGACTGTGGTGCTTCTGGGTGGGAGGTTGTCCAAGCTCCAGCCTAATCCCCTCCCCAAGTCCCAGTGCCAGGGCCTGAGCCCCACAAGAACTGGGAATGCTACCATTTCCACCATGCTATCCAGTGGTCTACCTCGGAAGCATTCGAAGCCTCGTCCTCTGCAAGGCCTTCTATGATTCTCCTCTCACCCAGCTGCAAACAGCGGTGAGCTCTGCTGCCCTTCTCTTAATAATTATAATAGGTGCTATTAACTGAAAGGTAACTATGGGACAGGCATGGCAGAAGCTTATAAAACATCAGCCTTATGCTCAGTAAATAATTTACATACACTTCCCCATCTAGTTATATAAGAATTCTGTAAGACATGTGACAGATACGCCACAGAGGCTCAGCAGCAGACCCTAGTTCAAGGCTGCACACAAAGGAATGAATGAATAGAAAAATGGTGGATGAAGAAACAAGTGAACAGATGAATAAGTGAACGGAGGGATGGACGGACAGATAGACAAAGGATGATGAAGAATTGCAGGGATGAACAAATCCTCCCACCTCTTTGGGGTGATCCCAAAACCCCCTAAATAGTGGATTTCTTCTCACTCTCTCCTCTGTCCTTCCTGCTCCCATCCCCAGATTGTCTCCAAGGACCTACAGGTGATGGCAAAGACCCCTTCCTGGACTCTGCAGCCCCTCTAGAAACCAGACTAGCTCACTATCCTGATTCCTGCACTTTTCTGTCCTCTGCCCCTTGCCCTCCCTTCCCACCCATCCTAATACCTGTGAGCATTATTGCCTCACCTTGTCCCTCTTGTTCGTGTCTGCTCCTCGGCTTTGCAGGAGTTTTACGACCTCCAAGTGGCCCCCACGACAGGCCCAGTGCATGGCTGTGCAGTCCAGCTAGAAGGGAAAGATGGGGCTGTAGGGGAGGAAGTGCCCTAGGGAAAAGGACCTCAGCTAAGAGGGCTGGAGGAATCAAGGGAAAGAGGACAGGGAAGGGGCAAGGGCACGTCTATGCCTGGGCAGTGGACCAAGTGGAGCAGGAGAACCCTTGGGTCCAAGCCAGGTTTATGGAGGATGGCCCCAGGCCATACAACTCACTGGAGGCGGGGGCTGGCCCCAGAGGAAACCTGTTTGTGTCCCAGGTTGGCGGGAGGGAGGGTTCACTGGTGTTGGGCCCACCTCCTACCTCCCACCCAATGGGCATCTCTTACTCACCCGATCCTGGAAGTCTACAGTGGCCCCATGCTCCAGAAGCTTCTCCAGGATCTCCATGTGACCTTCCAGGGAAGCTCGATGAAGTGCTGTCCGGCGGAACTGTCCCCAGAGAGACCGTCAGGGCCTGATTTTTGGCCTCAGGCTGAGAACAGACCTTACCAACCATTTTGAATCTGATCCCTGTGTTTGGTCCCCATCGTTTCCATGTTCTGGTAGCCCTTCATATTCTATCCAGAGCAGCCTTGGAACCCTCTTATATCCTGGGCACTCTGACCTTCTCGCCCTCCCCCACCCCCAAGCACATCAAGCTAGGCCTTGACACGGGCTGTTCCCTCTGCTGGGAATGCCCATTTTGCCCTTACTTCCTGTGAGTGATGAATTCTTGCTACTCCTTCAAGAGGCGGGACAGCTCAAGTGCCATTATTTAAAACCTCTAGGCCCGAGCTGGCCCCAGAGGTCCCAGAGAACCTTTCAGATAGGGTATTGGAAGGGCAGGTTTCCCCTGGGTGCCTAGCCCAGGGCCAGAAGGGGCAGGTGCATACCCATGCCTCATTCAAGGAAGGAATGAATTTCAGCATTTTGCTTTGGTCTCTTGAAACCCTCAGGCCATGAGGCATATCTTCCCATAGTGAAGATATGGTTATGTGTGGATCTCCCCCTTCTCTCAACCCTGGTCTTTCCTTTTATGTACTCCCAGCACCCAGCACAGGGCTTGAAGGTGGTTGGTGTTTGGATGGATCAAGAGGACTGAGACTCCTGAGTCTCAGGGAAGGGAAAGGCCATGTAGTCTAAGCCCACAGTAATGCAGGCTGCAGGGGATGACCATCAAATTTCTCAGTCCCAGGAGATGCATGTGAAATGTGAAAGAGGCGATTTCAGGGAAAACAGAAGTGTGAAGGGCGATGGAAACATTTTGAAAATCGTGGTGATGGTTGCACAGCATGGGAAATCTAATGAATGCCACTGAACTGTACACTTAAAATTACTAAAGTGGCGTGTTTCAGGTTATATGTATTTCGCCACTATACGACAATCAATAAGTTTTAAAAGGAAGTGTAATATACTATGCAACACAAAAACAATATCATATCCTGCATGTGCTATAGTTTTTTTCTCCATTCACTAAATACTAACTGAGGCATTAATATTCCATTTGATCCCTGTGACATGCTCTGAGAGAAGCAGGTCGTTTTACAGAGGAGGAAACTGAGGCCAGAGCTAGCCAAAGGTCACATAGTTAGGGAGTGATAGAGATGGGATTTGAGCCCCAAATTCTTGGTTTGGGCTCTTATTATTTAATTCCATTCCCCTTTCTTCCCTAGAAGACCATATGACCTTTGTTACTCTGGAGGTAGTTCAAGGTGAAAAGGGCCTAAGGACTTAGATAAATTCCTGCCAAACCCCGTGCCGAAGGACCCCCAACGCCTGTTCTCAGGCCCACAAGTGGGCGGGCGGAGTGGGGAGGCAACTCTGAAAGGGAAGCAGACAGAAGGTACATGTAGAACTTCACCTGATCACAGGCGTCCGGGGAACCCCCGTCGGCCAGGAACTTCTCAATGACTTTCATTTTCCCTTCCACTGCCGCTTTCAGGAATGTCTCTTCTTCCACAGGGCAAGTCTGGAACGAACAAATGCAGTCATGGAGGGCTGCCCTGCAGTGATCAGAGGCCCTCCTGGGCTCCCCGCGCCGACACAGGGGTCCTCCCCAAGACCCTTACGATCTCCTCAGGCTCTGGAGGTGGCTCCTGGGAGGCCGCCAGGGCTTCCCGCTTCTTCTGCTTGCGTTTTTTCCGCAGCTCGATGAGGTTCTGGATCCCCCCCACGTCAATGATCTCCCGGCGAAGATCTAGGGACGTCTTGCGCACACGCTCTTGGCCCTGCATGGAGGTGGCTCATCAAACCCCATGCTGGGGCCTTGGGGACCCCTGAGTCAAGCTTGGGGAGATGGATAAGGAGAGCTTTTCAGGAGAGGGAGAATCCAGATGAGACCGGGACACAGACGGCTCCAATCAGGGGACAAGGGGAGACTTGAGGGGACGGCGTAGAAACTGCCCGCTTTGAGCCTTCATGTAGGTGAAGGGTAAGAGGAGGGACTCTCAGAGGTAGCCCAGCCCTTGAGAATGGAATCTGAATCCTCAGCTTTCCATGCAGTTTCATGTGTGTGTGTGTGTGTGTGTGTGTGTGTGTGTGTGTGTGATCATAAACAATACAGAAACAGGGGCGTCTGGGTGGCTCGGTCAGTTAAAAGTCTGCCTTCGGCTCAGGTCATGATCTCAGGGTCCTGGGATCCCTGCTGAGTGGGCAGCCTGCTTCTCCTGCTCTCTCTGCCCCTCCCCCTGCTCGTGCTCTCTCAAATAAATAATTTTTTAAAAAATCTAAAAAACAAACAAATACACAAACATAAAAGGGTTGAAGAGAAAACCCTTCTCTCCCAGAGGTAACTTCCATTATGTCCTGGTTGATGCCCTTCAGACAAGCATCCTTTGGGATCACCCTCCACACTAGTGTTCTGGAAATTCTGGTTTTCCTCTTAGCAGCACAGAGGTCTCTCCTGTCAGCACACACAACCTCCCAAGCCCCTTAACACGGGCAGAGTGCCCAGCTATATTACTATCCCATCAGCTGGGTCTTCCAAAATGAGTCCATCCCCTGGGATCTTGTACATACACAGATTGTGACTCAGCAGGTCTGGGGTGGGGCCAAGATTCTGCATTGTTAGCATGCTCCTGGGGTGGGGGGTGCTGAAATAATGGGTTTGCATACTAGCTAGGGGGAGCAAAGCCATAGCTTGCCTGTCCTATCCCCTGAGTGCAGAGGTTGGGCTCTCCTCACGCTTACCTTAACCTTCTGTAAAGCCAGACTCTGAGCCCCGTGGTGCTTCTCATCCTCCAACACCAGCATGTCCATGGGCAGCTTCTGCTGTGTGGTTCCTCGGAGTTTCTGGTGAGCCAAGGAGAGGATGTTCTCCAGCACCTGCCCATAGTACTCAGGGGGGCAGGTAGCCTCTCCCCCAACCCACTCCAAGGAAACCCCAAGGACTTCCTACTGTGTGACATCAGAGCACTTCAGAGCCCCACTCCTGACTGGTCCTGGAGAGCCAGCTCCCATAGTTCTCCAGCTCAACCCTACCCCACCCTCAGCTCAAACACCTGTCCACTGGTGGTCATGTGTCCTCAGCAAGACAAGTTTAAGGGCTACTGGAATGAGTTTTCGTGAAATTAAATATATTCACTTTTCAAAGCACCGAGATGATGATGATGGTGGTGGTGGTGGTGGTGGTGGTGGTGATTTCTTTGTTGCCATTAAAGATTCACATAAATGAAATGATTGTGCTAAGAATTGATAGTTATTTTTTAAATAGATTCATTTGTCAATACAAAAATGTGGCAACTCTCAGATACCAACTTTTTTTCCCTCAGATTTTACTGCTCCACGAGATCCTGGAGCTGGAAACTTATTGTCAGGGAAGCTGAGGGACAAGAGCCACGGCGACCTAGGCTTCAGTTTGAAGGGACTCTCAGCATTCACCTTATCCTCATTGTAATTGGATGGGTGAAACTCCTTCCAAGTCCCCCTTTGTAGTTTTGACTTGCCTGGACCGCTTTCTCAGGACCCCCTCCTCTGTTTTAAAGGAAGCCACTTTTTGTGACAGGCTGACACCCATCTCTGTGTGCCGGGAAACTTCACCCCGGGGTAGAGGACACAGAGTCCGGATGGCGGCTGGGAGGAATGGCCCACCCTTACAGAGCTCTCAGCTGCCTTGTGCCTTTTCCACTGAGCTCTGGTGGGATACTCCTCTAGGGCTGTTTTGAGGGCTGACTTCCCCGGTCTTCATTCGGGAGGTCCTGGTGCCCACTGGCTGTTCCCTTCTGTGTTGGGCTTACATGGTTTGAGGTATCCTCAGTATTGGCATCACCTGAAACACTGCATCTTCTTCCAGGAACAAGAGATGACCTTGGGCTGCAGCCTGGGGGACCCTGGCTGGGTTCCTCATGGAGCATCCCAAGGGTAGGCTTGGGTTGCCATTAGCTTGGTAACCCAAGCACCTATGATGGGGTCTAGCATACAGCAGGTGCTCAGTGAATGTTGGAGAATAAATGAGTGAGTGAGTGAATGGATCACGACGGGGGGCGCTCAGCATCTTTGCCCACCCCTAAGTCCTCAGTGATGACCTGACCTAGTATGCTCCCACAACAGAGCCCAAGCTCTGGCCTTCGGGATTCTCCTTCGCCTCCCACACCAAGAAGGGGGAGCAGGCTGGACAAAGGCTCCCCTCTGAGAATTTTGCTGGGCTGGGACTTGGTGGGAACAACTAGAGACTCTCGTGCTCACACAGGCCTTACCCAGACTCTCTAGTCCTTCACTTCAGATTTGTCTTTGGGGGCTGACACACAGTCAGTACTCAGTGTTTATTGAACCGGGTGCTAGTGGGTGAAACACAATGAAACAAATGCCCACCTTACTCGTAGATCATTGTACAGATTAAATGAAAGTATGCCTGGGGGTGCCTGGGTGGCTCAGTGGATTAAAGCCTCTGCCTTTAGCTCGGGTCATGATCCCGGGGTTCTGGGATGGAGCCCCGCATCCAGGCTCTCTGTTCAACAGGGAGCCTGCTTCCTCCTCTCTCTCACTCTCTCTCTGCCTGCCTCTCTGCCTGCTTGTGATCTCTGTCAAATAAATAAAATCTAAAAAAAAAAAAAAAAGAAAGAAAGAAAGTACGCCTGTACAGAGCTTAGCACAGTGCCTGGCACGTGGCAGGCATTGGTGGGAAGGGTGGCTCTGTGGGCACCCGGTGTCCTGACAGCCGTGCTGCTATATTTGTTGGGTGAATGAATGGATGAGGACAGCTCCGTGTCCCCCTGCTGAAGGTCTCTGTGTCCAACGCCAGCACTCCAGAAGTGGCACAGTGGCGTGACTCACCTACCTGGCCCCAGGGGAGAAGTGGCATTCCTGGAGATCCAAGGATGCCCCAGACTGGACTCATTGGGCTCAGCCCAAACTCTTCCCCCACAAGCCTGTCCCCCTACCCTCCGCCTCTGGTTTACATCTCTTCTTCCACCAGAGTCCTGGTCCTTCCCTCTTCCTCACCCCTATTCAGCCACTCTTTTGGTGAACAGAGCCTACTTCCAAACTGAAGTGAACAGAGCCTACTTCCAAACTGACTTATCTCCTTCCTCCCATTCCTGTTAGGGCCAGTCTTTCGCCAATGTGTCCTTCTCAGGCTGTCAGAGCTGTCTTTCTAAAATAGGTCAGATGGCACCACTCACCCTCACTCAGCAATACTTAGTGGCTCCCCATTGCCCAAAGAATAAATATCTTTCCTATGGCCCTCGAGGGTTTGTACCCAGCCTTAGGCCCTACCAGACTTTCACACAACAGTCCCACCATCACTCACCTAAACTTTTTAGTGCCTGTCTTTTCCTTAGCCTGGAATTCCCTCCCTCTCTGATCTCCACTCACCAGCCTTGAAGGTCCCACTCAAATGCCATCTTGTTCCCAGGGGTCCTTTAGCACCCACAGTCAGAGTGACTCACCTACCTTTTGTCCCCCTTTCCTGCTGACTTAATAGCTCTATTTCACCATTGCCTCACTCTGCCTGTTTCTCTGTGGACTATGTCCCTGACAGATGCTGGCTAGAATGACTGTAGAGCTGGTAAGGAGGAGGCAGGGGCTGGCCCTACTGAGCCTCTTACTCCTCACAGCCCCTGGCACTTGGCAGAGCAGACTCTAAGTCAAATAGTAGTTTAAACAGAATGAAGAGTAGACATGGCTGCACCTTCGTCCCCTCTCCCCACTCCTTTTTCCCAGAGAAAATGCCAATTGCCCAGAGCCTCGTGCTCCAGCGGCCTCCCCGAGTGCAGCTGGTCGTCCTGGGAAAACCCATGCTTCCTTTCTCAGCACCGCTTCCTTGCTCTGCTCCCAGTCTCTATTCTTCAGGGACCAAATGCAGGAGTTTCTCCTGTCTCAGCCTCCCGCCCAGCAGCTGGGAGCTCTCAGGGCCCCAGACTCCCCTATTCTCAGGCAGCACCCCAGCTGTCCTGCTCTAGTGCAGCCTGGCCCATCTCCTCGAGGTCCAGGTGGGTGGCAGGATATCAGGACCCCAGCTTGGCTCACCCACCCCACCGTCTCTCAGTTCTTGGGGGTTGAAGCCTCAGTCTCCCACTGGCAGCAAGCCCTCCACCAGGAGCACCCTGGGGCTGGAATGGAGCCATCGGGCCCCTGGGGACATCTGCCCTCCTTCCTACCACAGATGCGGCAGCCAGGCTCTTACCTCCCTTGACAGTAGAGCTGGATCTCCTTAGAATCCCCTTGGGTCCCCACACCCATGCCTGTACCTCATTCTCTTCCTCCTGCGCCAGCCGCTCCTCGATAAGCGCCGTGGCCCTCTGCACTGCCTCGGAGCCCTCCATGGTACCGTCTATCGCCAGCCTCTGCAGGCCCCGGGGCCTCGGGGGCTTTATAAGCCAGGGTACCCCCTCCACCCCCACCCTGCTGGGCGCCTTTGCCATGAGCTCACTGGCCCAATTCTCCACCTGCCTCCCCCACCTGTCACCTTCACCCCGGGCAGCCCCGGGGAGCCGAGGGAAGCAGGGGCAGTTTGCCCCACCCACCCCCGACCTGTTGGAGCTGAAGGGCCCAGTGCCCCAAAAGAGCAGGGTTGCAGGAAGGAGCCCACCTAGCCTCTGTCCTGAATGCTTGGGTCGGGCTGGGCCTTAGCGGTGGCAGCTGGGCTGCACAAAGGACCCACTGGCTGCCCCTAACCCTGATGACAGTGCCACCTGCTGGACGCCTGGCAACTGCCCACTATTGTCAGTGAGGGGAACTGAAAGACAACTGCGAGGACTCAATGGAGGCCTGTGTCCCCAGCTGTCCTGTGAACAGACTCTGCTTGCTCTGTGGCAGGGCCGACTCTGCTATGTCGGGGCTGGAGTGTTAAGGTGGTAGGCAGGAGTAAGAGCAGGTGCCTCCCTCTTCACTCACAGCTCAGGCCGGCCTTTGTGTCTCCGGAGTCCCACAGCGCTCCCTAGTGAGGGGTCGCTGTATGTGCCTGCCCATTAGCCTCTGACAAAACCTTGACCCTCTGTCTCACCAGGCCTCTGCAAAACTTAAAAGGTCTTGCTTCAGGAAGGGTGTCAGGAAGCCACCTTAAAAGGACCAGAGTGCAGTCCCGAGCCTTGGTGACGTCCAGCCCCTTCTGATCATCCTTCCTTGTCAGGCCACCCTGACCGGGGTCTGGCCATGCTCACTGAGAAGGAAAATACTCTCAATGGAGAAAAAGCAGACCCGAATTTGCTCCATACCTAGAACTCTGGGAGTGAGCCCTGGGCCATCGTGTGCACAGACGCTACAGTTTGGCAATTCTGTACTGCTCATGCAGCTCTCCCTTAGCTAAAAGAGGTCCCCTTCGGGTGATGTGTACACTTTCCCCGCAGGAAGGGTAGGCACTGGCTCCTTTTCCTCTCTGGTCCCCTTGCTGCTAAGGGACACATGCTTGCAATCTAAATGTGTCTGAGATTTTGCTTTCACATCCCTGAGGGTGCAGGGAGGCATCTCGAGGATTGGGGTGTATACATCAGTCCTGAGGGCCCGAGCAGGACCCTCCCGCTTCCAGGAGCAGACCCGGCAGGTTACTAATACCACCTTCCTGATATGTTGCCTCTGCTTTCAAAGCTCGCTCACGTCTGTTACCCCATTTAATCCTCCCGGCAACTGAGGAAGAGGCAGGGCAAGTGGCATTGTCTCCACATTAAGGAAAACCAAGTGGGCTCAGAGATTAAGTGTTTTTCCTGAGAACCCATGAGAACACAGGGCCTGGAACACTAGGAACTCAAGGCTCTCTCCTCTAGGCTGCGACCCACTCCCACACCAGAACTAGTTCTGGGGCTCCACAGAGCAGCCAGGGAGCCCAAAGTCAAAGCTAGGCAAGAGAGAAGGTAGGAGCAAAAGGCTTTATTGATAAATATGCAGATATGTCTGTACACAGGGACCTGTTGTGGGCCATGGCCGGGCTGCAGACCTCCCACCGCTTGGGTTACAGCCAGGAGATGGCCCCATGTAGACCCCTGCCACAATAGCACAGCCATCTGGCCACCCGCCCCCTCCACCTCTGCCAATTGTGCTGCGGGGCAGGGAGAGGCAGAGGCCGGCCTCAGGCTCCCTGCCCCTGGGGCTCACAAGCCATCCCCTCCCCTCCAGAGGACTGGCACTGGGCCCAGGGCAGAGTCAGGGAGTAGGGGCAGGGGAAGGGGACAGCAGCTGCTTCAGACCCTGAGCAGAAAACCGGAGTGAGCACAGCCGGCAGCACCAGACAACAGATCTGGGCTCTAGGGGCCTCCGGGCTGGCCCCTCGTGGCTTGAACCTGCTGCGGGAGAGAGGCAGGGTGGAGTGCCCCCGTCTGCCTTTTCTCCAACGAGGCTGGCAAAGCCTGTATGTGGCAGCACTGCTTCCTGGGTGTGGGGCCCTCGTGGCTCCCGGGCCCCCCGGGAGGCAGGGTCCCTTCATGGCTTGCCCAGCAGCCACATGGCAGGCGGCGCCCCTGAAGAAAGTGACAGCCCTCGGAGGCAGCAGCAGGGTGGGGGGACCCAGCGCTCCGCCGGGAGGCCTCTTAGCCCCGCAGAGGCCTCCACGGCCTCTCTTCCCAGGGGTCCTTGGGCTCCTCAGTCCTGGGGCGGCGGGGGCTGGTTGATGATGACCTGGATGACAAAATCTTTCTGGATCTTGGTTTCCTGGAGCCGCGTGCGGTCTGTGAGCAGCTTCCCGGAGAAGAACCACCGCTGCCAGGATGGCTCGATGCCCTCCAGGCTGTGCAGCTGCCTCTTCAGCTGCCCCACCGTGTCGGGCAGGCTGGCGTTGAGCCTCACGTCCTTGCCCGTGGAGAGGCGCACCTTCAGCGGGAACTCGCGGCGCACCCCGGGCGTGGGCTCGGGCGGCTCCAGGTTCTCCTCCTCAGTGTGCTCCAGCAGCAGGTTCACGGGCGGCGACAGGCAGTAGATGGGCAGCTGGTAGCGATTGCCCAGCTCGTCATAGCATTCACAGAGGGTGCCTGCGCGAGAAGTGGGGCGGTCAGGGTCTGCTGGGAGAGCCCCACAGTTTCTGTCTTGGCCATGTGAAGAGACAGGCGCATATGCGAGTCAGGGCGGGTAAAGGAGGTTACTTGGGTAGGGCACCAATCCAACAGGATTAGTGTCTTTCTCAGAGACATTGGGGCTTGCTTTCCCAGTACGTGTGGGAAGACGTAGCAAGAAGGCGGCCATTGATAAGCCACGAAGATAACCCTCACCGAAAACCAAATCAGCTGGCACGTAGGTCTTGGGCTTCCCGGCCTCCAGAACTATGAGAAAGAAATCTCAGTTGGGTAATAAGGTACCCTACCCTATCTGTGGTATTTTGTTAGAGCAGCCTGAGCAAACCAATACACCTGTTATGGCCATCCCACAGTCCCTGAAACCAACCTACAGTCAGGTCTCTCTGGGACAGACAGCTGGGAGGAGTTCAAGGTGGAATCAGGAACACATGGGGCCGGCATCCTGGCTCTGCCAGGTACTGGCTCTGCCAGGTACTGCCAGGTACTGTTCAATGCTGGTGAATTATGTAACTTTCTATTTTTTCATTCGACAACTCTCCTGAGCTACATGCTGGGTGCTGGGGTTACCAGGGTGAGTGAGAAGCCATGGGCCCTACTCTCCATGGCTTATACTCTGGTGGGCCCCAGGGGACTTCCTGTACTATGTATTGCACACAGTAATATATTTGTTGTGTCCTGAGCACCTACTAAGTTCCAGGACTGGACTAAAGGTGGTTCTGCATATCTTGCTGAGTCCTAACAACCATCCTGTGAGGTGCATATCTCTGCTTTACAGCTGCAAGTTCCTGAGACTAAAATCGAGAAGCTCCCTGTCAGGGGCACACTACCAAAAGCAGAGACATTTGTTAAAACCCAGGTCTGTGACTCTACAGTTCCACCGTGACCCTCCGCTTCACATACTTTACCGCAT
Organism: Lutra lutra; assembly: GCF_902655055.1. Lineage (NCBI taxonomy): Eukaryota > Metazoa > Chordata > Mammalia > Carnivora > Mustelidae > Lutra > Lutra lutra. Next base: position 58,178,822 of record NC_062291.1, on the reverse strand, counting down.
AAGTCTGTTATAAACTTAAATGAGATACTACAGCAGAAGCTTCTAGCTCAGTGCCCAGCCCATAGTAACCCTCAACAGAAGGGTTCTCAGATGCTCTGTGATCCCAGAGTACCCCGGGCAACTCTAGCTTGCTCTCCTCATGCTGCTTTGAAGTTGGCTGGTGCCTTTCTATGCCTTCAGTAGACAAGCGGGGACTGTGTCTCTCTTTGGTTTGTGTCCCCGCTCCTGGCAGATACTCAGTGAGGGTTGCATGAATTAGCAAGCAAAGGGCCACCCTGGCCACCGAGCAGCTTGGATTGAAAATTCCCAGTGTGGGGCCGGCTCCCTTCCACCCAAAGCGGCCTGGAGGTCCCAAGCCTGGTGGGGACAAAGCCCAGCCCCGCCCGCTCACCGTGAGGCAGGGTGATGCTGGCTCCGTCCAGGATGGCCTGGGCCAACTCATGGTCGTTGGCCTCGGCTGCATAGGCGGCGGCCTTGAGGGCATCCCAGATCTCCTTGCGGCCCTCGAAGGCGGGTGCCGTGTCCCAGAACTCATCCCGTTTGCTCCGCAGCTGCCCGTCGGTCATGGGGTAGTCGCTCTTCCACTTCAGCCGCTCCTTCTTCAGGGGCTCATTGCGCCCTGCGCCGGACGGAAGGGACAGGCTGAGCACCTCTGAGGCCAGGCTGCACCTGCAGTCTCTCCCGCCCCTGCCCTGCCAGCACCCTCCCACCCCTCACCTCCCCAGCAGTGGCTCCCAAGTATTCTTCGGGCCTCAAGACCCTTTCCAGCAGCATCAGGGGATTAGTCTGGAAACTCCATACACCCAACCGGGAGACGTAAACAGTTTTTGTCAGCAGAGCATGTATGGCCTCCTTCTTTAATTATAAAGGAGTACACGCTCCGTATCCTTAAAGACCGGGCAAGAATGTCCATGTGGGAGAATAAGGGCGGCCGTTGGTGGGGCGGGCCGGGCACTTCAAACCCGCTGCTCATCTTGTCCACAAAGCCCGGCAGATGGGCCGGCTGTGACCATGAGAGCCTGTCATGTGCCTGAGGCCACACGAGTACAGATTTCACACAAGACTTTGAGTGCTGAGGCCACCCTCTCACTGCTGTCTGTGCCATGCTGCCACTGGGGAAGAAATGACTCCAGAATCCCACTATTCAGAAATAACCACCGCTGACAGCTGAACATATTTCCTTTTCCCCATTTCTCTCAATATAGTTGAGTTCATATCATGTTTTTTTAAAAGACTTATTTATTTGGGGGCGCCTGGGTGGCTCAGTTGGTTAAGCGTCTGCCTTTAGCTCAGGTCATGATCCCAGTGGCCTGGGATGGAGCCCCACATCGGGCTCCCTGCTCAGCGGGAAGCCTGCTTCTCCCTCTCCCACTCCACCTGCCTGTGTTCCCTCTCTTGCTGTGTCTGTCAAATAAATAAATAAATAAATAAAATAATAAAATCTTAAAAAAAAAAACCAGACTTTTATTTGAGAGAGAGAGGTCAGAGAGTGAGTGCGCGTGCCTGAGGAGGGGTGGGAGGTTGAGGGGGAAAGAGGGAGAGAGACTCCCAGGCAGACACCGTGCTGAGCTCGAAGCCCAAAACAGGGCTCCTCTCAGGATCCTGAGATGAGGACCTAGGCCAGAATCATGGGTTCGATGCCTCACTGACTGAACCACTCAGGTGCCCCAGTGGAGCTGATACTGTTACATTTATTTATTTTTTTTAGTCCTTGTTACAGAAAGGACTTCACATTTTTTTCATGCCAATATACAACTTTATTTTACACTTATATTATGTCAATGTACATTCCCATGATGAACAATGATTATTTTTGTACCTACCATGTAGTTACAGAACACGTTTTTTGAAAAAAACCATAACCAACCGACCAAAACATCCCTGCAGCATCTGAAGCGGAAAACAATTCTGTTACATGTCATTTTTCTTGTTACCTGGCCCCAAGTGACTTCCAAGACAAGTGGAGACTGAGGGCAGAAGCATCTCTCAAAGGCTCCGGGAGGCTCAGACCTCTCAGAGCCGAAGGCAGAATAATCCACAGGAGGAAGGTTTAAAGCCGGTGGCTCCCACTCAGATTCCAATCCTCTGGGCAAGGGGCCGGACCCAAGCTGGGTTCTGCCAACCAGCCGCCTGGTCTGGCTGGCGCAGGAGAGGAGGCTCCTCAGGGAAACACAACGACACCCACCGCCTACCCACTGTGTGGAAGAACCCCCAGCGAGCCCTGTATTTCTGTATATGACCCAACCCTCCCTACTTCAGCTTTGCAACAGCCTAAGGCACTAGGTGTTTATAGCTTTTTCACAGATGCTGGGACAGGCAGAGAGATCAAATGACTTGCCCAAGGTCACACAGTAAGTGACAGCGTGAGGATTCCACATCAGCTCAGACTGAATCCACAGACAGCCCTCCTGCAGGTCTGAGTGAGAAGGCCAGAAAACTCTCAAAGCCAGACATCTAATTTGAAGAGCTGCCAGGTTAGCAGAAAGAAATGCAAATCCTCTTTGTGGGAAAACAACTTTAAACCAGGCCTCAAAGAATTCCCAGGATAAAGTTCCAAGGAAAATAAAGGATAAGATCATAGTTTTTGGTTTTTCCTTTTTTTTTTTTTTTTTTAAATCACGACATACAAGGAAACAAGGCAATAGAAGCCAGAGCCAGCAAAAACAGCAGACGGAAGGATCAGACGGACAAAGATTTCAGATAGCGGATTTATCGGACCAGATTATGAAATACCAAGTTTAAGAAATAAGTGAGTCCTGGGGCGCCTGGGTGGCTCAGTCATTAAGCATCTGCCTTCAGCTCAGGTCATGATCCCAGGGTTCCGGGATCGAGTCCTGCATCGGGCTCCCTGATCGGTGGGAAGCCTGCTTCTCCCTGTCCCACTCCCACCCCCGCCCCGCTTGTGTTCCCTCTTTCGCTGTCTCTCTTTCCCTCTGTCAAATAAATAAATAAAACCTTAAAAAAAGAAAAAGAAATAAGCAAGTCTTAACGATATGAACAGGGAAAAAGAGATTATAGAGAATGACCAAGCAGAGGTTAAAAGAACCATATGGGACTTCTAGAAATGAAAAACATAATAACTGACATTTAAAGGGTCTGAAGTTTTAAGTCAGAATCTCCAGAAGATACAACAGGAAGAATGAGGATGAAACAATATTCAAAGAGATCATAGAAATGTCCATTTTCTAAACTGTCCTATAAATTTAATACAATTCCATTAAGATTCCTAACTAGGAAGCTTCCCCCTGCCCCTACCAGGAACCTGAGAAGCTGATTCTAAAGCTTATGCGGAAGGACAAAGCCACTCCTAGAGTAGAATGAGGTGGGAGAATCTGCACTACCATTACCTACACAAACTATAAAGCTATGGTGAGTGTGGTACTGGAACAGGGAAAGACAAATGGGCCAATGGGACAGAACAGAGAGCCCAGAAATAGACCAAGCATATACGGAAATGTAATTAAAATGAGAAGGAACATTGCAGATGGTGTGTGTAGAAGATGGATGTGAGATATATATATATGTATGTCTCTGCCCCTGGTTTCTGGTAATGTTTGGTCTCTGACCTGGTTCCTGATACACAGCTCCTAAAACCCTTATAATTTCCTGAGTGATAGGAATGTCTGATACAGAGCTCCTAAATCCGTTGGAATTTCCTGGGTGATACAAGTGTCTTTTGTTCTAATGAAGTGGCTCTTGGTGGGCTCTATGCTAAGCTTGGAACTTTTAGCCCTCTCCCCCATTCTCTGGTGAGGGGAGAGGGGATGTAAATTAAGTTAATAGCTGGTCACAGCTATGTGATGAAGCCTCCGCAAAAATCCGAAAAGTATGGGTTTAGAGAGCTTCCAGGTTGGTAAACATATCCATGTGTCGGAAGGGTGGTGCACCCCAAGTCCAGGATGAAAGCTTTTGTGCTCAGGACACTTCCAGACCTCCCCCCATGTATCTCTGCATCTGGCTATTCATTTGTATCCTTTAATAAATAAATCAGCGGTAATTAAATCAGCGGTAGTAAGTAAACTGTTTTCCTGGGCTCTATTGAGCTGCTTTACCAAACTATTGAACCCAAGGAGAGGGTCATGGGAACCTCTGATTCGAAGCCAACTCGGACAGAAGTTGTGGGTAATCTGGGGACCCACTCACTACTTGAAACTGGAACCTGGGGGCAGTCTTGGTGGGTGAGCCCTTAACATGTAGGGGCCTGCACTCACTCCAGGTACTGTCAGAATTGAACAGGATTGTAGGATACCAGTTGGTGTCCAGAGAAAATTGGAGAATTGCTTGGTGTGGGAAAAACACCCATCCAACTGGCACCATAAGTATTCTGTGTGATCAGTAAATAAGAAACACAGGAGATTTTTCTTAATGGACTACTAATACATGGTGTTAGGGCTATAGTTTCTCCTATAAGGAAAACATGTAACAGAATCCCTACCTCACACCAGCCACAAACATCAAAACGAGATCAACTGATCAATCAAGGGCTTAAAAGTGTGGAAGTAAGGATATGTTGGAGAGACAGATTATAGTTTTGTCCAAATGTTTTTTGTGAAAGTTTGTGTTTTTGCATGGATCAAAAAAATAGCTCTGCTTCATGATTTCTCTGGTCCTTCAGCAAGAAATCCGATCTACCGGGGTTCACAGACATGCAGTGACACCCTCAAGGACCTCTGGGTGATATCTCCACTCGGTGACCTGATCATCTTTTTAACTTCTTGAGCTGATTTCTATAGTTTTCCTGTCTCCTTCCTCTTGCCCACATGTCACTTCTTACTGGTCCCAGTCTACCTGTGGCTCCTATGGGCAGAGGTCAGGCTCCCTAACGGGCTTGTAACCCGCTGGGGATTGAGAAAGCTGGTCAGTACTTTCGAAATCGAGAGCATCCGGATTTAAGAAAGAGGCTTCCTTCTGCAGCCAATTAAGCCAACTGTGCTCTTTGTCTATGGGGGCCCAGTGTGGCATGGCTGCAAACAGTAGGCTCCTCGGTAGTGTATGTAGCCTGTTGATTGTACGGGTTGCCCTAAGGGACCTTGGAGACAGCCCTTTTGGTGGATGCTGGGGTCTGACCTCATGGCTATCTCCAATTTAGGCTGCAGACAGGTATGCGGGGTGCCTTTGGAAAGCCCCAGGGCACAGTAGCCAGGGTCCACATTGGCCAAGTCATCATGTCCATCCATACCAAGCTGCAGAACAAGGAGCATGTGATTGAGGCCCTACGCAGGGCCAAGTTCAAGTTCCCTGGCCGCCAGAAGATCCACATCTCCAAGAAGTGGGGCTTTACTAAGTTCAATGCAGATGAATTTGAAGACATGGTGGCTGAAAAGCGGCTTATCCCAGATGGCTGTGGGGTCAAATACATCCCTAACCGTGGTCCCTTGGACAAATGGAGGGCTCTGCACTCATGAGAACCTTGGCACTATCCCTTCCCGTCATATTCATGCCCACCAATAAATCCAACTTCCTGTCAAAAAAAAAAAAAAGAAAGGCTTCCTGAAGAAGAAAGAGACTAGGCTTCAGGATATCTGGATATCTGCTGTTTCTGCTCCAGATCCCCCCAACCCCCAACCCATCAGATGGGGTCTGGCTCAGTTCCTGACCACTGAGGATACCTGACGTATAACCAGGTACACATGGCTCTCACTGTCTCCGTAAGATAAAAATAGCCCCATCACCTGAAGGGTGCTTTGCTCACATACCTGGCTTTCAGAGTCCCCTCCCCTGCATGTGCACCGCAGAATGCTTTCCAACTATCAGAGACCCACCCACAGATGGGACACAATGCAAGTGTGCATCTTTAAGTATGAACAGCATCTGCAGTCACCCAGGATACAATGGTGTAAAAATTCCTTTTCCTGTATGCTGGTCCTCTCAGATGGCAAACACTAGAAAATATTAGAATGGAGTGGGGGGTGGTGGCGGGAACAGGGAAGGCGGAAGTAAGGAAAAGGCTACAGGAGCCAATAGTTGCCTTTGCAGACGTCATGGCACCTCGCAGCCAGCAGGGGGCAGCCGCAGCACCTCCGGGCCAGGTGCGGGCTCCCTCGAGCAGTGAGTCAAAAACGGCTGAAAGATACCCAGCAAAATTCTCCCCGCCCAGGACAAGCCTGTGTTAACAGACATGCCAAAATATCTGGATCCCTACACTCTGACGCGAATAATTTAGGCAAAGGTACAGACGAAAACCGAAAAGGAAGGTTTTAATCCAAACATAAAAGGAAATTGATGAATATTTTAAATTTCAGTTACTTAAAAAAAAAAACAAAAAACACGATGTTTTATAGTTAGTTGAGTCAAAAACACTGGGCAGTAGAAAGGGTGTGAACACTCTCATATGTTACACAAATTGGTACAAACTTCCGGGAGGGCATTCGGTATGGTACCAAAAAACCCAAAAATGTGCATCCTTTTGGCTCAGACATTTGGTTTCTAAGAATGTATGTGAAGAAAATAATCGCAAGTATATGGCGAGGGTTCATCTATGAAGCTGTTTAACTCGACACGGTTTTAAACAGGGAAAGCCAGAAACAAACTAAATGTACGCCAGCAGGAGAAAGGCTAAATAAAATCTGTGCGTCCGTGGCAGCCTCTGTAAGCTGACTAATGTGGAGAAACGGCCCCAAAACAGTGAAAAAAGGTTACAGAACAGCAAGTGCTCTGTGCTCCAGCTTCTGTTTCTAAAAAAGTATGTGAAATTACATATATTAAAAAGAATGGAAGGATTTACACTAAAATGGTAACAGTGGTTATAGCCGATTGGCAGTTACTGGCAAAAAAAAAAAAAAAAAACAAAAAAACACTTTTTTTTGGCTTTTATTTTCCAAGTTTTCTACAACAGGCATTTATGACTTCAGCAAGAAGAATAATACAACAGGAGTTGTTAACAAAGAAAAAGGGTACATAAAGTTCAGTTCTAGACAGCAGCCACAGGAAAGCAGGGAAGAGTTTGGGGAGCTGAGTGAGGGGCTTTGTGGGGGCTGGTGAGCCACAAAGCCCAAGGGTCACAGCCTCTGGGATTTCAGTTGCTGGCAGCCCTGGGCAGCTCTGCAGTCACTGCTGGTTTCTGCAGCAGGAGCATCTAGTAGCTTCTACTTACGTCTCTACCTGTCCTAAATATGCTCTAGGTCAAAAAGTAAAACAAATGGTCCTTATCCTTAAGGAAGTTGACAGAAGATAGACTTAAAACACAACAAGAGGGGCGCCTGGGTGGCTCAGTCGTTAAGCACCTGCCTTCAGCTCAGGTCATGATCCCAGGGTCCTGGGATCAAGCCCCATGTTGGGCTCCCTGCTTGGCAGAAAGCCTGCTTCTCCCTCTCCCATTCCCCCTGCTTGTGTTCCCTTTCTCATTGTGTCACTCTCTGTCAAATAAATAAATAAAAATCTTTAAAAACAAACAAACAAACAAACACCACAAGAAATCATTCTGTAGTCAAGGTCCACACTTGTCTGGGGAAGTACAAAAGGCCCATGAAAACAGGAGGTTTCTGTGATTACGGTGGACGGGAAACAGCAAGAGAGATCTGTGAGCGGAGAATGTAGGTTTCTGAGTACAGCGGCAAAGCTGGAGTCTCAAAGGGTTGTCCAACGTACCACCTGTGCTAGGATCTCCTGAGCTGCTGGTTAGAAAGGCAGACGCCAGCGCCCACCCACTCCAGCGGACCCACTGAACCAGAATCACAAGGGACAGGCTGGGCTATGTACTTGATTCTGAAAGAAGAACTCCACTTGTAAACACAGCCGACAGATATGGAATGGCTCCTCCACACCTTAACATAGGTGAGTTCAATGGCTCCCCTCCGAAGTTGCTGTTGACAGCTGACCTGGAGAGGAAAGAGGGAGAAGAGCAGGAGGGCACAGTGTCTGGGTTGGGGGAGGAGAACGGTGGTGGACGCTATGGTTTGGTCTCATAATGAAAGGTGTCTGGCGATCCCACCCGCAAGGGAGGGCACTATAATGAGTGGGAGAGAACAGCAGAAGTCCTTTGCAATTTACTTGAAGCTAGTGTGCCTCTCTGAGTCCGTGCATGTGTGCACACTACTACCACCTGCCTCCCCTGCTTAATTCAGAATGACGATGCCCAAGAGGTGATTCTCAAGAACCTACAGAAGGACAACCGGCCCTGACTGCATTCCGCTGAACACCCCATGGCCTCATAGCATGCTGGCCTGGTGCAGGTTTTCAGCAAGTGTCTACCGAGTTAAAGTTGGAGCTGATGAACGCCCAGTGAACGGGGTGGGGAATCTGCTGAAGGAATCACCGCTGAGAGCAGCTGTGGGCAGGCGGGGCAGGCAGGGGAAAGGTCTGCATGAGAGAGAAGCTGGGCAGTCCCTTTGCCTCTTGATATCATACCTCAAGAGGTCCTTATTGCGGCTTTGGGGACTGGTACAACTGAGTCACTGGGAAGTGACACCAAGTCTGAGGCCAGCCAAGGGAACCAGAGATTTCCCAGGACAGTCGGTCCACCCAAGCCAGGAGACGGCCCTATTTATACCTTCGACAGTCCCCAAGCTCTCTTTCCACACTCGGTTACCAAGCTCCATCCCCAGGCCCCTACTCCAGGGATAGAGCCAACAGTGTCCTCCTCTGAGTACTGATTATGTGACAAGTCTGGGCTTGCTCCAGCTGGTGTGAGAGATGAGGCTCTGGGCAGAAGAAGGAGGCAGGGACAAGGGCCTCCCTGTCCTAACATCTGGGGCTGCAAGGGCCCTTCGGTCAGGCTGCAGACTTGATGACCTCCTCTTCCCCTCCCACCCTGGTAGTCACAGCTGGGACGAAGGGAGCTGGTGAGATGGGGTCAAGTATGGCATCTGGTGGAGGGACAGCAGGTCAGAAAGAACATTGGGCTCCAAAAGAAGGATCAGCCCCGCTGGGGAAGGGAGTAGGCAGGGGAAGGGGGGCCCAGGTAATCCCTTCAGGAAGCGTGGTATTTTTAGTTAGACTTAGCCCAGGATGACCCTCCGAGCCAGTAACCTTCCAAGGGAAAGTGCTAGCCCAGCTCTGCTAGCTGGGGCCTCCCCAGCACGGGCCCTTCCTCCCCATTCATTCCCTCAGGCCCTGCTCCAGGGTTCAGGGAGGGAAGAGGGTGGAGCCAGTTGCTAAGTGACAGGCCAGGCTTCCTAAACTGTATTGCCACTCGGGTCATGCAGGTCCCAGGTGGTCCCGGCAGGAATGAAGGAACCAAGGCTCCTCTGGGAGCCCTGTACCGGGCTCTGTGGTGACGCCGGGCCCTGCAGTTCTCTGTGATGATCCTGTCTGGTCCCCCCCCTGCCCCGCCCAACTGGGACCACCTCCAGTTCATCCCTGGAGTCCTGGGGCAGGCCCGGGGTCTGGCGTGCAGCCGGCCTCAAGAACTGTTTGCCCAGTGAGCAAGCAGGCGGTTTAGGAAAAGCTGGGGGAGGGGGAGCTGGAGAGCGGAGAGGCAGGATCTGAGATGGGGGAGCAGATGGAGCAGTCTGGAAGAAATTCCCGTAGGCAAGAGAGTTAGTTAGGAAGAAAGGGGGTGGCAGACGGGGGAGTCCAGGAGGGAACAAACCAGTTCCTGAGGTGCAGAGAGAGGAAACCGTTGGAGGAAGAAGGGCTGGATGTCAGAAACCATGACCAGTGAGGGCCTGGAACCTTCCTGGCAACTGGAGAGACGAAAGTGCGGCCAAGAAAAATAAACCTGCCTGGAGGCCCCCTGCTTGGGCAGTGGGTGTGGACAAGGGGGGCACACATAACCGCAGGGAACGTACATGTTTGCACACAAAGGACACATTTACTGGGGTGAGCTTAGGGGGAGCAGGACCCTCATCTACACTGCCTTGTGCCTCCAGCCCAGGGCTCCCCATTGCATGTGGCCAGGCAGGGTGAAAGGTAGCCTCCCAGGGCCAGGCACTGACCAACTCTTCCCCTGCCCCAACCATCCCTCCCCCAACCCCATCCCGTTCCATTCCCTCCTGAGAAACTCCTGGGTTGTCTGATCTCAACTACAAACAGAACTCCCAAACCCTCAGGGTCTACCCTGGGATCTAACATGCCACCCAACCAACAGTTCCTTTTCTGAGGCTGGCTGGGATTCACAAGTACAGTTAAACATTTGAGTATTTGGGAAATCACTGTACTTCTCCTTGTTTTAGATTCATATGAATTTGAAACAACGACGACCATTCCCCACCCCCCACCACGCTCCCAGCCAGTTCCCTTCCTGTAGTGAATATATTCCCACCTTCATCACGTACTGATGCCTGTTTCTGGTGCACCAGAGTCCTGGCCTGAACGTGAATGGTTCCACTGCTACCAGCTCTAGGAGCAGCCCTGATTGCATGTGTTTTCTGGAAACCCAGTTCATAGAGAATTATGAGGTAAGAGACACACTCACAAACCTTCTCTCTACAATGCGGCTACTCACTTACATCCGGGCTTCAGATATGGGGCTGGGGTGTTGCTTCAGCCACTGGCTGCCTGTGCGAGCACAGGAGGACAACCTCACTATTCTAACCTCAGCGTTCCCATCTGGAAAGAGGACGTAACCTCCATCTCGCGGGATTGCTGTAAGGATCACAGACACCACTCCGTCCCATGCTTAAAAGGCAGGACTGTTGTAATTAGCAACCACGCCAAGTCAATAATGCTTATTACCACTATGCAATTAAGAGAATGAAAGGTTACTATCCTTTCCCCCCCATCAAGCTGCTGTGATTTTGAAAACTTGGAAAACTCTTGCTGTCTGTCGTAAACTCCTGGTCTCTCCCTCACGGTGCAGGAAGATGGGGGATGGTTAAATGAGGTCACGTCTGACAGGAACAGAGAGTGCGCTCCATGTATACCTGTTTCCCTGGGCGGCTGCAGAGCCAAGGGTCAGCACTTTCCTTGGGGCAGGAGAGGGAGGATAGTGGCTAATAAATAAAACCAAAACTCTCCAGAGGTTGCTAGAAAGGTCTCCGGTATTCTGGCCAGGTCCCCTGGCAACCTTGGGACCCCAGGGAAGAGAGACAGGTCAACTCTGCCGCTGTGCTTTCCACAGGCCTGCTGGCAAGGAGGGTCCACACGGGCTTGGCAGCCAGATGCCTGGAGGCCAAATGGCACAGCCCAACTTCTGACACTGGAAACTCGCTCTCACTGGGTGTCAGGTGCTCAGACGTGTGCTGCTCCATCAGGACAGGTGCCCCAGAGTGTGGCAGAATCCTGAAGCCAGGAGTGACTTTAAAGTCAGTCAGCCTAGCCCCTTCGTTTTATAGACCAAGAAACAGGCTCTGAGAGGTGAGGTGAACAGTTGCACGCCGCACAGCTCTTGCCCCGTGTGTGTGTGTGTGTTGTGTGTGTGTACACACGTGTGCATGCATGTGTGTGCACACAGTGGGAGTGGGAAGCAAATTCTGCCTATCAAACCACTCCATTGCCAGTGGAAGCAGAGTTATAACTAGACTACTGAAATGTCAGAAGTTTGAGAGTGACCAATACACCAGTGGGAGAGCAGAAAGCAGAACACACGTTGGGGCAGGTGTGGAGGAGTTAGGAGTCTGCCCGGCCCTCTATTTCCCACTAGAGATAAATGGAATCTCAGGGCTGGGCCCTCCCGGGACACGGTGGCCTAACTGTGCACCCAGGTCTCTAGGAACACAGCTAATTTTGCATGGCTGGTTGGGGGCTCAGTAATGGAGACCCCCCAACTCCTATCCCACACAACACCCCTGCCGGTGGCAATTCAGCCTGTGTGCACTTCTAGAGACGAGGCGGTCACGGTACCAAGAGGAAACCTGTTGCATCGTGAGACATGGCGAATGGTGAGAAAGTTAATGATCTTACAGTCACCCTTCACCGAGCACTAGCTATGTAGCAGGCAGAAGAGAGAAACACAGAGGTTGAAGGTCCAGAGTTTGGAGTCAGACAGACCTGGGTTTGAACATCAGCTCCATCATAAATGAGCACAGTGACTCTGGGTAAATGACTTCAGCTTTCTAGTCTCCTCTCCTCAGAAGTAGGGAGCGGAGACATCCTCCTTCTCGGGGAGATTGGGAGGATTAAAGATACCTGCGTACATATTAAATTAACTAATAGAGTCAAGAAGATTATATGTAATAAATCCACTACTGAACACTTCTGCTGTGGTCACCCTAGCACCCGGGCCCACCAGGTTCTTGTCTCCTCACCTGAAGACACACACACACATGCCAGCACCACACCTGCCACAGAGCAGACACTTACTATGGTCACTGAAATTGTTTTTGCCATTATTATTATTAATGCTATTCTTTTGACCCCAAATCCATTGGCTCTGTTCTCTGGAACAACACAGAACAAGTCACAACCTCCTTCACGGGGCTGGTAGTTTTCTCCTCCCCGGACTGAAGATCCCTTTTTCGTCTTCTGTGGTTTCTCTCTCTGTGGGTTCTCTGCCATCCCGTTCACCATCCCCTCAACCAACCTAACCTACTGGCCTGAGTGAGGTCTGCCCAGTGCCAAGGCCCTCTGGGGTCCTGCTTTCCTTGATCTGAGCAGCGACCCCTCTGCTTCCACAGCAAACACAGTAACAAGTTCGCCCAGGACTGTTGAGGCTGGAGCTAGAAAAGACGCCCCCCTCCCATCCTCCCCCTGGTTGTGGCTCTACATTCTCTCAATCCCAGTGTTCTCCCACAGTCCAGCTTACCTGAGGGAGCTGGGCCTAAATTACTGTCTTTTAGGTCTGTGTCTTAAGTGGGGTGAACCTGGAGTCAGAAGACCGGGGTCCTTCTCTATCATGATCCATGCTGTGTGACCCAGGACATGGCACTTAACCTCTCCGAGCACACCTGCCAAATTCAAATGCCTCTCCTCTTAGCGCCTTAGAGAGCCACTGAGATGCTCGGGCCAGTTTCTGTGCAAAGTGCTATGGTCAAGTGTGACACACACACAGATGCCCGACATCCCTGAGATCTGGAAGCCCATCTTTTTAAGGCTCACTCACTTCTTCATGTGGCTCAGCTCAAGACCTGCAACCCCACAGCGCTCTGTTTGTGGATCAACAGAGGACTCGTCTGAGCACGTTCACTCTCCCAAGCCCGGCTCAGGCCTTGCATGCAGCTGTGCCTGACTCACTCTTCCCCCTTCCTCCCCTACAGCCCGTGAATCACCAGCCCTGTCAGGCCAGTGTCCTCCCTGGTTTCCTTCCCGAGCGAGCACTGCCTGGTCACGACCTCTATCCCTCAGGATGCAGAAGGCCAGCCCTCTTCCCACCAGGCCCCACGGGCTCCTCTCCCCTGACCCCGTGGCACGTGAGCATCCCACAGCACCTCTGAGTCACACGCCGCCTCCCGTGCACGTTCCCCATGCACAGCGCTGCCCCTGAAAATCGACTGTCGTTGCTGGAGGGCAGGCTCTCGAGGGCAATGCAGCAGGTATATGGAAAACACGGGTGCCTGGGTCACTGATTTGACTGTGCTGGGGCGTGGCTTGAGCATCAGGGGGGTTTTAGCGCTCTCCCAGTGATTCTGATATATGGCCGGGGCTGAAAAGCACTGATCTGGAACCAGGTTGCCCAGCCTGGCTGGCTGCTCCGATTGTTTAATTAGGCCTCTGAGAGGCCCTGGCAGGAGGGTGCTCAGGGAGAACCCCAGGCCTGCCTGAGGCCGACCATCTGGACAGTCCTTTCAAGGCTTGGAGCCAGACTGGTAATAAGGCAAAAAGTGGATAGCTTAGGGGACCCTGTGCCTGGGGAAACCCGGCTTCACTGTCCAGAGGATATGGCCTAAGCCCTTGCACGCAGAAGGGACAGGGAAAGCCAAAACAAGAGGCTTGGGACCCAGACAGCTTGGACTAGCTATCTCACTCTCCTTATTAACAAGGAGGCCCTCCCCTCCTGACTCTACTCAGCCGGAAGCCTGGTCTCTCATGCCTGCATAGCCAGCACCCAGACACCTCTTCTGTAGACATAGGACTCTTTCCCCGGGGCTGAGCCACAGACTTCTGGATAGAAAATGTGCAGCTCCAAGGCAAGGGAGACAGTGGGAGAGCAGAGGTAGGGAGGTCCTATTTCCTAAGAAGATCTCCCACCCCCTCCCCAGCTGCTCTGGGCAAGAAGAAAGGAAAAATCTGACTCATCAGTGCTGTGTGACTCACAGGCCGACAAAACTTACTTGCCAGACTGGCAGGGAGGAGAGCCTGCTGCTCTCACCACAACCAGGGGCCATGGGCAGGTAAAGCCCTTCCCTCCATCCCTGCTCACCACCAGCTCCAGGCCTGGGTGGCTGGCCTGGCAGGAGTGCCTTGCTCAGCTTGGTGCCCCAACAGCCACACCCTCCCGTGGTTGGTTTAGTGGCTTACTACCCCAAGGGGCAGGGCTGAGAAAAGTAGAGAACTCAGGTTTGGAACATCTCTGTGTCCCAAACAAAGTGACTTTGTTTTGTTTTTGTTTTTTAAGATTTTATTTCTTTATTTAACAGAGAGAAAGAGAGAGCACAAGTAGGGGGAGCAGCAGGCAGAGGGAAAGGGAGAAGTAGGCTCCCTGCTGAGCACGGAGCCTGATCAAGCACAGGGCTTGATCCCAGCACCCCAGGATCATGGCCTGAGCTGAAGGCAGATACATAATGTCTAAGCCACGCAGGTACCCTGAGAGGTAACTTTGGAATCAGAAGACCTGGTTCTGACTCTTAACTCTATGCCCTCATAGATGGGAGCCTCTTGACCTCAGTTTCCACATCCATAAAATGGAAGCAACAAGTCTTGAAGGACTATGGAGGATTAAACAAGACATTATCTATAACCTCCTAGTACTGTGTGAGGCCAAAGTAGGAGCTCAAAAGTGGCCATGACTATTAATAGGTGTTAAGCACCAGATTTAGGATTAGAAAAAGATTTTTTTTTTCACATCCTTTCACTTAATCTTTACAACAACCTTGTATCGCAAACATTACTACTCTCATATCCAGAAGAGACACTGAGTTTCAGGGACCCTGGGGCCATGGCAAGGATCCAGAGAGTGGTTTCAGATCCTCGTTCCCGGCCCAGTGCTTGTCTCAGACCCCATTCCATGTGCCGTCTCCCCTGGGCGCAACACACACACACACAGCTGGCAGGCACAGAGGTGGCTCTGCCTCTGGCCCAGGTGGGAGGGCCTAGCTGGCGACACTCCTGACCAGTTCTGCATCCAGAATGGCATTGCTGCCAGTCCTGCTGCGCCTCCCACCCAGCCTGGCTTGACTTGAGCCCACGTGTTACATCCGGAAATTCACTCACTGCCGCCTGTGTGCGTGTCCGCCTCCACCCCAGGCTGTGAGCTCCTCGAGGCAGCACCTGGTCCTGCCAGTGTTGGCACCCGAATGCCCGGCCCCTAGCCTAGAGCTGGAGAAGCAGTGCAGTCGGGCTGCCAAAAGCCTCGGATTCCAGACCTGAGATGCGAGGCCACTTATTCACAGGAGGACTCGGGCATGTTATTTACCTCTGAGAACCTCAGTCTTCTCCTCTGAAAAATGGGGATAATAACAGTCACTGCCTTACAGTTACGATGAGAACTATGGTAATAACTATGGTAATAAGCAGTTACAACTATGGTAATAACAATCCTGGCTAATATTTATTAAATTCTTATGCCAGACACTGTTTCTAAGCTCCTCCAAGAATCAAATCGCCTAGCCTGAAGGTCACACAGCTAGGCTGGTTCCGAAGCCCCCACAAGCTACCACCTCTCCTGAATGTCAAGGGCCTGGTATGTCCTAAGTGCTCAGAACTTAGAAGCTAACCTAGCGGATGCTCAGGAAGCATTTCTAAGATGAATCAATGAATGAACCGCTTTTGGTCTAATTTCATTTCCATGAGTCCTAATCTGTACACAGACTGAGTTATTTGAAGTTCTGTAAAGTATAAAGAACAAATTTAAGAAGAAGAAGAACAACAACAACAACAAAGCAGCAAGGTTTCCTCACCCCTCTACAGGAGGGTAACAGTATCCAGATTGCTGGAGCAAGAGTCAGTGATCCCAACCCTGGAAGTTCCATGCCCCTCCCCTTTCCTCAGAGAAGGTTCCAGATGGGTGGCCCTAGGCCCCTCAGGAGAAGAGGGGGAGAAAATGGGCAACGGCGCTGGCTGTGTCTGGCCTTCTGGGGTGCCGATGGGGGGTGGCTGTGTGGAAGGGCCTTGGAGCCGTCCAGGTACCTCACCCACAGCTGTCAATGTTGGCAATGCCCGAGAGGCACTGGCCCGGGGGGCAGGGGGCTCACAGTGGCTGAGAAGCCTCTAGGAGCTGGCCCTGGTGTCTGTATGGGGAGCAGCGAGAGGCAGGGCCCCCACATCCTCCCACACAGCACTACCCTCCATCCAGGCCACAAGGACAGGCCCCCAAACTAGACAAGGAGAGGATCTCCTCAGCCAGCTGCAGGGAAGCTCTTTCTTAAGCAGCAAAACTCCTGTTTCAAAGAAAATAGGGAATGGCTTTCAGAGAAGCCCACTTACCACGTGAGGCCAGTAAAGTGGGTCTGTTGTGGGGGGTAGGGGTAACGCCCACGTGCCCTCCCCTCCCGGCACCTCCCTGCCAGCTCCACCACACCCCAGGCTCCCAGCTGCATTGCCCCCCAGGCCTCTCAGGGACAGGTGCCCTTCACCTCCAGGGCAGCTCTCTCCATGCGGCTAGGAAGATTGCGTACCTCAGCCCCTTGACCTGGGACAGCCCCTCACCTGGGAAACCTGTCTATGAAACGAGCAGACTGGACTAAGGGATTCAGGATGCCTTCTAGCCCTCGGACTCAATTCAGATCTGCCCTGTGGAAAGGCCCGTGTGGGGCTCCTGAGGGGCACGAAGACAGCTAAGGCAAGACTCCTGCCCTCCAGAACCTCACAGCCCCTGCAGAGGACTGCAAGGCAAACCACACGTGAGATAAAGTAAGCACGCGAGCACGCAGACACACATGCACGTGTACACATGAGAGACCTACAGGATTCTTTGTACAAAATGCTGCCAGAGTTGGAGGGGAGACTCTGACAAACCCATGGGGAACCCATGGGAACCGCTCGGTCTCTCCCAGTCATGTACCAGTGCGAGGCACGGTGGACACGCAGACGAGCCTTGGCAAGTCCCTGACCAGACAGGCTCAAATGTGGCACAGCGGTCCAGTTTGGTTTTGTGACACATTATGTTTGTGCTCACTATTTTGAAAACACTTGAATGTGTCATTTAGGAAACCCTTGTAACCTGTCAATCTGTGGCACATTAAAAAAAATAAACATGCATAATAAATAAGTGATAAATGCAAATTCTGTTCAAAGAACCCCCCACCCACACCCAGCGCCAAGCAGGGAAACTGCTGCACGCTGGAGCAGAGGTATGTGGAAAGCATATTGGGAGCCGACATCCCAACCGACACCCCAACCGACGGGGCCTCTTGTGTACCTGCCAAAGGGGTGGGTGGCTTCCAGCTCTGACCATGTGCGACAAGGACTCTGGAAATAAGCAGGCTCTAGCTGGCTGAGGGCAGGCCTGGGGCAAGCCTCACCCTCACTGCCGCATTTCTGACTTCCCACCTCCACCCCCAACCCCCCCGCAGACAGTGAACTGCCCCACTTTGGACTCTGCTGCTGCTAGAGGAGGCGCTTCCCAGCTCCGGGCCTCAGTTTCCCTCTGGGATAATGGCGGTGGCAGGGGACGTGAAGCGTCCCGGATGGAGGGTCCAGATTCAAGAGGACCAGCAGACGCGGAGCCTCCAGGCTGTCTGTGGAGTCTTCAGCCCCGGTTCTCTCTCTCCCGCCCCTGATGCTGATGGGGTTGGCCCGGAAGCAGCCCTCCCTGGCCCGCACCCAAACACACAGAACCCTGCCACCCCACCCCCAAGGTAACCCAATTCTTCCCGGTCAAATGACAGCGGGAGGTGGGAGGGAGGGAGCCCAAGGTGGGAAGGACAACGATGACTGGCTCACGGGGTGGTGAGGCCCAGACAAAAGGGTCACGGCCCAGATCCATTTCAACACAATTCCTGAGCACCCACTGTGTTCAAGATCCTGCTCCAAATTCAAGGAAGCTGAGGAAATGAGGAGGACACTGTAATTACCTCAAACACGTCTCGAGGTTTAAACAGCATCTCCTCAGAGAGGCCCTCCCTGATAATCTAATGGAAGTGGGCTCCCCTATGCCCCATCACAGCCTCCTCTCTCCTCAGTGGTGTCTATCCCGATTCTGCCACGGTTTGTCTACTCATCGCCCTGTCTCCCCGGTATTAGTCAGCTGCTCAAAGGCAGCGCCCTTGTCTCTCCCCCCACAGTGGCATGCAGCGCCTCACACACAGTAGGTCCCTCTGTTAGGTGAGTGAAGGAATGCATGAACGGATGAAGGACTGGACCACCAGACATGCAGGGAGGGACAGAAACCACGACTCAGAAGTCTGTGGGGACGCAGAGGAGGGAACGGGCATATCTCTAAGGCTCCATGGAGGAGATCTAACAAACACCGTGAGCGTGGCTTGCAAAGAGGGTGAGGAAAGAGGAGTCCCAGGTGGAATCAGAGAAGCCTCACAGATCTGGAGCCGTGGGGTAGCAAGACGGGCTGAGGCCCAGGGAATCCCCTGGACCCTGATGGGAGCCCCGCTCTCCGCCCCACCGCCCCTCTGAGCCATCATTGGTGTCCACTCTTGATTGACAAAGCCAGGACTCCATAAATGTCTGACAGCTCTGTGGTGTGGTAAGCAGGGGTCACTTCTAAAGTAAACGCAGTCTGTGGCACCCATCGGACTACCTGCCTTCTTCTTTTTTAGTTTCCTTCTCCCCTGGCTGGCTTTGGTTCTGAACATCTGTGCCACCACTAGGTGCCATCCCCCACTAGGGGACTGGAGAGCAACTCCTGACCTCGTCATGACAGAGACGTTTTATTATCCCTCCGCCCCATCCAGAGTCTCAAAAGAACTTCTAACGACATTTAGATTATATATATATTTTAAAAGGAAAGGCTAAGACATATCTGTCAATTGAAAAGACTGGTCAGTGTATAAAAACCAGAGGTCCATAGCGAGCTGACAGAATGCCAGAGAAGGTATTCTGCTCAACCTGGAAGGTGATGATGTCTCTGTGACTTGGTTTCTCAAGGCCAAGGGATGCGGCAAGAGCAAAGGTAAGAAATACGGCCAGAGGGAGGAAGAACGAGTGGGAAAACCCAGAGTTCCCCAATCTGTAGATCCAGGTGAGATTTCCTACTGTACAGTCCTCCTCCCCGCAAGGGAACAGTGGTGGAGGAGGGGGCAGCACCATCCTTGCCAACTGAGGCTTTCCATACAGTGTTTTAAATGCTGACTTGGTGGCAGTGGTGGGGAAGGGGGTAGCTGTCAAGGAGGACTAGGAGCTTAACACCACTTCTGCTCTGGGCAGAAGTCTAGGTCTAGAAAACCTGCCAGGGGTCAGATGGTGGCCCTTAGACCTAGAGGCTGTGTGCTTCCCAGGAAAACCTGCAGCTGGAAATGAGCCCAAATTTATACAGACAGGATTAGCATCTGCAAAGGGAAAGTCTGGGGGAATGTACACGGGTCTTTCCACTGGAGGGGTGGGGTGATGGGTGTTTTACTTGCAAGGGTATGTACCTGTGTGTCCAGCATTCTCGCCGAGCACCCCTGCCATAGACCTCTTTGCAGTGTTTTTGCCACAAACATTTCCACGACGTAACTAACCGGTTGTAAGGCCATTCGGCCATACAAGATTAAATAATGAAAAATAAAAGAGGGGCATTAAAAAAGACATAATGAAACATGAAAAAATTAATAAAATTGCCATCAGGCAATTTTGCTGTAAAAGATAAAGTCATGAAAATTTTAAAAAGGGACATTCATTAAAAAGGACATCACAGAACACAAAAAACGAGTAAGAAAATTAAAAAGACTATACTGTGAAATACAAAATATTTTCATACATTCAAAATGTGTGTAGAGAGGCGCCTGGGGGGCTCACTCCATTAAGCGTCTGCCTTCAGCTCAGGTCATGATCCCAGGGCCGTGGGATCCAGCCCAGCACCGGGCTCGATGCTCAACGGGGAGCCTGCTTCTCCCTCTCCCTTTGCCTGCCGCTCTGCCTATTGTGCTCTTTATCTCTCTATCAAAAAAATAAAATCTTTTTTTAAAAAAAGGTGTGTAGATTCATGGCAATACTATGCAAATAATTGATTTCATATTATGGATTATACCTAATCACTTGTCTTCAAAGTCTTTTGTTCATAGTATTATGCTTTTTTAAAAAAAAACTGAAGTTGGGCGCCTGGGTGGCTCAGTGGGTTAAAGCCTCTGCCTTCAGCTCAGGTCATGATCCCAGAGTCCTGGGATCGAACCCCGCATCGGGCTCTCTGCTCAGCGGGGAGCCTGCTTCCCCCCCCCCTCTCTCTGCCTGCCTCTCTCTCTCTCTCTCTCTCTCTGTTAAATAAAATAAATAAAATCTTAAAAAAAAAATAAAACTGAAGTTTCTTCCGTCATTAAGAGAGGTATCAAGGTCCAAATACAGTTGACCCTTGAACAACATGGGTTTGAATTGCACAGGTCCACTCATACGCTGGGTGTGTGTGTGTGTGGTGCAGTACTGTAAATGGATTTTCTCTTTCTTATGATTTTCTTTTTTTAAGGTTTTTTTTTTTAACAAAGATTTTATTTATTTGAGAGAGAGAGAGACAGAGAGAGAGCAGGAGCTGGGCGGAGAGGCAGAGGAAGAGGGAGAGGCAGACTTCCCACTGAGCAGGGAGCCTGATGTGGGGCTTGATCCCAGGACCCCAAGATCATGACCAGAGCCAAAGGCAGACGCTTAACTAACTGAGCCACCCAGGCGTCCGTAAGTTCTTATTTTAATTCCAGTTAGTTAACACAGAGTGTGACATAGTTTCAGGTGTGCAATATAATGATTCAACACTTCCACATATCACACTGTGCTCTTCCTTACGACTTTCTTAACGTTGTCTTTTCTCTAACTTATTTTATGGCAAGAACACAGTATATAATACATATAATAGAGAAAATGTGTTAATCGACTATGTTTTCAGTAAAGCTTCTGGTGAACAGCAGTTATAATCAGTAGTTTTTTGGGGGGTCAAGAGTTATGTGTGGATTACTGACTATGCAGGGGGTCAGCACCCCAAACCCCCACGTTGTTCCAGGGTCAACTGTACTAGGGTGCATATTTATAACAGAGCTTTGTATTGTGTTGTGAAAGCCTTCCACACCATTGTTTGTTCTTGGCAGACTGTCCCACATGTGCTGATAGATGTTCCTAAGTTCTACAGGAAATGTGGAAGAAACGCAAAGGCTGTAACGCTAACACATTTGTAACCGAGCTTGGGTCACTGTAACCGCTGTGCTCCCATTTCCTGGGTTGGCTGGTGTGCAGTCTGGCTCTACACTCTGGTCCACACTTCCAGTGAGTTTATCACTGAACCATCTTGCAGGTCTGTATACGGAGCTGTCATCATCCACTATTTTAAGACCCACTATTTAAGACCCCACATCATCTACTCGTCACCACATAGGCCACTAGGAGGGCCAGCTGAGGTTTACATGATATAAAAATGAGACTTTTATCAATGGAGAAATGAAACCAAACTGACAACTAGCTTCAACAGATTAACTCTGCTGAAGGCAGCTGATTCATCAATGAAGAAAGGAGACTGTCAACCTGTTATTTTATTTTTTTATGGCAAAACTGCCTTACAGTCAATTAATTACATGAGAATGTTTGCTCTGAAAAATGCTGAAAACAAAGAGGTCTATGGCAAAACTATCTAGAACCATGTATCTGTGCATGTACTGACTTAAAAAAAAATTGTGTGTGTGCATGTGTGTGTGTTCCTTGAATGTGGTTTGGTGGAAAACTTTATGAACCTTATGGGGAAAGGCAATAAAAAATCCTTGTCATGATAAGGCTGAGCCAGGACTGGGGATGCCTTCTACCCATAAGGCACCTCTAGAGAAAGACTCTAGCCATCCTGGATCCAGTAAAGCTCCCAGGTAAGCCACTCTGAAGGGGGTGTACTGCAAATAGGCTGTAAGGGCAGGGCTGGGCCTTACCCATCTCAGGAGCCCCAGGGCTCTAGCCAGTGCCTGATACACAACAGGTGTGCAATAAAGGCTGCGACACCGACCAGGGAATGGATTACATGGGGGAATGGATCACACGTGGGGTGACCAGAGCTCAGGTGTCCTAGGAAGAGGTGAGGGTGAGAATGGAAAAGGGAGGCAATGGAAGGAACCTGCCAGGCAGAAAACAGCAGACTTCCTCATGGAGCCGGCCTCAGACCCTTGTCTCAGGAAGGCAAGCAGCTGGGTGGCCCGGAAAGGTTGCAGCTGGCCCTGCCTGCAGGGTTTACCAGAGAAGAAGGCTGCAGGCCTGCCCGCTCCGGGACAGCTGAGCCACGGCCCAGCCCGTACCACCTGCCCTCCCTGAGACCAGTCTGACCAGGGCTTAAGATCTGTGTCAAGCAGGAGCTGAGTCAGGCTTGGGGAGGGAGAAGGGGACTGGCAGGGGGCAGGGAAGACAGGTCAGGCCTCATTCTCTCAGGTGTGCTCCACCAGAGAGGCCAGGCAGAAGCAGCCTCCTCATCCTCCACCCCTCCTCCCAGGGCTTGAGAGAAAAGCAAGTTCCCACGGCGCCAAAACCCAGAAGAAGGCAAGGCCCTGGGAAGGCTCCCTTGCAGACAGGAGACAGCTGATAAATGTGTTAGGAGGAGACCACCTGCTTCACCCCAAACTCCCCATCCCCGCCCCTGCCATGGATCCAGGCAGCCAGGCTGGGGCTAGGGTGGGGCAGCAGGGTGATCTGTTTTCAGCATAGCCACCAAGCAGACAGGGAGGGAGGCCCTGCTGCTGGAAAAGGCGTCCTTTCCGTTTCAACTCAGCCGGAGGTTAAGAACTGCTGAGGGTGGCAGCACAGCCGGGGATGTGAGTGAGCATCTCGTCGCCGTGGCGACCCAGGGCAGCATCAGGCGGGAGCCAGCCCCAAGGCCAGGAGCAGAGGCCTCCCTGCTCTAGCACTGGCCTTGACCTTTCCAGCTGGGAAAGCTGATGCAAAACAGTCTACTGTCTTCCCTGGACCCGACCATGGCCCATGTAGACTGCAAAGATGCACACGATGCTGTCCCATCCTTGGGAGGACCCAGGACATGCCCAGAAAGAAGAGGAGCAAGTCAGAAAGTGATGAAGGCCACAAGAGGAACGAACAAGGACTCATGGGGCTTTAAAGGAGAAAGAACTCACCTTGACGGGGAACATAAAGAGGGAAAAAGACTCATAAAAGCTTCTGGGGAAAAGATAGCATTAGACAAAAGGCAAACACATATCCTCCTGTGGACAACTCCGGCCCCACAAACGGAGAGCACCTTGGTTTGGGGTGCTCCCTCAGGCTACCGCTTTCCCTGACCTGGTCAGTCCCCTGCTACCTTGCTCCCCAACCCTCAGTGTCCCACTTGGCTGTCCCATCCCACCTCCTGCCTGCCATCGCTGACAACCCAGCCACCACTGTCACAATGCCCCTTCTGGCCTTGTCCCCACCTCAGCTCAGCTTTTCTGTCCTGGACCCATCTGGATACTACTTTGTGGTGGCAAATCCTCACCAAAATCCCATCACATTCCCCACCTGGGGGCCTGGAAACCATAAGGCAGTCTACTTCACACCTAGGAATAGTCCACAGTGGTTTCCAAGGTCCCCAGAAACCAGCTTCTTGGAACACCAGAATGCTGGGTGTGCAGAAAGGGCCAAAAAGGGTCAGGTTCTGGACCTGGTGCCAAATCAGCCCCAGGAGCCAGCTGAAGGCTGTGGCCCAGAGAGTGGCCCCAGGACCCACAGCATCGCACAGTCAAGGCTCCCTATCCAACTGCCCTTCTTGTCATTTTTTATGTGGTTTAAAAGGTGACAGGTGCTAAGTGGGGAGAAAAATACATAATAGAAACATAAAAAGAGGGGCACCTGGGTGGCTCAGTTGTTAAGCGTCTGCTTTCAGCTCGGGTCATGATCCCAGGGTCCTGGGATCGAGCCCCGCATCAGGCTCCCTGCTCAGCGGGAAGCCTGCTTCTCCCTCTCCCACTCCCCCTGCTTCTCCCTCTCCCACTCCCCCTGCTTGTGCTCCCTCTCTAGCTCTGTCTCTCTGTCTGTCAAATAAATAGATAAAATCTTAAAAGAAAAAAGAAAAAGAAACATAAAAGAAAAATTTAAGTCTCCCAAAACCCAGCTATAACATGTCAGGAGATTTTCGTTATTTTTCTCAATGCACAAACACACTGCTGGGACCACAGAGGGTATACAATCCACACCGCCACCATTAGTGTGTCCCTAATCCTATTTTTATTTTCATCAGATGCCAGCTGCCATTCCAGTGGTTTGCAACCCTTTCCGCTCATCAGATTTACCTGTGGAAGTTCCATGAAAATGCAGATGCCCAGGTTCCACCCCTGGAGATCAACTCAGGAAACAGAGGAAATCCAGAACAAACAAGACACTTCAAAACACTCCACTGACATGTAGAAACATTCAACAGAGGCGCCTGGGGGGCTCAGTTGTTAGGCTCAGTTGTTAAGCATCTACCTTTGGCTCAGGTCATAATCCCAAGGTCCTAGGATTGAGCCCCACATCGGGGGGGGGGGGTCCCCACTCAGCGGGAAGCCTGCTTCTCCCTCTCCCACTCCCCCTGCTTGTGTTCCCTCTGTCTCTCTCTGTGTCTCTCTCTGTCAAATAAACAAAATCTTAAAAAAAAAAAAAAGATCAATAAATATTCATTGAGCACTCACTATTTGCTGGGCACTGTACAGGATACATTTCTTTCTAACAGAAGGCTGCATCATTCATTCACTCATTCATTCATTCATTCAAGAAACATGAGTGGAGCTTCTCCTATGCACAGACCCCAACATGGGGAACAAGGAAACAAA
Organism: Lutra lutra; assembly: GCF_902655055.1. Taxonomy (NCBI): domain Eukaryota; kingdom Metazoa; phylum Chordata; class Mammalia; order Carnivora; family Mustelidae; genus Lutra; species Lutra lutra. Next base: position 58,154,010 of record NC_062291.1, on the reverse strand, counting down.
GTCAATGAGACAGGTCTCAAAGTAAGAGCTACTAAGAGAGAGATGTAAGGAGATAAGAGAAACCAATGCACAAATGTAAGGGCCACACTCTACAGAGGCTCATGGGGACACAGGAGATGGGTCTCACCCAGCAGGTAAGACCTGTGGCAGGTCCTAAAGTCTGCTCTGAATTGAAAGCATGAGCAGGGGTGAGCCAGGTGGAGGAAACAATATTAGCAAGACATCAGAGGTAGGCAGGGTCTGGAAACCATGAACAGTGCCGGTAGAATGCACCATGCAAGGTGGGAAGTGGGCAGGTCACGGAGGGCCATTAGGCCAGTGAGACAGTGTGGATATTAGCCCCTGAGAGATGGCAGGCCCGTGAAAATGTGGAGCAGAAGTTGTGACAGCTCTTTCTGGAACATGTGCATAGGGTGGGTCTCAGGGGTCTAGACTGGAGGCAGGAGGACCACTCTGCTACGTTAGCAGAGGGGAGAAAATAAGGATCTGCACTTGGGCTTTGTTGAGTGTCTCTTATGTAGCAGGCAGTTTTAGCGGGGATGGAGAGGAGAGGGGCGGATTTGAGAGGTACTTGAGTTATACACATTTAGATTATTTCTATTTTTTCACACTAGGATGAAATTCTGCATACATACAGCTTTGCACACACTTGACTCATTTCCCTATGACGAAGTCCTCGTGGTAGAATTTCTAGGTCAAAGGTAGGGATATTTTTAAGGTTCTTGGTGTCTATTGCCAAATTGCTTTCCAGAAAGACCATAACAATTTTCACTTCCTCCAGCAGTGCACAATAGTGCTTGTTAGACCCTCTCTGGCCCCCAAAAAGAAAGGCAGCAGTCAGTTCTCATGCACCCCATTGCTAAGGACTAAATCTTCTGCATGGCCCAAACAAAATGACTATGTCCAGGAACAGGCTTTAAGACTGCACAAACAGGGCATCAGACTGATGGTTAGGTTGCTCTGGAGCTGGGCTAGGCCGGGCAAGTGGCACGCTCTCCCTGCTCCAACCTAACTTTCTGCTGTTGCCACTAACTTTCTCAGCACGTTATTCCCCTGCTCAAGAACTTTCCATTGTTCCTCACTGCCTACAAAATAAAAGTCAATCTCCTTAGTGTGGAAATCAAGGTTTCCAAAATTGGATCCACAGTACACGTTTTTGTGTATTGATTTATTCATTCAACAAATGCCTGAGTACCTATTTACCAGGCACTCTCCGAAAAGTCCTTGCCCTCATGGAGCTTACACTCCAGTGGGAGAGACAAACGATGCACAGGTCAGTAAAGATATATCACGTGCTTCTTTATTTATTTGAGAGAGTGCAAGCGAGCAAGTGCTCTCAAGTGGGGAAAGGGCAGAGGGAAAGAAAGAGTCCTGAAGCAGACCTGCTGAGCATGGAGCCCACCCTGGGACTTGATCCCAGGACCCAAGACCATGATCTGAGTCGAAATCAAGAGCCTCTCCTCCACTGACTGAGCCACCCACGTGCCCCTATACCAAGTATTTCTATGTGTTATTCTAAGTAAAGCAAGAAAATAAAGTGCTGAGGAACACATAATGGTAGGAAGGGTGGCCAGGGAAGGCGGGTGCCAGGAGGCAGGTGCAGAGGCCAGGAGGGAGTGAGGGGTGAGCCATGTAGATCTCTCCCAGCATACTCCAGGCCTTTGCTCTTGGACTCCTCTCCTGAAGACTCCCCTTTCGCTGAAAGGGGAAACCCCTCTGTGCCCTGCTCGAACGCCACCTCTTCTGTAAAGCCCTCCTGACTCCACAAACCAAACCTGTTCCCAGCACGCCACTTCTGTCTTCCAGGCTGCACAGCGGCATCTCGAGGCCACGGTGGCCTCTTAGCCCCTTACCTGCTGTGCCTCACATGCCAGAGCGAGGAATCTCTGTGCTGGCGCTTAGAGATGGTCTGGTCTCCCCACCCACCCCGTCCAGACCACACAGAGCTGCTCAAAGGCAGGAACTGCCTCACACGGCTTCAGGTGCCCCTGCTTGTACAGCCCAGAGCCTGCTAGACAGATGTTTGCCAGAGAGGGCGTGGTTACCAAAGAGAGCGGGCACGTTACTGGCAGAGAAACATTCTTCTCTCAGAGCATGCAAATGAAAATAGTCTCACCTTTGTGGTGAGATTTTAAGTTGCCTACCCAAACCCATTCTCCCCCGACCCTGGCGAGTGGCAGCCAGCTGAACTACGTTTCCCAGCCTCCCTTGCAGTCAGGATGGCCATGTGATTATATTCCTGCCAACATAATGTGAGCTGTAGGGACAGAAGCCAAGCTGTAGAGGACCTGGGCCCAAGAACGGTGGGCATGCCTCCTCCACCTTCTCTTTTCCCTTCCACTGGTCGGAACCCAAGTGCCCTGGCAACCCAGCTTCAACTCCGCAGACGATGTCCTGTGATGGCGGACAACCCAAAGGGACTGGGCCCCAGAATGACCACAAGCAGCAGAGCTGCCCCTCACCTAGCCTGTTCAGGTCAGGGATGTCAGGTCAGGGCCATCACATGAGCCAGAAAAATCAATTTCTCATTCTTTAAGCCACAGCCTCATTAGGTCCCTTGTCACAGCAATACACAGTCTTACTTTAATGAATGCACTCCCGCACAGCAATGGGACATAAGTCTGTGTCATCCTCAAACACTTTTCTCAGTGCTGACCAGGGAATGGGGAGTTCTGACCCCCAGCCAGCCCACTAAGACCCAGCAGCGTCAGGAGAAGAGGTGAGATGAAGCCACTGTACAAATCAGGACAAAAGTTCCGTAAGGAAAAGGCAGCAGCAGAGTCCGTGAGAGGGACATGAAAGACAAAACTGGTCCCGGAGGTTTGAAAGCCTGACTCCTCAGGCTCCCTGCTTCTCCCTCTCCCTCGGCCCTTCCCCCCTGCTGGGCTCTCCCTGTCTCTGCAGCAAGTAAACAAATAAAATCTTAAAAAAAAAAAAAAAAAGGCTGACTCCTGTGGGTAAAAAATGGTTTAAGGGATACAAACCCAAGTGTACTCATGTTTGTTCTAGCCCCTCTGTGGGTTTCCTCACACTCATCCTGCCGGCTGTCGGGCGAAAGAGGAGAATGAATGAGAGAAATGGGGAAGGACCTGGCTCAGGCGGTCAGGGTGTGGGGGGGGATCATCTTGCCGACACCACCTCCCATGAAGGAACCAGGGAACCAGGGAAGCTGTGTCTTCGTCAGCCTCGAGGGCCAGATCAACAGTTCTGCTGTAATTTCTGAGGCTGCTTCACCCAGCACCACTTAGACTTTATTCCTCTTCTGGACATCCACCAAGTCACACCCGACCAGAAGGTACAGCCACCACCTTCCTCCAGCCACCACCCCCCCACCCCGGTTCCTGGAATGGTCTGCCCAACCATCCCAGCTCTGCTGGGCCTGACAAGCCCCTGACAGCTTGACATCAATTCCTACAACCAATGCCAGTGAAGAAACAGTGAAGAAGACAGAGACCCAGTGGAGGGCCAGCACAGACCAGGGGGAGGAGCTCAGGCTCTGAGCCACGCAGAACAAGATTCAAATGCTGACCCCGCCCGTGAAGCCGCCCTGGGATTCTAAGCAAGCTTTGGTTCTCAAATCTGCACGACAGACCATGCCAGCTCCCAGGGCTGGTGCAAGCAGAAATGACAGGATGCACACGTTAGGTACTCCACAAACGCCAATTTCCTGCTATTACTCCTGGACATCCTCTTGCTGGCTGGCCACGATGCATAAAGTTCCTACTGTTGGACTTGTCCTTCAGGATTAAGGCACTGTCGTGAAATGTCCCCGTGCAGTAACATGTCCCCCACTGCAAGGGCCAATGACATGTTTTGGGCAAGCCAGCTGGCAGGTATCCTGAGTGTCTGGTTGGGGCTCTGATGTCATAGCTCCCAGGTGCGGGCAGGCATCGCTCTGAAGTGGCAGGTACGGTTGCGGAGCCCTGAAGGAGAAGACGTTCTAGAGAAAGATGACGTGTCAAGGACGCTAAAGATTCAGAGCTGGGAATCTCCAGGTGAGCAGAGCTGGAAGGCAGAACAACTCGAGGGGCCTTGCAAGAAGAAAAACAGGAAAGGCGGAAAAAGGAAAGAGGACAGGTAGGTGAAAGTCCTCCAAAGGAGAATTAGGAAGGAGTCACTGGGGTGGCCCCAGCCCCTGGCAGCCGAGGCACTAAGCCATCAGCCCCTGGCCCCACTCCAGATCCCTCCTCCGAGCTGCTCTGTTCCGTTCCTGACACCATATGGCTCCTGCGTGTCCATCCCCACCCTCACCCCACCAGCCAGGTATGCTTTCAAGAGGAAGGGAGCTAGAAGCTTTGACCTTGCTATTAGGAAAGTGCTCGCAGAATCTTGCTCTAAAACATGCTTGAGGTCAGAAGAGAGGCAGAAGGCACTGAAGGAGTGAAGCACAAGACTAAGCATCTCTGGAGCTGTGTTTCCTGCCACACATCTGGGATGACTCGGACCAGGCCCACGCACCTCTTTTTGACCTTCACCACACTGTAAGAAGGGTCACCAGTGCTCACTGTTGACTCAGATCCCAGGAACAGAAACAGGAAAGCTCCACAAAGGGGCAGCAGACCTGCTCCTGCAGAACTAGCGGGTGGGGGACCCAGAGGAGGCCCGGCTGGCCTCACCGGAGCTCACTGAATGCAGACGTCCCTCAGAGGCCACCGTGACGGGCAGCGAAGCAGCACCTAAGAATGTGCTCCGTAGGGGCGCCTGGGTGGCTCAGTGGGTTAAGCCGCTGCCTTCGGCTCAGGTCATGATCCCAGGTCCTGGGTTCGAGCCCCACATCGGGCTTTCTGCTCAGCGGGGAGCCTGCTTCCTCCTCTCTCTCTGCCTGCCTCTCTGCTCACTTGTAATTTCTCTCTGTCAAATAAATAAATAAAATCTTTAAAAAAAAAAAAAAAAAAAAAAAAAGAATGTGCTCCGTAGGGGGCCAGGCCTACTCAAGGAAGGACTGTCTTCTTGTGAGCACCATCAGAAGCTAGGCTTGCTGAAGGAAACTCGGCCTGAGCCCCTGTGGGTACCGAGTGGAGGGACCCCATACTACATAAGCAGCCAGACCCCACCGCCTTTCTGGCTCTCCCAGTGCTCATGTCCTGCCATGTGCTCTGGCATTGACAGGGGCATCCCATCAATGTCCTCCAGGGCTCAACGCCAGACAGCGATCTGGCCTGCTCTGACCGCTGACAGCCTTCTGCAGTTTACAAAAGGGCTGCCACCCACATCAACTCACTTGATGAACCCTGCGGCACCCCACTGCACCCCAGAGCCAGCCGTGTGGCCACGGGAAGTCAGTGAGGCAAAGCAAAGCTGATTGTCAAAGGACAATCAGCGTGGTTTTGCAAACCTCTGTAGCCCCAAGTAGCCCAGAGGAAGCACACGCACGCCATCCTGAAGCCCATCTGAGCGCCAGTCTCCAGGCCGGGCTCCCAAGACCTGGTCGGGTAGTTTATGCGGCCTGATCCAAAGAGGGCCGGGCAACGCTGCTTCCCAGCTCCTCATGGAGGAAAGCTGGATCCAGCCCTGTTGCTGGGGCTTCAGGGAGAACAAGGAAATGCGACACAAAAGATCTGGGCCAGGATGGTCCGGGAAATGTGGCTGCTGCTGCCAGTGCTCGGCTGAGGGTGGGCCACACAGCTCGGTTCGGAAAAAGCCCTCACCAGGCAAGGGCAGGGGAGCTCCAACTTCTGTAGCCCCCACCGGATCCCACTGGGGCCAGGGGCTCCTGCAGTAGAAGCTAGGCTCTCTGAAGGCAGCCCCTTCTAATTTCAGACTGCTTTTCTTTAGAAGAGAAATCGCCCTTACAGGGAACAGAAAAACCAGCTCCCTGGAACTTCTGCCCATGAGTGCCAGCTCTATGTTCTGAATTACATGACGAAAGCTCTAGGCAACTCTGCGCGGTAGTTAAAACCTCTCCACAGTTATGAGTTTGGGAGCCAGAGGGACCCATTCCAAATCCCAGGTAGGTGATCTTGGGTGGATCATCTGATCTAAACCCCAGTTCCCTCCTTTATTAAGTAGAGATGCTAATGTTCTCCCCCTTTGGATTATCAGGCGGACTAAATGAGATCATGTATGTGAAGTCCCCCAGTGCACACTTGGCACATAGCAGAAGCTCAGTAAACGGTAATAATATCAAGACCACAGCTCTTTGGGGATTTAAAGACCACCTTCCTGATCTCCTTAGGCTCTGTGTTTTCTTGCTAGGGAGTCCCAGTTCCTCAAGACAAGTTTTCAAGTTCCCCAAACACCCTTTAGCTGCTCTGTCATTAGGCCGCTGTGGCACAATGGCAGGGTCTGCGCAACAGGACAGAAAACCTGGATTAGAATCCAGAACTGGAACTCTCCAGGACTAGCCCTCGACACTACGTATCACCTTCGTCCGGCCTACTGCAGGCAGCGAGTGGTGAGGCCACTGGGTAGGCCACCCAGAGCCCTAAGAGGGTTTGGTTCAACTAAGACAAGACAGGCAGGACCCACCCAAATAGTGCAAACCGTCCCAAGTGCCCTCTTGGTAGAGGACCGCAGGACACAGGAAGACAGGATACTACAGTCCCCTGTGGACGACCTTGTTTCTCAGCCTTTTTAAGCACACTCCCCCTTCTGATAAATCCCCAGACTTCATATATACACCCCTACCCAAAACTGTGCCATCGCCCACTTGAGAATTACTATCACATCAGGCAAGAGCTTTATCAAACTCCAATTTCAATATCTTACACTTTAAAAACAGTATATTCCTGCTGAACCTACAATGTGATTATGATACTGAATATGCATTTTCAACTTCATATATACCCTAATTCCCCAGAGACTGTGATTCTTTTTCTCTCTCCCTTTCCCATTGACAATCGCCACTCATGGACAAGAATAGAACACAAAGGGCCTCCCGAAAGAGTAGAAATGTTCTAAGTCAATAAAAGACTGGGTAGAAGAGGAACTTTGGGGCATATTCCTAGAGCTCTCAGAATAGAAGGGCAACGGGACCGAAGTGGGAAGAGCATCATATGGAAAGTTGAGAGCTTAGGCTATTATTTACTTCTAGTTTTGAAGCTCCTTTGTTAGGATAATGTCCAATTAGGACGAGGAAGATATTTTCCCAGCTGTAAAATGGGACATTGGTCTGGGGGAGTCCACAGCGAAGAGAAATACTGGGACCCCTACCATCTGAAGGACTTTTCATTGTTTGGGGTATGGAGAAAAGGAAAACAAAGCACAGTTCTAAAAAAGACAGCACAAGGGTCCTTCTGTGGACTAGTTACCAGTTGCTACAGGCAGCTGGAGGAAAGAAGAACCTGAAGCAGACTGTGGGGGTCCCTGGCCCCTGTCCCCCTCCAATCAGAGGCAGACACGTCGCCACAGTAAAGAGATGGGCATGGGCGTCAGAGGCATATCAATTCTGGTCTTGTTCTGCCACTGACTCGCTGATAATGTCAGATTTTCCTGAACTGTGAGAGGATGACAACTCAACTTACCTCACCGGGTGAGTATGAAGATTAAATGAGATAATAAGTGTAAAATGTTTGGCACAGCATCTGGAAAATGGTAAGTGAACACAAAACGTATTTATAAATGTTAGCTTTATTATTTGGATTACTATTATTGCTTCCCAGCAGGAATGCAGGCAGCTGGAAGGGCAGCCCAGAGGCACCTGGCAATCCTCTCATTCTCGTTTCCTATTTATTGTCACAAATGACATGACCTCTGTGGTCAAGGACAAGAACAGCTGGGTAGGCCAGCAACATGCACAGCTGCTGCGTTTTAGGAGTAATACTCCAAGGGGCCTGGGTTGGAACAGAGCTGGCAGTGGAATACAGAGTCTGGCTTGGGGTGGGGAGGGGAGGCAACTCCCGCAGGAAACAGCCAAAGGGGCTGGAGGGGGAGGAGGAGAAAGCAAGAGTGAAAGACCCAACCAAAGACAGGTGGGCACAGGAAGCCCCCTTCCCAGAGACTGGAAGCTGCAGGTAAGCCAGAAGAAAGCCAGGAAGATGACAGGATGTGGGCAGTAAGGGGAAGCTGGGCCAATCGGGAGGGAGGGGTGGATGGAAAGAAAGGACTAGGCTGCTGGGCACTACTGGGTGAAGAAAGGTTGGGACAGAACAAGAAGGCCACACAGACACTCTCCCGGGTTGACCTCGGGTCCCCTCCTCAAGCTCTCTCTGTTCCCCAAACTCCGCAGGCCCTAGGATTTCAACCAGTGTTAGGTTACTGCCACCGCCGACCTTCGCCATCTGGGTCCTCTTCCCTAGGCTGGCGGCAAAACAGGATGCAGGTTTCATTTCCCCTTTTCCTGGGAACTCTGAAACAAGTGCTCTGTGGATTTCCCTACAGGGAAGAGGCCCAGAAGCCACCCCACCTCCCCAGGAGAGAAATCCCCTTGCAGTTCCACTCTGAAGTATGCAGGGGTTCCGCCCGCCCAGAGCCACCCCCTTCCCCAGCTGCCTCCTCTCCCTCGCTCTCTTGCTCTCTGGAGGAGGGTTCAGCCTCAAGCCTGCCTGTTGGGCTCGGGTTGTACACACACAGCACCCATCAGGGGAACGCTGGGAAGTCAGTGGGGGTGAACTCATCCCAGCCCTTATGAGTCATTCATACCCCCAGACTCAAGTTCCAGAAAGGCAGTGTTCTCAACACTACCCCAGGTGATCTGGAGTCAGGGAGTCTGGGCTGGCTGCGGGGAGCTCGCATCAGGTCACGTCGTCCCAGGGCCAGGAAGGAAGGCTCTCTGACCCCCCAGGGGGGTCACCGTGCAGGCTGTCACACAAGCAGCAATCGTCACAAGTCTGCCTGCGTCTGCGTGAGCCTTTCCTGAGCACAAAGCAAGGTCATGTACATAACCTCTGACCTTCCCTGCAATACTAGGAGGGGACTAGGAAGATACTGTTCCCATTTTGAAGATGAGGAAGCTGAGGCAACGTGGGCAGGGTCTTAGCTCCTGAGAAGCAGAGCTGGTGGGCCTGGGACCCATTCTCCAGAAGTCTCCGCCTTTACCCTGCGACTTCCCTTTCTGCTGTAAATATCCTCACTTCTCCCAACCCAACAATAAGCACTCCAGCAAGGCTGCTGTGTCAGGCTAACAATCTCTCCTTCACAGAGAACTTCGAAGACCCCAAGCCGTCCCCAAGCCCCGGTGTGGCCGGGCCCTCCCCAGTGCTCCCACCCCCGCTTGCTGCCTCTTGGGCACTCCCCCTGGTTCAGCCGACCTGTCACCCATAAACTCTCTCTTCAAAGGGGCTTCTGTACCCTTGGCACTTCCACTGCTGACATGCCTTTCCCCTTCTGCCTGAGCACTGCCAGCCTCCCAGCGGGATTCCATCTTCTGTCCTGCCCCATCCCTTCCCTAGCCATTCTCTTCATCCTTTGAGTCCAGAGTAGAGTGACCTCTTGAGACCTCGACATTCCTCTGGTCATGCATTCTCAGTGGCTCCCCATCACCTCCACACCCCTGCCCCACGGCTCAGCTTTGAAGGGACCTTACCTCTTACTGCCCCCTCCCCGGAGCACACACCTGCCCCCAGTCCCTTCCTGCATCTTTGCTGGAGCTTAGGCTGGTCTGCTTTCCCAAGCCCCTCCTCTCTTCCATCTTTGAGGCTCCACCCTCCAGGGTCCATAAGTGTCCCCTGACTGCAGGAGACTGTTTCTTAACACCTGTCCCACCCAAAGCCCTGACAGGGTCAGCCTCAAATCCTGTGTGATCGGGCCCTGCACCTGCGACCTATACCTGGGTGGCCCCGAGGCCCAGCGAACCCAATCCACAGGCTGCCAGAGCGCGGCACGGGTGTGCTCAGTCATGCAACAAGCACATGAGTAAGAGGAGAAGGCTGGGTCTACAGAGAGGGAAGCCAAGAGCAGATGCTCAGATGAAAGCAGAGAGGCCACCAGCCCCCGAAAGACAGAGCCGCCTCCATTCCTGACTGCTCTCCAGCCCCAGCTCCCATGAGGCCAGCTGCCTCGCTGTGATCCTGCCAGCAAACCATTTTTTCCTGAGCTAACCTGGAGGAGCCTCTGCTCTGTGTGTCTGTTCATACCAGCTTGGGGAGCCCTGTCTCCTCCCGACAGCCCCAACTGGAGGAGCCGTACACTTGGGAACAAGCAGGCTCTGCCAAGGGTCACCTCTTTGCTTATCTCCTGGATGGCTAGTAGATGCTCCACATATGCCTGCTTCCCTCCCGGGGACCAGAGCTCCTCACTAAGGCCTGGAAGAACCGACAGCCTCAGAGCTCCCTCGAATTGACAAGGGGTCAGGAATGGCCCCTCCCAGACAGGTCTTGTCACATGTGACCCCCATCCCCTGGCTGGAGTTCAGAGGCCCAAGCTGGATCGACTGGACATGCTCCCCTGGGAATGTGGACTTGGGGCTGGGAGAGCTGAGTCCCTCTGAGTATGGCTGGGACTGTTACAGGAGCACTTGAGACTGTATGGGCTGTGGAGACAGGAAGACGACCGAGAGATGGAGTTGAGGGGAAAAGATCCTAACGAAGTTTTTCCGATTCCTGCTTAAGGCCTGTCAGCAATCTTGCTGTGGGATCCTGAGCAGCCCCCCGCCGAAACCCTATAATAAATCAGCTTTTTTGTTTAAGCTAGATTCTGCTGGTTTCTGTTACTTGCAGTCAAGGGGTCCTAACACAGCTGGGATCTCCCTTATGCTTCTCTAGGAATACAAAGTAGGTGCTCGACAAACAAATTTGCTGAATAAAGAAGGAAAACTGGCCCCAGATCCTGGCTTTCTGATTTCTGCCAAAGGCACCTCTGTGCTCTACAAATTCTCCACATTTATAATGTGAAACCCAGCCCCAGGCAACTTAAATTAAGTGCACTTTCCTTGCCCGAAGTGCATTATAACCTCATTTTCATCTCTTCTTTGGGACAAACCAGCACTGAAAGGAAGGACAGGCTGGAGCAGGCCAGAGAAAATGGCCTATGGCAGCGCAGGCCAGCAAGTCAGACTGGGTCTGTACTTTCCCCATCTGCCCCACCGGAAACAACTCTCCCCGAGATTTCTGTCCCTATACCACGCCCCCAGACTATCCAGGATAACCATCAAAATCTCCAAGAGGTCACAAAGTTTCACCCTTACCAACGAGTCATTCATGCCAGAGGCCATCACAAGGCCAGACCCGTGAATCCTAAGGCTGGAAGAAACCCCAGAGGGTGGTCCTGCTAGTGGTTTTCAAACTGTGTTCTGTAGGACCCCACGACTTCAGTGGAACCTCTTGGGGTCCCCAGTCTCTCTGGCATCAACCAGGGCAGTGCCTACTTGTTATATGTACCAAGCTGAGCGCCACATGGCGGAGTTGGGAGGGAACTCTGGCCCCTGGACTCTTCCCACTGCCCCTCTCTCAAGGCTACTCCCTTAAAGGCTCTTGGGCTTGGGTAGGGCCAGAACTCGGTCCTGTGTGGGTGAGCACAGGAAACATGGAGGAAGCACTGCAGGCACAACGTGGTGCCCACTAGCCAGTGTGGAGTCTGAGGTCACTCTGGCTACATGGGCGGAAGGGACAGTATGGGGCTGTCCTGATGCCTGTCCTCTGCTATATATAGTTTCTCCCCTGAAATGACCTCACGTAGCAGCAAGGCTTTGTGGTGTGGCAAAACTGGCCATGCATCCCCAACTCCAGGGAAGAGAGCTCTGCTGAAGAAACTGGTGGTAACTAGGAAAGAGAGCTGTCTGTGGCTTAGGGGGATGGTGGGGAGCAAGCCTTCCAGACGACTCAGGAGAAATTCTTTCCCTTGACCCCCATGAGCAAATGGGAGGCTCCTGCGCAGTGGGTGATGAAACGGAGTCCCAAGTCTGGGGTGAGGGGAGCCCCTGCTTCATCGGAGGCTCACAGATGGCGGGCACCCAAAGCCTGTCATTCATCTGCACCACACAGGCAGGACCATCAGAGGCCCTCTTTGATCACAACATCCCGTTCACTATTCGAGACCTCCCCTAACCTTGGGGTCACAGCCCATTTGATTCTACTGCCTAAAAAAAATACAAAAGCAAGCAAGGACAAACACCAAATAGGGATGGGGACTCTCCCAGGGTGGTGGGAGTGTGCAGATTTTCTTCTGCGGGCTCCCTGGTGTTGTTCACACTTTTTACATAAACCCAACTTCTATAATAAGGCAAATTACATTACTTGCTTCTCTCCAACCTGCACTCCTTACTCAAATCACTAACCCTTCTGCAACTCACCTCAGTTACCCTTCATAACTGCCCTATCCCATCTCAACTCTTTCTAAAGTGTCTACACATTGCCTTTGTCTCTGCTCGTCTACACTGTATGTCTTACTTAAAATGGTACCATATCTTAATTTGTCCTTGCTCCTGCCCGAGCCTGGCCAGAAGCCATCATAGATGATAAGACATATGTATATAATGTGGACATGGGTATGAAGCAAGATGGAAAGAAAAAAACCAAGAGAAATGGAATCTGATTTCCTGGGTATGATACCAGCTCCACCTCTGACTGAGCAGGACAGACCACAGACCTGTGGCTTGACCTCCCTGAACCAGTTCTTCCAGCTGAATTCCTTATTAGTGCCAATTCTCTTCTAAAAGGAAGGAAAGATCCTGAGCATGTCTACCAACCCCACAGCTTTTTGAAAAATAGATCATTTCATCTCTAAAACTGAGGGGCCCCAGGCCCAGCCTATAAAAGAGGTCCCCATCCATCCATACCTCAACTAGCATTGGATGATGGAGAATAGGACCAGTAGGCTGAAATCTCTCCTTGGACACTTCCTGTGGGCCAGGGCCCTTGGCGTAAATGCCCAAGGGGTGGCGTGGTCAAATGTGGCAGGCCACTTACACACCTCTGTATAAGGCTTCAGTACGAGTACTTGATGGTCAGCAGTACACCAGACATCCAGGCCCTGGATCTTCTATGGGACACATGTCACAGCAGGACAGAGCTAGGCTCAGCTTCAAACAGGAGGGGTCAGCTGCAGATGAAAGGGCCCAGTGTAGCTCTCTTTTTGCCCACTGACTCCAAAGACTGCCCATCCTATTCCTCAGGGAGAGGGCCCAGATAACAACGCAGGCACCATGTGGATGTTTTTCAAAAAATCATTTGGGGCCTTATAAAAAGCCATAGTAGCAGTAAGTTCCCAGCCAAGTAAGGCCTCCCTTCTCCTCAGCAGCCAGTACAGTACACGCCACAAACAGGAGTACGATGGTGGGCGAGACCAGGTGAGCTTGTTCCATGAACCTGCTGTGACAGCAGAGAGGGAAGAAGGACAAAGAGCAAACAGAGACATCAGGGACATAAACCCCGCAGTGCAGAGCATCACCAGCTCCCCATGGACCTTTGGCACTGTGTGCCATGGATCTGCCCACTAGGGTGCGGCCAGACGGAAACAGGTTTCGAAAAAAGGAAACCCAATCGCAGAAGCTCCAGTATTACTGGGTTCATTACTCCGTGAGCTCCTTGAGGAAAGGAACCAACTCTTCCTGCTCTGCCTGGTACCTAACCCAGTGCCCAGGACATGTACTGAATATTTGGAGGCAATTTCCAATAGTGCTTAAGATACAAGTCCCTGGGATACAACTAAGAGGATTCAAATAGCAGTCATCCACTTTTGTCATCAAGGGTCTTAACCTCCCTGAGCCTCAGTTTTTTCCTCTGGAAAAATGCAAGTGATTATACCTGCCTCATAGGGCTGATGTGAAAATGGAAGATGCTGGTGTCAAAGATCTTGTAGGGTGTTGAATGCATGCATGGTAGGTTAATAAATGGTACTGATTTCAATGATGATAATAAATGGTACTGATTTGGTGATGTGAGGTCATGAGAAATGAAAACACCCATGTTACATGACAGTCTATTTTGGGGGAACACAGTGCATTCACTAAGTAAAAAAAATCAATGCCATGAGTGATATCCCACATTAGAGAGGATAGTGTGGTATGTTTCAGAGATACTGCACGGGGACGGGGAAAGGAGGCAGCGGGGACAAACGCATAAAGGTTTGGTGGTCCCAAGAAGTGCTCTTTCTGGCACATTCAGGGTGTGTAGTGCAGGAACTGGCAGCAGCAGACTATTTGCTACTCATGGGTGGCAATGACGTCAATAAACCAGCCACACCTGTTTAGGGCCCAGAGAGCCCTCGGCTGAAATTGACAATGAGGTAGGCATTGCATGGAAGGCACACCGAGCTGGGAATCTACAACAGTGGTCTGGAATCCCAAATCTTCCATTTCTCCCTGTGTGACCTGCACACAGTAGTTAGTATCACTAAGCCTCTCCCCTAAATTGAGGACAACCTCTCAGTGATTTATCAGGGACACTGGATGAGATGTGTGTAAAAGTACCTACAGCAGTGCCTGCCCCACAATTGGTGCTTAATAAAGTATACTGTATCATAACTATAAAACACCTGTTTTTTTAACCAAGTTGCAGGGGACTGTATATCAAGTGCAGAAAAGGGCTCTGCTGTGGATGTTGATCACTTTCCAAGAAAGTTCACAAAGGAGGTGTCTGCAGTTGTCAACGCATATTAGAGAAATGTGCCAGGCTCCAGGAAGGACGCCCCAGCAGACCCAGAGATGTTCTGCCAAGCTGAAGATGAGCCACAGCACACTGAGGGCACTCCCCAGCCTTCACCTACGGAGCAAGGAATGTTTGTATCTGTTTTGAGACAGCCCAGAAAAGTAGGCACTGGGTGTTGCTGGAATCAGCCAGAGTATGTCAGGGGGTGGGCGGAGGGGTGGAGGGAAGAGATTTGTAACTAACAAGAGTTCTCAAGTTTTTGTGAAAGGTTCACATTTTTAAAAAATGAAGCTAGATTCAAGGCTATCTCTATAATAATATCACTCTTGTGCAACTTGCTTTCAATTTGCTTTCCTGAATAAATGAGTGGAATTACAAGAATGGTAGATAATCCCGGTATACAGCGGAAGCTAGGTCCTGCGTAGGAACGTCACTGGCCTTGCATCTCAACTTGCGGGGGAAGAGGAAGGTTGGGGACAGTGGCTTACAGTGCCAGGCATGGTGATAATAGTAACTGCCATTTACTGAGTATTTTAATATGTCCCAGGCACCATTCTAAGGATGTTTTGTGCATTAACTCATTTAATCCTCATGACAACTCCACAGAGTAGGTACTGTTATCTTTATTTTACAGACGAGGAAAGTGAGGTCCAAAAACCTGAAATAACTTGCCCAACGTTACATAGTTAATGAGCTGGAGGAGCTGGGATAATAAAATGCAAACGAATATTAAATGAACAAAATACTTATCATATTGTCCTAATTATCCGCTATGAAAAGAAAAATGGTATCTTGTAAATGCCCTGTTTAGAAGATCCTAGGTTTTGCAAATCAAAAGAAATTCATGGTCAGGGGGCACCTGGGTGGCTCAGTTAGTTCAGCAGCCAACTCTTGGTTTTCAGCTCAGGTCACAGGCTCAGGGTTGTGAGATGGCTCCCTGCTTAGTGGGGAGTCTGCTTGGGTTTCTCACTCTCTGCCCTCCCCCCACCCGCATACATGCATCTATGCATGCATGCACACTCTCTCGCCCTGTAAAGTAAAATAAATAAAACTTTAAAAAAAAAAACCTCATGGTCAGCCTTTGCTATACACTCCAATTTCAGGGGAAGGGCCACAGAGTGGCCCGAAGCAGATTTCTAAGGTGGGGCAAGGGGAGGCTACATTCTGCTCTTCCCAACACTCTGGGCTGACCAAGAGTCAACAGAATACATGTCCCCAAAGTAACCATGAACTTGGCTTTGGTTATTGTCATTAACAACCCACTGCCATTTGCTGGGTGTGGGCACAGTGCTCATCACTTCACACACATCACCACTTGTGTGATGGAGCCATTGACTACCCTGAATGACCCTGCTCTTGTCCCCATCTTGCAGATGTGGAAACTGAGGCTTTGAACTGAGGCTTTCTCACCACAGGGGGAAAGTAGTGGAGCCATCACCTCCTATGGCTTCTACCTCTCTACCACTTACCTGTCAATAACCTTGGGCAGCTTGGCAACCTCACTAAATCTCAGTATCCTCAGCCACAAAATGAGAAAAATGATTCCCACCCTGCCTACCTAAGAGGATGTTTGTGGGGGAAAAAATCATATATAATACCTGTGAAAGCACTTTAAAAACTACAAAATGCTGAACAAAGCAAGAAACCACTAGTCTTATTAATTACAAAGAATGACACCTGATCCAGCAAGCACTTTGCTAACGGGGCTCTGGTTCCTCTTTTCCCTTGGGAATCTTGGAATAATTCGAAGTCTGCAGAGCCAGGGCATTCTTTTCTTCAAGTCCCTGGCATCTGGGAGTTGGAAAGTAGAAGTTCATTCTGGGAGAAGGAGGAGGAAACAATGGTATTTGCATTCTACTTGTATTTCTCTTTAGGAATGCAATCTTGGCTGAGATTCTACCCCTTCCAGCACACTCAACCCTCAAACAACATTCAACAAAAATTTATTGAGCATCTACTAAGTGCCAAGTGCTTGATCCAGAACAATGAACTCATGTGGCTCTGGGGTGCAGAGGCTGCAGTTTGGGGGATGGGACATTAAAGGAGGAGAGAACAGCAAGGAGAGGGGAGCAGAGTGGCTACAGTTCTTGTAGCTTTGCAGGCTTTATAGCGGACTTCTGGCTCCTTTTCACAGAGGTGGGGGAAGGCACCACAATAGAATGAGCTCTGAGCACCAGAATTTGAGTCAAACCACCTAATCTGAGCTCTAGCACTGCCTCTCCTCAGCCTCAGGAACACCACAACTGATTTACTTTCCTGAACATCAGCTTTCCCATATGTAAAATGGGTAGAAATATTCCCATAGGTAAAACGGGGACAATCAAATGAGATGGTTGCCTGACAGGGCCAATAATAAACTCACTTTAAATACGAAAAACATGTGTTCTCTTTCTCCTGCCCAGTGTAGATAAACTACACAAGAGCCAAACAAAAGCTTGCTCCAAGATCAAACCACTTGGGTTCCAGTCCTGGCTCTGCTGTTTACAACCTGCATGGCCTCAGGCAGGAGACATTACTTTTCTAGGGCTCAATTTCTTCATCTGTAAAAAGGTGATAATAGTGTCCACCCATAGGACGGTGGTGAGGATTAGCCAAGATACTGCACGTGATGCTCCTGGCACATGGTAAACACCAAGGAAAGGTGAGCCGCTGCCAACTGTGTCTCTTCCAGCCCTAAAAAACAAAACTCTGAGTCCTCTAAGATCTAGGCCACTTGGTCACCGGCTGGCTGCCTCGGTTGGACTCTGGTGCCAGCCTCCCTGAGAAGACAGGTACAAATGAGAAGCCATCTTCGTCCCCTCACCCCAAACCCTGCAGAAGATGCTACAGCCCCTTTCCTGACAATAAGGGACCTCTTCCCCATGAGCTCAGTAAGCAGGGAGATCTTGACCCCAACAGAGAGCTCATGGCTTTGAGCAGCAGACAAACTCCCCATGTCGACATGTGACTGCCAACCCTACGAGCTCCCATCTGAACCACAGTCCTACATCTCTCACATGCAAAACAGGGTTAAAAAAATTGGTGTGCACCCCAAGTAAGACAGTGTCAACATTCTCTGGGAGCCTGATGAATTATAACACAGATCTGCTAAGGTAAACTGGAAGCACCATCCATCCATTCATCCATCCATCTATCCCAGCCATCGACCATCTAATTAGAAACCCAGAAGTAAGCCAAATTCTGACTGACCAAAAAAAAAGATGTCACAGAACCCACCCATCCAAGCTCCTGGACTTCCCTCCCTGGAAGGCCCCTCAGGCTTCACTATGAGCTCATCTACTCCTTCTCTAGGTACAATTCTAACAATCCCAACTGTTGGTTTCCCCAGGAAACGGGAGGGGCTGCTATCTGAGCCCCGTAGATGGAATCTCACAAAGTGACCACTATGATCAGGTGTCACTTCACACCCAATAGGATGGCAGGGGCACCTGGGTGGCTCAGTCAGTTAAACATCTGCCTTCAGTTCAGGTCATGATCTCGGGGTCTTGGGATCAAGCCTTGTGTTGGGCTCCCCACTCAGTGGGAAGTCTGTTTCTCCTTCTCCCTCTGCCCCTTCCATTGCTTGTGTTCTCCCTTTCTCAAATAAATAAGTAAAATATATTTAAAAAAAGAAAGAAAGAAAGAAAGAAAGAAAAAAAAAAAGAAACAAAACAAAAACCAGAAAGTAAAAAACATTTTTGGTGAGGATGTGAAGAGACTGGAACCCTTGTCCACTGCTGGGGGGAATGTACAATGGTACAGCCGCTGAGGAAAACAGAAGGGCAATTCCTCAAAAAATTATACCTAGAGTGAACATATGATCCAGCAATTCCACTTCTGGATATATACACAACAGAACCGAAAGCAGGCACTCAACCAGATTTGTACACCCATGTTCACAGGAGCACTATTCACAACAGCCAAAAGGTGGAAGCACACCAAGTGTCCATTGACAGATGAACGAACAAGATGTGGTTGAGACATACAATGGAAAGCTATTCAGCCTTAAAAATGAAGAGAATTCTGACATGTGCTACATCACGGATGAACCTTGAAGATAACACGCTTGGTGAAATAAACCTAAGGCAGAAGTTCAAATATTGCTTCACTCCACTTACTTGAGGTGCTGAGAGTGGTCAAAGTCATAGAGACAGGAAGCAGACTGGTGGCTACCAGGGCCTGGGGGAGGGAAGAATGAGGAGTCTGTGTTTAATGGGGACAGAGTTTCCACTGGGAAGGAGGAAAAACTTGTAAAGATGGATGGTGGGGATGGCTGCACGGCAGTGTGAAGGTACGAAGTGTGCACAGCGATATACCTGAGTTACGTCACGTGTATCCAAGCACGTGCTCTTTAAGTGGGGAAATGAAAAAAAGAGGTGACTGCTACTAGGGAGAAGACAGATTATAGGTGGAAATGTGAAGCCCGAAAGCACAGCAGCCAGGTACCATTTAGTGCAGGGCCCACTGCCCTGCAGGTTCAGAAGCCCAGAGGCCTCACCCTGTCATGAGCACAATTATGCACCAGGCAGGATGCTGTTCTCATTCAGAGCCCAGAGCAGGAATCAAGAACTTCCCCACCCCAGTGCTGCCTGGGACCCTGAGCCGGGCCACGGTGGAATGGGTTCTCCCTCAGCAATTTCCTTCCGTTCACCCTCGCTTCGTTCAGAAATAAAGGCTTTTGACAGAAAGAAGCTTTTGTGGTCCCCACCTCCGCCAAGCAGGTGCTTTGTACATACAGGTCTGAACTCCACACCCCTGAGTCGCAAAGAGGAGGTTATTCATGCTCAGTACACTTTGCTTAGAAGCTTATCATCCGTTTCAGAAAGATTCCCATCCAAAAATAGTTTTTAAACATTTCTTTTATAGTTTTGCTCTTTAAAAAAAAGAGTAAGCTTCAATGATCTGGTGGGGAAAATCACTGGCTATGGTTTTTGTGTGTAAAAATCCTGTGGCTAGGATAATAGAAACTTTAGGAGTTCATAAAATCTTTTATCAGGAGCTCACTTGCTTCTTAAACCCTCTCTGGGAGGTGGGCAGGGTAGCAGTCATCCCATTGTATGAACCGGGAAACTGAGGCTCAGATAGATCAAAGTCACACACACAGTTAGGAAGAAGCAGAGAACCAAGGCCTTATTTACCATCAATGGCAGATGAGGATCTGGGTTGGGACCTGACATTTGAGCAGACCATGCAGTCACGAAAGTAATTTCAAAAACAGCTTTAGTTTATTTTATCCCCATAACATCTTCCTGAAGTAAACTGGAAATACTAACATTTTTTAAAATAGAGAATCAACCGAGCACAAAACGAGTGACTTGCCCAAGATCACCACTCAGAAAAGGGGCAGAAAGGGGCAGAGAGAATAGACCTCTTCCCTCTTAAACACAATTGACCTTGAGCCCTTCCCTACAATGTCTTGACCCCAACACACTCAAAACTTGAAGGAGCCCACCCCCTCTCACTTGCAGTTCCTATATAGGTTGCACCACATTTCTGTGAACTCGGCAGGGAGTAGATATACCTTTATTCTCTTTTTAATAGCTGGAAAAGAAAAAGAGGTTAAAGAAAACTTTAAGTTCCTTTCAGTTCTAAAATGCTATAATTCTAAAAATTCCTCAGCAAGTTGCTGGGTAGAGAGAGGCCTGGAATCCACAGCACCCACCTTCCTGCTTCCCAGTCTGTTAGACAACCCCATCCCCATGACTACGAATACCATGTGTGTCTGGGAGAGGGGTCCACTCTCAGATGCATGCAAGGACATAAAACATCAAGAAAGTGCTATTGCGGGCGCCTGGGTGGCTCAGTGGGTTAAGCCGCTGCCTTCGGCTCAGGTCATGATCTCAGGGTCCTGGGATCGAGTCCCGCATCGGGCTCTCTGCTCAGCAGGGAGCCTGCTTCTCTCTCTCTCTCTCTCTCTCTGCCTGCCTCTCTGTCTACTTGTGATCTCTCTCTGTCAAATAAATAAATAAAATCTTAAAAAAAAAAAAAAAAAAGAAAGTGCTATTGCCTGGTTAGGGGACTTGACTCTGCTCTGCTGCTCTAGCCCGGGTGTCTCCTAGCAAGAGGTTCCCAAACCAGAGGGAATTCTGTCCCAGGTATCTGAGACCTTAGCCAGGCCTGGGGTGAGAGCGAAGCCAGTGTCAGGAACAGAACACAGCACTGTGAAGTTGAACCGAAGTGCCCTTACTTAGATGCATGCCCTAACATCCACCACACAGGAGAGCAATCAGGGCTGCTCTTTCCTGCCTTTCTGTAGACCTTCCCAACTCTGCTAGACACAGTAGCTTCATCCAACAAAGACTTTTTAAGCACCTATTGTATGTGAGGCACTGCTCTATGTAACAGGGAGCAAACAAAAATCTCTGACCCCTCCGCAGTAGGGGAGGCAGCCAATGCCAGAAGATGGTAACAGCCATGGAGAAAAATAAAATGGGGGAGGAGGGACAGATAATGCTGACAGCAAGTACTACAGGGAATGGGACCCATTTTTCAAAGGATGGCCTGGGAGGGCCTCACAGCAGAGAAAGGCTTGAGGGGATGTGGAGGAGACAGACCAAGGGAGGGACCCATTCAGGTATCAGGGGGTGGAACAGGCCATGAAGAGCACAAGGCAGCTTAAAGGTAAGCTGGTGAAGTCATATCGTGTCTTGTACCCAACACAAGGACTCTGAATGAGATCGGGGACAAAGGAGTAACAAAATCTGACTTACAGTTCGCAGCCTCACTCTGGCTGCTGTGATGAAAACAGTCTGTCGGGAGACAAGAGAGGAAGCAGGAAGGTCAGTTAAGAGGCTGATGGCGGCTTAGGCCAGGGCTAAAGTGGTGAAGATGAAGAGACTCAGGTTCTGGATATATTTAGGGCAAAGCCGATAGGATCTATTGATTAAATGGATGTGGGACTGAGAGAAAGGGGAGGTGTCAGGGATGACTCGAGGTTTTGGGGGCTGGGGTAACTGGAAGGACAAAATCACATTAATAGACGGGAAGACTCGGGGAGGAGCCGGGTGGGGGGGTTGCACGTTCCTTTTGTTCTGGACATGCTAAACTGAGAAGCTCTTTACACATCAAATGTGGTACGTACCAGCAGAACATACAAGGCTAGAGCTGAAGAGGGTGGGTTGAAATTATGAATGTGGGAATCACCAGCTGTATAGCAATACATTGTTGTATGTGTTGTCATACAGGATTTCCATGTATGATCACGTGTAATGTGCATGAGTATGTTTATTATCTCCCCCACCCCTAAATTGTAAGCTCCATGTGGCCAAGGACCATGTCCGTTCACAGCCAGCAAGGTGCCTGGCACTCAGTAAATATTTACTGGGCAAATGGAGAAGTTGCTCAATTACTCCCTCAAGAATAGCCACAGCAGCCCACACAATGAGAAGTGACTCTCTTGCAACTACAACACCAAGCCCAACCAGCTCAAAACAGGGCCCTGGGTCTGTCCGCACCTGGCTTGAGATTCCAGAACGTAAGTGGATACTCCTGGCACATCACAGAGTCAGATAGTTGGGTTTCAGCCCTGCCACATTCTCAAAGGGTGGAGCTGGGCAAGAGACTTGCCTGTTCTACCACCTCGCTTTCTCCCTGGGGTGGCTGGGGGAGGGCCTGCCTTACCCACAGCAGGAGCAGAGATAGATCTACTCAGGGTATATGTGCCGGCGGGGGGGAGCCCCCTAAATGAGTAAATCCCCAAGTATTCTCTGAAGCATGTAAGGGCCACCCAGCACCTGAAGGGGGAACATAGTCCTTCTGGGGATGCACTAGGAATAACAGTTAAAAAATAAAAAAGAGGGGTGCCTGGGTGGCTCAATGGGTTAAAGCCTCTGCCTTCGGCTCAGGTCATGATCTCAGGGTCCTCAGGGCTCTCTGCTCAGCAGGGAGCCTGCTTCCTACCCTACAACACCCCCCCCCCCCCCGCCGCCTGCCTCTCTGCCTACTTGTGATCTCTGTCTGTCAAACAAATAAATAAAATCTTTAAAAGAAAAATAAAAAAGAATGATAATCATAAACTTTCTAGCTAGGCAAGATGCCCTGACTAATGGGCATCATGTCTCCACTTTACCTGCCAAGTGACTAGGAAGACAGAACTAAGGCCAAAGGGTGACATAACAGGGCACAGGATTTCAACTCAATAACTTCGCAGTTTTGAACAGTTGTCTTTGTGAAGATGATGAAACAACTCTGATGATCTAGTACAAGCCCACCCCTTTCTGAGATACTGAAAGTGTGACCAGAGAGAGGTTTGCGGACTTGCCCAGGGTCACCCAGCTACAGACCCGGGACTAGAACTCAGGTTCTAGCTCTCTATTGGTGGTTTCTTCCCATTATACCAGCGGCAAAGGAAAGGTAAGAGTTACCAGGGGAGCTGGGGATTTTTAGGCATTAGTGTTACAACATCAAACTATGTCTTTGTCAAAGGGTAAGCTGCAGATGTTATAGGAATGCCAGGTGCACGCTGTGAAGTTAAGAAGGATTCCTTCCCTCATACCAAACTTGTCAACCTACAGAGTTCCCCTTGGCTTTGGACTTTATGAATAAAGCTGTTCATAGGGGGACCTACGGAACTGAAAAAATGATACACTAGCAGGTAAAAAAAATGCAGATATGTACTTCAGTAAAATATTTACATGAAAAATTCAGATGCTAAGATATAGTCGGGTTAACGTTCTAAAACCAACAAATATTGAGTGCTTCCTCTGTATAAGTCATTGTGCTAAGTACTGAGTGTGTGTGTGTGCACGAGCATATGTGTACATGTATGGCTAGATGAGCGAGGGTGAGAGACAGACATGTAAGGATAAGACAGAACCCAGGTCCTCAAGGCTTGCAGGGTAGTTGCTGATACAAGACTGTAAACATCAAAGAAATGACTAATAATATGGAGAAGATAATTGTTAAGTAAGTGGCATAATGTGTCTGCAGGAGTTCTCAGAAAGGGGGGAGTTGGAATTGTCAGGCAATGTGCTTCTAGAAAGATACCGGATTTGAGACGAACCTTGAAAGGAAGAAAGGCTCTTGATAAGAAGGGGGGAAATGGCAAAGCGCAAACACTGGTGGCCTTAATTCAGGGAAGAGAAAGAAATCACGCCTTAAAAAAGGACTGACCAAATTGAACAGCCTTGAAAGTTAAAGTTCTTACAGAACTGGAGAGGTACAAAAAGATTCCTAAACAGGGGCACGTGGCTGGCTCAGTCAGTAGAACACACAACTCTTGATCTTGCGGTTATGAGTTCAAGCCCCATGCTGGGTGTAGAATTTACTTTAAGAAAAAAAAAAAAAAACTTAAAAAAAATTCCTAAACATAGAATTATAGAGTTCGAAACAGGTTAATTTAACAAACATCTTTAGGGGAGGGGGGAACAGTGTGCAGGCATTGGATGAATGACTGAAGATGAACTTGCCTTTGGTGGGAAACTAAGTTCAGCTTGGGAAGTGGGTTGAACTTGAGATGACAAGGGAGTGAAGCAGAGTGGAAGGGGCAGGTTTGTACGACTTTCCAAGGAAGACCAGCGGGTCCCAGTGACTGCCTGCCTGGGAGGCAGAGAAAGTCAGCAGAGAGACATCTCCAAAGTATCAAGTTAGGCAGCTGCAAGAATGGAAGAGTAAAGGGAAGTTGGCTGAGGGGAGAGATGCAGCGTTTGCTTTTAGAAGTGTTGAATCTGAGAATAACTACATCAGCGTGTCCAGTGGGCATTTACTGATACGAGTCTGGAGTTTGACAGATAATAGTTGAAGATACAGTGTACAGGTTTTCCAGTGGATATAGTTGTGGGACTGAGTATAATTTCTCTGGTAGGGAGTAAGAGAGGCGAAAAAAAAAAAAGAATGTCAAACTGAACCATGGGTGTGTACACAGCTAGGAGGTGATGTGATGGTGAGCAGCCAAACCAAACCAGGATAATCTAACATGGAGAAAGGAAGGGGGGGGGGAAGAGTTTCAAGTATGAGAGAGTTGTCACCAGCAAAAACTGCTACAAAATCAATCATGTGGACTGAGCACATAAATAATAAATATTCGTTGAATAAATGAATGAATGAAAGAAAGAAAGCCCTTGGGTCTAAGAATCAACTTTCCTCAGTCAGAATGGCCAGGGCTGCCAAAAGGTTTTCCAGTGTTAAATTTACCTCCTCCCTCCACCCCCAGAAAAACATGTTTCTTCTTCCACAAGTCATCCTGTCCATCACACAGACATCCTTCTCTGCTTCCCCCACTTTTCCCCTTATCTTCCTTCCCAGTTTCCACAACCCAAGCAACACACCTTCGGTGTCAAAGGACACAGGAAATTCCAACTAGAGTTTCCACTTCATTAACAACTATGCCTGTGGCTCCTCTTACATAAAGGGATATGTAGCAATTGAGTGGAAGAGGAGACTGCGTTCTAGCCCCAGCTACACTACTAACTAGCTGTGTGTCTTTGGGCAAGTTGTTCAACCTCTCTGGATCTGGGCTTCTACAAAGAGAGGAGGAGTTAGTCTATCTGGACTCCTGATCTATCTGGACCAAAGTTTTGAAGGTCCCTTTCAACTCTAAAGTATACGATTTTTATCCTTCTCAGAAGGTCCTTGCAACACCCTCAGAGAAGGAAGTGAGTACAAGACCCGGGGAAACGAACGCCAGACCTCTTCCCAGGGCGAAGCGCCAGTATTGGAGGAGTGTACCAAGAAAGTGAGAAGACGCTGCCCGGCCCTCGCGGATCACCAAGGAGCAGATCCCATCCCCAAGGCTGGGAAGGATCCCAACAAACCCGAGCGCGATTCCCACCCCACGCCCCACCTTTTCTAGACTCCAGACAGCCAGGAGGCTCTAAAAAGCCCTGCGGGAAAAATAAAGATTTCTTTCCCAGAGTCCTGCGCTGCTTTTGCCAGTTGGATTCCGGCAGACACGATCTGCAGCCCGATAATGAAACAGTCTCTGGAAGAGCGACAGTTCTCGCTCGCTCCGAGTTCTGGGGACGACTGGCCGCCCGCGCCCTGCCCCGACGGGCCAGCCTCCGACCCCGACCCGGCTGCCAGACCAGCGGCGCCCCCGTCCCGGGCCCCCCTCCCCTCAGCCGGCCCCGCTGCGGTCTGCAAACATTTCCTGCCTCCGCCCCCACCCCCACTAGGAGCTTCCCAGTTGGAGCGAGTTGGGCTCGCAGCCGGGTCAGCGCTCGCAGTTGCCCCAACTCGGCTCCCCCGGCCACCAGGGCTGGGGAGCGGGCCCCCGTCTGGCTCCGAAACAGCCATCTGGGAAACCCAGGCGCCAGGAGCCGTGGGAGGTCTCTTGGGAAGCCCAGCGCTCGGGCGAGGAGGGGGACAACTGGCGAGGCGCCCGTGGCCCTGCTCCCTTCCTCGTCGTTACCTGCTCGCTTGCGGGGGTGTCCCGGGGCGGCCGGCCTCTCCCGGCGCTGTCTCCCCACGCAGTTGCCCATGCTGGCTCTTCAGTCGGGCCCCATGCACCGGAGGCGGCGGGCTGGTCGGCTGCTCCGCGCTTCTGCCCCGGACGGCGACGTCCCGGGTCAACGGCTCCTGTCTCCCCGCATCGGGCGCTCCTCGATCTTCCCCCCAGGGACGCGCTCTGCCCGGGCGCCGGCTTCGCCACAAACTTTGCGGGCGAGGGGAGTTAGGGAGGGGGCCGATTCCCCACCACAGTCCCAGGTGGCCGGGCCAGGGGGGCCCGCGACGGTGCCCGGCCGGAGAACAGCTCCGCTGGAGGGGGCGGAGAGAGGGGGCGGGCACCTCCGCAGCTACTCCCTGCTCGCTCGGGGCTCCCAGCTGGGGCCGGCCCCCCGGAGCCTGTCACTCACCTGCCTAACCCCGCCCCAGCCCGGCCCAGCTCCCGGCCGCCGGCTCCCGGTGCCCGCGCCTCCGCCGCCGCCCGCCCCAGGTGCGCATGTGACCGACAGCACCGCCCCCTCGGGCAGGGCCTGATTTTCTCATTGGTTTCCCCCAGGGTATGTACCGCCCCTTGGCCCCACCCAGCCAGGTACCCGCCCCGCCACCCGTCTCCCTGGGAGCCGGGCCGGGAATTATTCGCCCTCAATGGCCCCCGGCTGCGTGCCCAGCAGCCGCCTTCCCTGCCCGAGCCACCGCCCCGACTCCAAGCCCCGCCCCTCGGGGAGGGACCGTCCCATCCCTCCCTGGAACTGCCTGGCCGGGAGCCGGCAGGCACGTGATCCAGGGAAGCGCCCCGCCTCTTTAAACTTCGCCAGGCGATTGGCTCAGGAGGCGCGTGCGCTCAGAGGCCCGTCCCGTGCCACCGCCCACTTCCCCTCCCACTGTCTCTGGTTCGCGTCATGGCCGCCGCCGCCGCTCTGGAGGCGGTGGCGCCTACGGGCGCACTGTGGGGCCTCGTGCACGACTTCGTCATGGGTCAGCAGGAGGGCCCCGCTGACCAAGTGGCTGCAGGTATGGCAGACGGCGCCGCGCGGCTTCCGCATGGGGCAGACAGGAGGGGGCGGCCTCAGTACAGCCGCCGGGCGGGAAGGGAGTGAGGAACAGCGGTGACTTTGAGAGATGGGTCTGGGGCTGGTTGTGAGCACCGCATGCTTAAGAGCCGTAACAAATGGAGAGTCGCTTGCATCTTCCTTAAAGCGCCTTTACGCCACTCATCTTAGTAGACAGTCACTGTGCTCCAGCTGGGGTTAGAGAGTCATTACCGAGTCACAGATGAGGAAACTGAAGCCCGGAGAGGACAAGAGACTCGCACATCAGGCAGGGGGTGCACTGGGACTCAGCCCCAGGTCCTCCAGTCCAGAATCTGGTACTCCCGCCGCTAAACCACGTTGTTTGGCGGAGGTTGACGTGAGAAGCGGCATCTTCCGCGGCAGCAGCTTTAGTCGCGTGGCATGTCGGGGGTGGCCGCGCGGCGCGATCTCTGACTGGCTGTCAGAGGAAAGAGGAGGGGAGAAGCCAGTCTTGGGGGGGGGGGGGGGGGAGTTTGAGATATCTAGTGTATGCTCCTTAAGACTTTCCCTCCGTTTCTTGGTAAAGTGCTTGATTAATTTGCTTCGTGACTTCTTTATGTGGTGTTTGTTTTTATCTTTCCTCCGATCTCCAGTTTCCTGCTTTTGACCAGTTAAGGGATCTCTCACTTCTCACAGCTTATCTAGGATTTGAGTAAAACAAATTCCAGATTTCCTTGGGAGTCAGAGACTTCACTATTTTAGGGAAAAAAAAAATCTAAAAAGTTGAGTGTTAGAAGGCTTTCAGACTTGTTTACGTAATAGAATACGAAATTATCTCGTGAATACAAATGCGTTTTGTCTGTTTTTGGAAATTTTGCGTGCTTGGGAAAAAGTAAAAGACATTTCTCTTGAAAATTGAACATCCTAACTTTTAGAAATGTGAGAAATGAATAAAGTGAATCTGTGAGAAAATACAGTACTTTGGTCCTTAGCAGTTCCACTTTCATTCAGTCATCCCACCATTATTGAACACATATTTTTCTCCAAACACGATACAAAGCAATAGGAATACAAATACAGATCAGATTCGATCTGTGCCCACCAAGAACTCTTACTGTGGTGGGAAAGTCAACCATGCAAACAAATAGTATTACCACATCTTAAAAGGGGTGATATGGGGTATGTGCAAGGTGGCAAGGAAGCATCAAAGAGCAAAAAACCTGATGCTGTCATTCCACCAAATTTTAACTTCTTACAGCTTTATATAGTACGTTATCAATGCCATTTTCCCCCAGTGTTTTATTATGAAAATTTTCAAACATACAGCAGAGAATTTCATAACAGGCACACCTACACACACCACCTAAACGACCATTAACATTTTAATATAACTTGCTTTGTCGGGTATCTTTCCATCTATTTAGATTGTAGATATCAGTACACTTCCTCCTAAATGCTTTGGTAGGCGTATTATTAACTAGAGTTTGTTTATAGTTTATTTTGGTATACAATTTATATTCAGTGAAGTGTACAATCTTAAGTGTAACGTTCACTGATTTTGAAAAATGCACCCGCCTACCCCCTACTGTTATAGCAATGCCATTTGTAACTATTCTTTCACATTTATACATTATGAACACAATAATTTTGGAATTTTCAAATTCAAAACACACTTGACAGCATGGATAAGGACTGCCAAGTACTATAAATACATTTGTAAAATTTATATTTTTTAATGCCTGAAAAAAATGACCTAAACTATTGTCTAGTTTAAATTTAACTCAGCTCAACTAAGACTGTAACATTAGCCGCATTGTAATTTAGCCCTCTTGACTAGGAAAGGAGCTTGGTAGTAACATAAAGTTAAAAAGGTTTGGTGGAGTTGGATTATGCATAAGCTTGGATTCGAGGCAGAGGGATTTGAATGAGCTATTGTAGGTAATAGAAATCATTGTAGGGGCGCCTGGGTGGCTCCGTGGGTTAAAGCCTCTGCCTTCGGCTCAGGTCATGATCCCAGGATCCTGGGATCAAGCCCCGCATTGGGCTCTCTGCTCGTTGAGGAGCCTGCTTCCCTTCCTCTCTCTCTACCTGCCTCTCTGCCTACTTGTGATCTCTCTCTGTCAAATAAATAAATAAAATCTTTAAAAAAAAAAAAAGTAGAACTCATGTAGATCTTTGAGCAAGGGAGTCATATAATGAAAGCAAATTTGAGAAGGATTAAATTGATTTTCTCAATCTGAGATCACAGCCCTAGTTAAGGTTTTGAAGGCTGAAAGAGTTTTGAAGCATTCCCAAAATAAGATGTGCTTTCTAATCCAGCATGAGTCTAGTTTTGTTAGCACTAAAGCGACCAGCTTTCTTTTCTTTTTTTTTTTTTAAAGATTTTATTTATTTATTTGACAGAGATCACAAGTAAGCAGAGAGAGAGAGAGGGAAGCAGGCTCCCCGCCGAGCAAAGAGCCTGATGTGGGGCTTGATCCCAGAACTCTGGGATCATGACCTGAGCCGAAAGCAGAGGCTTTAACCCACTGAGCCACCCAGGTGCCCCGCGACCAGCTTTCTATTCAGCCTCTCACAGCAGCAGCGTGTCCTACAAATTGTATATGCAGAAGGAGCACCCTGTAATCACAGGCAGCTATGACCAACTTTGTTTTGCACCTTTGCTGTGGAATTCCTGAAGAAAGTAGGTGTCAGGTGTAAAGGTACAAATGATGGAAGAGAAATGACCCACTAGGCTAAGGGTTAAAGACCTAAGGAAAAAAAATTATTTATTTAACAGAGCATAAGCAGGCAGAGTGGCAGTCAGAGGGAGAAGAGAAGCAGACTCTCCGCTGAGCAGGGAACCCAATGCCGGGCTTGATGCTGGGCCCGATCCCAGGACCCTGGGATCATGACCTGAATCTAAGGCAGATGCTCAACCAACTGAGCTACCCAGGGATCCCAGGGTTAAAAACTTTTCATTCTAGCATTCAAAGGTTGCCACTACCTGGCCCCACCCCTTATTCTTAACCAGTCCCCTCCTGGACCTTCAGTGCCAGGCAGCTACCTGGATTTGCTATTCCCTGAGTGTTTTCCTTCCCACTTCCTTTTGCTAACTCCATCTTACTAAAGTTAGACCTCAGATTCAAGGCCCAGCTTGAGAGCTCACTGCCTGCCCCCCAAGTGTTTCCTGATTACTCTAGCCAGACATCATCTCACACTTCAAAATCTTTGTATTTATTTCTCAACCACTCATTTATTAGCACTTACTAGCAGACTTGTTCATAAGCCCTCATTTATTAGAAGACTTGTTTAGTAGCTCTTCTGTATCTCTCTCCATATCCTATCCTATGCCTACCACCCGAGTCTCCTGGAGACTAGCATAAGTAAGTATGCAGTAAAAAGCTGTGGAAGTGAATGGAATGAGAGATGTTGAAGGAAAAATCTGTGGAATTTGAGGCCTAAGTAGTTACGGGGCTTGAAGGAGGAGGAGGACTCCAAGATGACCCCAAGCTTTTGAGCCTAAGTATGAGCAAAAGAGAAGTTCTTTGTCCAAAAATGGAGGTTGGGAAGGAAGCTGATTTTGAAGAGTGTGAGGTTTGGACATCTTGATGGATATAAATTTTCTTCCTTTCCTTTTTTCCTTTTCCTTCCTTATTTGGATTTTCCTTCGTTTTGGTCTTTATTGTATTTTTCCACTTTCGTGGGAGACCACTATTCCTGAAACCAAAAGACTGTTAAGGAACAATAAAACAGTTCTGAGAAATGTCTGTGGCATCCTCAGCAGAAAAGGCATTTTTGAGAGCTTGATTAGAACTGATTGGGATTTTTCTGTCTCCTGCTCCTTCACATCCTTCCCCCTTCCTCCTTGGCTGCTCCAGATTCTCAAGAGGCTGCAACTCCATCAGACAGAGGTCTGATTGTGCATTCGTCAGTCTCATATAAATACTTCTTTGATGACTCCTCAGTGTTCCACATGAACTGGTGCCCTGCTGAGGGAAGTATGGGTAGTTAGGAGGTGGTAGTAGCTCCATTTTTAGAGAGTAAATCTTGGACACACTGGAAAAATTTAGGTGTACTTATGTAGGGAAAGAAACTTAACGCTTGTTTTTCCTTAATGCCAGTGAGACTACCTTTAGGAAAATTAACTCCTTATTAGCTTCTTTTATCCCAGGAGTCCAAGTGCATAATTAATGATATTTCCAGATATTTAGGTATTTTTTATTTGGGAGAACTTACAGTGTTAGAGAATGAATCACTTAAAGTTAGTGATGGATGGTTCATAAACCCAGGAATTTTATTCCTTTTTTATGCTAAGTCTCTGTTTATATCACTATGGTAACACTGAGCTTGTTAATGCTATGATTGTTTTAAATGTCTTTCTGCTCCAACAGACTGGGTTCCTTATGAGCTCTCTGTCTGTATTTCTGTCTCCAGGCCTAACCCAGTACCTGATTTATAATAGGTGCTTAATAAATATTGAATGAATAAATGAAAACAAATACACATGACAGTTTTGTTAAAGTTAAGGAGAAACACAGTAGGGGATTATTTGATTTTGATTATTTGATTATTTGATTTTTTGAAGGAGGCCTTCACAAAAGAGTTGACATTTTAGCTGGGTCTTGAAAAATTGAATTTTGACAAAGTCCGGAAAGAGGCATTTCAAACCATGCGAACATTTACAGGATTAAGGATATGGAAGAGCTTGATATGTTGGGACATGTGACTGAATGATAGGAGTCATGACAAAAGGTGAAGCTAGAGGTGATTTGGGGGTTAAATAGTGAAGGACATCAAGCCAGGGATTCAGGTCTTAGGCAGTAAGGAGGAAAAGGAGATTGGTGGGCAGAGAAGTAATTGTGCATTTTAGGGAGGTAATTCTAGGTAGGATGTGGATGAATTAAAAGGCCTTTTTAAAAAATTGAGGTCATGGGGCACCTGGGGGGCTCAGTGGGTTGGGCCTCTGCCTTCGGCCCAGGTCATGATCTCAGGGTACTGGCATCGAGCCCTGTATCGGGCTCTCTGCTCAGCAGGGAGCCTGCTTCTCCCTCTCTCTCTGCCTGCCTCTCTGCCTACTTGTGATCTCTCTCTCTCTCTGTCAAATTAAAAATAAATAAATAATTGAGGTAAAGTTCACTTTAACCATTTTAAGACTATAGTTAATTGGCTTTTAACATTCATGATGTTCCACAACCATCACCGGTATCCATAAATTCCGGGACATTTTTTTTTAGTACTCCAAAAAGCAGAGGATTGTTGTTATATACTCTGGTTATAAGGATGAAAAGGAAGGGTCATATTTAAAAGATTTCTGAGGCACCTGGGTGGTGCAGTTGGTTGAGTGCCTGACCCTTTTTGGCTCAGGTCCTAATCTCAGGGTCATTAGACTGAGTCCGATATCTAGCCCTATGCTTAGCGCAGAGTCCGCTTGAGACTCTCTCTCCCTTATTCTTTGCCCCTCCTCCCTGCATGCACACATGCATGCTCTCTTCAAATAAATAAATCTTTAAAAAAAAGAAAAAGACATTTCTGAGGTAGATTCAACAGAACTAGAATAAGATGTTATATTTAGTTACCTTTGTGAAAACATCCTCAGAATACTGATTCTAGTTTTTTGCCACCATACTTACCATTTTCCTTTCTCTCGTTTATTATTGTATAACAGCTATACAGCTAATACAACATCTCTTCATTTTTTCCTAATTTTGTATTACTTTTATACTTCACTTGTATTTTATGTTTGTGCTGCATTAATTCAAGACAGGATCCTTATAAAAAGTGCAGACCAAAGGTTCTGCCAGGAGAGTTCACCCATGTACTGGGATTCGAGGAATCTCATACAGATGGGGGTTTATTTGTAATTAAAAAAGCCTGTTGGGGCGCCTGGGTAGCTCAGTGGGTTGGGCCTCTGCCTTCGGCTCGGGTCATGGTGTCGGGGTCCTGGGATCAAGCCCCACATCGGGCTCTCTGCTTGGCCCGGAGCCTGCTTCCCCCTCTCTCTCTGCCTGCCTTGCTGCCTACTTGTGATCTCTCTCTCTCTCTCTCTCTCTCTGTCAAATAAATAAATAAATAAAAATTTTTTTAAAAAGGCAGCCTGTTTCATAGTACTGTATGCTTCATGATGAAGAAGTCTTTTATTTATCAAATTTGAGGTAATCTGTAGGAGAGGAAATTGACTAGTAAGGGATGTGGGGGAACTTTGTCCAGTGGTGAAAATAGTTCACATCTTGATTGGGGTATTGATTACTCAGGGTGTATGTTTGCTAAAATGCATCAAGTTATACTGTTAATATCTCTGCATCTCACTATATGTAAATTATACCTCATTTTTAATGAAAAAATTAGAGGCAACTGAGTGGGACTTATTAGGTCCTTGTTTTATAGCACTTAGGTATTTCCAACAGTGGACACTAGACCAGCATCCACAAAAGTCTTTGATGGTGTTGCTGGAGAACAATGATAATTCAGTGATGTTCTTTGCTAGTAACAGTTGTCAGTCCTCTATAGCTTCCTATGCACAATTGCTACCTCTGTGGCCACTACTGAAATTTAGTGTTTAGATAGGGTTTTCAGTAGTTTCTTGCACTTTGTTTGGCCAAGAGGTTCCAAAAGACACCCTTTTCCACCTTCCTAAATTGTGCAGTACTTTTTTATAGTGTATAACCCAGAAATGAGTATCTCCATTCACTTCAATGTTGCCATTAAGGAATTGGCTACAGAGCCCAACTGTCAGTTCCTTGGTTTGTCCTGTTAGTCTGGCTGTTTTCCCTTCCCCCACCCTACAGCCTGCACATTTTTTCCCTTGGCTCTTTCTCAGGAGCAGGGGCAGCAGCTGGGCCTTCCACACCCTGGCACGAGCAGGGCTAAGAGTGCCTGATGTCTAATTGGTGCCAGTCACGAGCTATGAATCCTGACTAGACAGCACTCCTTCTCTCAGTCCGTTTGGACTTACTCTAGTACTAGAGTGAGCCTCTACCCAGTTCTGCTCGCAGCTTTGTTCTGAGACCACAGACTTAAGGAGTTTTCTCAAGCCTCTTGACTCTAGCTGAAGTCTGGTGTTGGTGAGAGCTAACTTATTAGGTTCAGCATTTGGAGTAAGGTGGGCTTGGAACCCATCACAGGCTGCTGGAAGGAATTCCCTGATTGCCACACCTTATTGAGCTAGAACTCCTCTCTTTTAGTCAATCCCTTAGGAAGATTGCTAACCTTTTACTCTTTGTTTCTTTCTTGAGAATATATCCTAAGATGGTCCTGGTGGATCTATGTGAATTATTGTTGTATTGTTAAAAATGTATTTATTTATTTATTTGGCAGAGAAAGAGAGATCATAAGTAGGTAGAGGCAGGCAGAGAGAGGGAGAAGCAGGCTCCCCGCTGAGCAGTTAGCCCAACATGGGGCTTGATCCCAGCACCCTGAGATCATGACCCGAGCTGAAGGCAGAGGCTTAACCCACTGAGCCACCCAGGTACCCCTAAAAATGTATTTTAAAGGGATGCCTGAGTAGCTCAGTCAGTTAAGCATCTGACTCTTGATCTCAGCTCAGGTCTTGATCTCAGGGTCGTGAGTTCAAGCCCCACACTGGGCTCCACACTGGGCACGGAGCCTACTTTAAAAAAAAAAAAAATGTATTTTAAAAAATAAATAATATGGGACACCTGGGTGGCTCAGTCAGTTAAGCATCTGCCTTTGGCTCAGGTCATGATCCTGGGGTCCTGGGATCAGGCCTGCATCAGCCTCACTGCTCAGTGGGGAGTCTGCTTCTCCCTCTGTCCCTCTCCACTGCTCATGCTCTCTCTCACTCTCTTGCTCTTTCTCAAATAAATAAATAAAATCTTTAAAAAAATAAGTAATATATTCACATGGTGCAACCTTTAAAAGGTACAAAAGGATATACAGAAAAGTCTCCCTTCTCTCTCAACATGGAATGCAGACTGTGACAAATGACTCTACTATGATACTAGTATCTACTGTGTCCTCACTAAAGGCAGGAAACTGCAAGGCTAAAGACCAATGCCGCACTCTGCTTCTAAACTCAGAGGTTGACAATTCTGAAAATAATTATAGCTATACTAGGTTGAAAAACGAATAAAAGGTAGATAATAGGAACCAGATTTCTCACTGTCAGAGAAAAAAATTACAAATAAGAAAGAAAAGAAGTAAGGAGGGAGGCTAGAATGGACCTGTGGTCCTGAATTAGAGCTGGAGACTGTAATATGATTTTATGTTTACTTTAATATATATGGATAGAAAAATAATGAAAGATACTTATGTAAACATAGGTTAATATGTATATATATTTCCCAGCTCTCTCTAGAGGGCCTAGGAGCAGTGGTATCCCAAGCACACCCAGGTCTTGGTTTGTAATACCATTTCCCAATAAGAGGAAGCAAGGCTTCTTGAAGAAAAAAATGAATTCTACAGCTGGAACAAAGAAATTACAGGATGAGCCAGTAGTATTTTGTAGTGCTAAAAAAGTAAGAAAGTACTTAAAAAATAAAATGATGAGGCATCTGGCTGGCTTAGTTGGTAGAGCATATGACTCCAGATCTTGGGGTCATGAATTAAATAAAGCCCCATGCTAGGTGCAGAGATTACTTCAAAGAAAAAGAAAGAAAGATAGATAGATAGATAGATAATGGGCTGGCTGCATTTCAATAAAACTTTATAAAAATAAACAAATAAAAGGATGGGACAAGAGACAACCTAAAAACCTCCCCATTAAAGATAGAATGATTTCGAACAGTAAAATAACCTCATATTGGATTAAAACCTGAAGTGTAAATATACATTAGTCTATGCTGATGTAAAATAAATGACTGAATAAATAAATGGGGAAAAGAAATGAATCTTCCTTACAGAATAACTCCACATAATATAGGTAGGTATATAGATACTTTTAGGAAGTGGAGCTTAACTTTTGCTTCTCCCGTGAGTGTTAAGTGGGGCTAAGTGACTCCCTTCCAAAGAAGAGAGCATAAGAGGGGTGCCTGGTGGCTCAGTGGGTTAAGTCTCTGCCTTCGGCTCAGATCATGATCTCATGGTCATGGGATCGAGTCCCGCATTCGGGCTCTCTGCTCAGCAGGGAGCCTGCTTCCTCCTCTCTCTCTGCCTACTTGTGATCTCTCTCTCTCTCTCTCTCTGTCAAATAAATAAATAAAATCTTTTTTTTAAAAAAGCATGAGAAAGGAATAATAACTATAATAAAATAATAACTAGAGGGGCGCCTGGGTGGCTCAGTGGGTTAAGCCTCTGCCTTCGGCTCGGGTCATGATCTCAGGGTCCTGGGATCGAGCCTCACATCGGGCTCTCTGCTCAGTAGGGAGCCTGCTCCTCCTCTCTCTCTGCCTGCCTCTGCCTACTTGTGATCTCTCTCTCTCTGTGTCAAATAAATTAATAAAATCTTTAAAAATAATAATAATAATAACAATAACTATATAGTGCAGAGACGTGGCTGACACTACCTTGACCAAACGATCAGAGTTAAAATTACCAGTAAGTCTTACTGATATTTTGTACTCCTGGTATGGTATGATATAAGATGAGAAGGGCACTTCACCTCTTTGCTATTCCTCTGGAAACCCATGACCCCAGTCTAAACATGAGGAAAACATCCAATACACCCAAATTGAGGGACATTCCATAAAGTACTTCTTTGGGATATCAAGGTCATAAAGAAAAAGACTAAGAAACTTTTACAGACCAGAGGAGACCAAAAATTTACGATGGCTAATTGCAATGTGGTATCCTTAACTGGATCCTGAGACAGAAAAATGACATTAGTGGAAGAACTGGTAAAATCTAAATACAGCCTAGAGTTTAATAGTCATATACCAATGCTAATCTCTAACTCTAAAATTATTCCATAATCAAACATCTGTTTTTTAAAGATTTATTTATTTATTTATTTGACAGGCAGAGATCACAAGCAGGCAGAGAGGCAGGCAGAGAAAGAGGAAGGGAAGCAGGCTCCCTGCCAAGCAGAGAGCCAGACGTGGGGCTCGATCCCAGGACCCTGGGATCATGACCTGAGCCGAAGGCAGAGGCTTTAACCCACTGAGCCACCCAGGCGCCCCAAACATCTGTTTTTTATTTTTATTTTTTTTTAAACATTTTATTTATTTATTTGAGAGAGAGAGAGACAGTGAGAGAGAGCATGAGCGAGGAGAAGGTCAGAGGGAGAAGCAGACTCCCCGTGGAGCTGGGAGCCTGATGCGGGACTCGATCCTGGGACTCCAGGATCATGACCTGAGCCGAAGGCAGTCGCTTAACCAACTGAGCCACCCAGGCGCCCAACATCTGTTTTTTAAAAAATACCTCTCAACCCCCTAGCTATCCAGTGTCCCTCCTTAGAGACAACCAATATTACTAGTTCCTTTTGTCTTCTAAGTGAATGAATGAATGAATAAATGCAAATAGAAACAACCCTCCCTCCCATTAAAAACAATGCTGCCCACTTAGTAATATATATACTATTAATGTACACTGCCCTACCTTTAGACATGTCCCATTATCAGTGTGTGTGCACACACACATTCAGTCGTTCATACATTATTTTTCTAACTGGCTGCAGAGAATTCCATTGTATTGATATACTATAATTTATCTAACCCTTCCTTCCTTCCAAGATTACCTACTTATTCATTTATTTATTTGAGAGAGAGAGAGACAGAGTGAACGAGAACACAAGCAGGGTGAGGGGCAGAGAGAGAAGCAGACTCCCTGCTAAGCAGGGAGCTGGATGTGGTGCTCCATTCTGAGACTCCGGGATCGTGACTGGAGCAAAAGGCAGATGCTCAACCAAGTGAGCCACCCAAGCACCCCTGTTTAACTGGTTTCTTACTGGTGGCCATTTGTTGTTTGAAGTTATTTGCCGTTATAAGTAACTCTGTAATGAATAACCTTGTACATGAATTATTTAGCACTTTTACAAGTATATGGGATAAATTTTTAGAAGATTCCCTGGATTAAAGCATATGTACATTTGTAATTTTTATTAAAGACATTGTCAAATTGCCCTCCATAAAGGGTTTGTGCCAGTTTATACTCTACCTACAATATAGAAGACTGCCTATCTCTGCATACCTTCACAAAGCATGGGTGTGTTAACAAAGTTTTTTTATCTCTGCCAATCTAGTATGTTAAATACAAAGTTTTTATATAGTTTAATTTGCATTTCTGGGGTGAATATGGGTATCTTCTGTAGAAAGCCGGTTCATTTTTTTGTTTTGTTTTGTCCATTTTTAAATTCCTTTTAAAATATATGGTATGTTCTTAGTTTCAGAGGTAGAGTTCAGTAATTCATATTCGCTGTGTTTATAATACCCAGTGCTCATTATATCACATGCCCTCCCTACTACCTATCACCAAAGTCACCCCATCCCCCCACCCTTTTCCTCTCCAGCAACCCTCACTTGGTTTCTTTTCTTTTAAGATTTTATTTATTTATTTGAGACAGAACACAAGCTGGGGAGAGGGGCAGAGGGAGAGGGAGAAGCACACTCCCCACTGAGCAGGGAGCCTGAAGAGGAGCTCAATTCCAGGACCTTGGGATCATGACCTAAGCGGAAGGCAGATGCTTAACTGAGCAACCCAGGCGCCCCTCTCTATTTCCTATAATTAAGAGTCTCTTATGGTTTATCTCCCTCTCTGATTTTTTGTTTTATTTTTCTCTCCCTTCCCCTATGCTCTTCTGTTTTGTTTCTTAAATTCCACAAGTGAGTGAAATCATATAATTGTCTTTCTCTGATTGACTTATGTTGCTTAACATAATACCCTCTAGTTGCATCCATGTCATCGCAAATGGCAAGATTTCATTTTTTGATGGCTGAGTAATATTCCTGTGTGTGTGTGTATGTGTACCACATCTTCTTTATTTATTCATCTCCTTGTTGATCTTTTTCTCATTGATTTGTAGAAGCTCTTTATATGTTGTCAAAAAAGCCCTTTGTTACAAGAATTGCAAATACGTTTTCCCAGTTGGTCTTATGATGTATTTTTGTTTGTTTGTTTTTGCCCTGCAGAAAGTCCACTTTTTTTTTAATGTAGCTGATTTTAACTAGTCTTTTTTTTTCCTTAATTAAGGCTTCTGAGTTCTATGTTATATATACTTATATGTTATATGTTCTATGTTATATATACTTAGGAATTTTCTCATATCTTTTTTTTAATCCATTTGAAAAGTTTACTTTGATGAATGATTTTTTTTTTTAAGATTTTATTTATTTATTTGACAGAGAGAGATCGCAAGTAGGCAGAGAGGCAGGCAGAGAGAGGGGAGGAAGCAGGCTCCCTGCGGAGCAGAGAGCCGGATGCGGGGCTCGATCCCAGGACCCTGGAACCATGACCTGAGCTGAAGGCAGAGGCTTTAACCTTAACACTGAGCCACCCAGGTGCCCTGATGAATGATTTTTAGCCAAGACTTTTTTCCCAAATATTTACCCAATCATTCCAGCACCATTTGTTGAATAGTCTGTTTTTTCCTATTAATTGAAGTAGGATTGAATAGAATCGAAATAGGAAAAATATGCATTTGTATCTCTTTCTGGACTTTATTCTATTTCTGTACCATTGATTTCTTTGTTTAAATATGAACTCATACTATACTGGTTGTCTTTTGTTTTTTTACTTTTGCTCTAGAAATCTTCAAGTATATTCAAAAGTACCCGCACAAAAAAGTACACACTAATTTAGTTATTGTGACTTTATAACAATTTTTTAGTATCTAGAGGTTCCACCTTCCCTCCTGCCCCCATTGCTCTTTCAGAATTTGCCTAATTATGTTATTTTTTGCACTTTAACTTTAGAATAAGCTTATCTAGTCTCTCCCAAAATAAAACTTCTACCAGTATTTTTACAGGCATTATCCTAAAATTATTTTGGGAGGTATATCATCTTGGAGTCTTTCATGAATATGACATGCTTTTGATTTGTTCGAATTTTCTTTTGTTAATCTTCACTGGTGCTTTAAAGTTTTCACTATTCAGATCTTTTTTTTTTTTTTTTTTTTGAGTTTATATCTAGGTATTTTTCTCTCTCCCTGCTCCCCTCCCTTTTTTTTTTTTTTTTTTTTTTTGCTATGATATATAAGGATTTTTTTTTTCTTGAGACCATTTTACAGGGTATTGTGTGTGTATATATATATGTATATGTGAGGGTTCTTAATTTCAGAATATTAATTTTGTACCCAGCTACCCTTTTGAATTATTTTACTTGTAGTCTTTTTTCAATTATTTCTCCTGGATTTTCAAGGTATACAGTCATATTATCTCATATTATCTACAAATGATATGTTTATTTCCTTTTTAGTTTTTACAGTTGAAGTGGCATGTTTGAAGTGTTTTAGTAATACCTCGCATGTAGAAGGGGCTCTTGGCAAGAGTAGTTGGCCCCAAGGTACAAATCCTAGGGTAGGCGGAAACATTGGTAATTAGAGCCTTTGAACCCTAAGACTGCTTTTTGTTTTTTCATGCTTTTTTTCTTTTGTTTCCTCTAGATGTGAAATCTGGAAGCTATACAGTGTTGCAAGTGGTGGAAGCCCTTGGGTAAGAGCCTCTGTTGTTGAGCGCGCTTCTCTAACCCTGCCTGTGCACTCTGAAAGGTTATTTTGTACACTCCTGCTTTCCTGGGGCTGACTGGTCCTGAATTTCTCCTCTGTAGCCCTATACCCCCCTTTCTTATCAGTACTTCAATCTAAGCCTGTGTTTGTCCTAAAATAAGTTTTATGCCACCTGACTAAAGTTCCTGAGGAAGTGTTGGAAGTTTCTGGATCAGCCCACAGGTGTGGGGTGAGATGGGTGGTTGAAGGCCATCAACTGTTAATTAGAGCTGGGATTCCTCCTGTGCTTCTCAGAAGACCCACCTGCCCCATAGGATTCTGGTCAGCATGGCTCTGACTCAGAGCTGCTCCTGGGCTCTTCCTGGGGAGTTGCCAGGAAGCTGACTTTGCCCTAGATCTTCATTATAGGAAAAGCCTTGGAGAAACAGCTGGAAAATCAGGATTAAAACCAGATATCCAAATACCAGAGGAAGTATGTTCTTGTAGTCTGATGTCTGCTTTTCTCCTATTTTATACTTGGTAGATCATCTGTATTGACAAGTCTTGTTTGCAAAGGTTGTTAACTGTCACAGCCAGCTTGTCTTCTGAAGCAGAAAACTAGAAAATTGGGAGGGTAGGGTGGAATGTAGGTCACTATTATGCATCTTTCCCACATAAGAGACCATTTGGCCTTTCTGCACACGTGGCCTTGGTCCATTTAAAAAAAAAAAAAAACAGCTTTATATATATGATATATGTAATTTAAATATGTAATTCATATCAATTTTTATATATGATATATAGAATTCATATATTACAAAGTTCATTTTTTGTGTATTCTTGTGCAACCCTTACTTCAATTTTAGAACATTTTCATTGCCTCAGAAAGAAACTCCATGCCCATTAGCAGTCAGTATTCCCTCCTCAGCTCAGCCCCTGGTAACCACTAATTTACTTTCTACCTCTGTGGATTTGCCAGTTTTCAAAATTTCATATAAACAGAAACTTACAACATGTAACCTTTGTGACTGGTTACTTTAACTTAGCATAATGTTTTTAAAGTTTATCCCTGTTGTATCTCTTGTGAGTACTTCATTTCTTGCTGAAAAATAATCTGTTAGATGAATATACCACATTTTGTTCAACAGTTCATCCAGTGCTGGTTATGGGTTGTTTCCAAATTTGGGGTATTCTGAATAATGCTGTTATGAGCATTTGTGTACCTTGGTCCATTTTTAAATGCACAGTTTTCTACTTCTGAACAGGGTCCTTTCGGCAAGATCCTATTCTAGGGATCCTGTCAAGGGTGATTTTATTTTTGCCCCTTTATCTCTAGTTAGAGATATCCTTATCCTTGAGATTTCAGTCAAATGTCCTGGTCAGCTCTCCTTCAGAGATCTTCTACTACATACAATTACAGTTAGATTTCTTCTAGTATGTTTAAATGTAATCTATATAAGAGCTATTTTAAAATAAATCACCTTATTGGCTCAGTCCAGGTTTTCCCATTTGACAATCTTAAGTAGTTAAAACCTTTATTCTGAGCATCTTACTTTATAAACTTCCAGTTATAAAGAATTTTTTTTTCCCCTAAGACCTTGGTTGCTCTCAGCATTTTTCCCTTAGCAATAATATATTTATTCTCTGTTTTGGTAGAAGTTGCAGCTGCCCGTCATCTGTTGAGCTCTGTGGGTAGCTGCTAAGCTCTGTCTCGGAGGAATGTCACTATCGTATAAGACTAAGCCCAGTGCCCAGTCAGTGCCTAGAGATGGATCCTTCTGTTGGCTGTGGTGTCAGATGAGCCTCTAATGAATGCCAGTTCAATCTGAGGATTGGCTCTTTAGGCTCTGGCTTTACTATTATCTGTAACACTAGGCACCTACAGAATACCTTCCTGGGCTGGCTTCTATGCCCAAGGGGTGAGTGTGACTAATTTCAAAATACTTATTCCTTCAAAAGTTTGGTGGGGCACCTGGGTAGCTCAGTTGAGTATCCGACTCTTGATCTCAACTCAGGTTGTGATCTCAGTGTTTTGAGTTCAGTGGCTGTGTTGGGCTCCACCTACTTAAAAAACAAACAAACATGGGGCTCCTCTGTGGCTCTGTCAGTTGAATGTCTGACTCTTGATTTCAGTTCAGGTCATGATCTCAGGGTGGTGAGACTGAGCCCTATGTCAGGCTCCATGCTTAGCAGGGAGTTAGCTTAAGATTCTCTTCTCTCATTCGCCCTCTCCCCCCACTCGTATGTGCGCGTACTCTCTCTCTCCCCTAAATAAATAAAATAAATTTTTTTTAAAAAAGGTATAAACAGGGTTATGTCAGGCTCTCTCTATCCTTACTTTCCCCCAGGTCCTCTCTAGAAAATCCAGAACCCCGAACTCGGGCACGAGGAATCCAGCTTCTGTCACAGGTGCTACTCCAGTGTCAGTCCTTGCTCCTGGAGAAGGAAGGTACTGGCATCACTAGTAGGAGTGTCTTCCTGGATTGCTGAGCCAAGGCCTTCCTTGTCTATTCAAGCCAACTTTACAGGGAGGGAGGAAAGAAGGGAGGACCCAAGGAATCTGTGGACTACTAATTCAGCATCTTCATTCCTCACTGGTATATGTGGCAGAAATGATAAGAATCGAGACTGAAGACACTGGGATTTCAAATGTAGCCTTGGACATTTTTTTCAGTGTATCTTTCCCTCTCTGTAAAATGGACAAAGTAGTGCTTCTTAGATGGAGTGGAAAAGTATGTAATGCTTTGAAGTCTCAAGGAAAAAAGCCAAAGACTTAGTTTTCTTCTATAGCATAGTAGGCAAACCACAACCTGTTTTTATAAATAAAGTTTTATTAGCCTATAGCTGCACCCATTTATTCACCTCCTGTTTATGTTGCTTTTATGTTACAGCAAGTTGAGTGGTTGTGACTGATACTTTGTCCTGCAAGCCTAAGATATTTACTCTCTGACCCTTTGAAAAAGTTTGCCAACTCCGGTTCTGTAGAAGGAAGTTCTGGGGTAAAAGTGGGTTCAACTGTGGACTTATGTGAGAATGGATAATAAAAGATGTTCACATATTTTCCTAACCAAGGCACCCTCTAATGGGAGGGCATGGGACTTATCTGTTAGTGAAGGAGAAAATTTGTAGTGAAGCCCAAACAGGAACAGCCTTTACAGACTTTAGGAAAGAGTCTGTGTAAAATAATGGCTACATTTCTGGTCTGTGCAGTGGTACACCTGATCCTGTTTTATGAGAACCGGCTGAAGGACCATCATCTTGTGATCCCATCTGTCCTGCAAGGTTTGAGGGCACTTGTGAGTTCTCCTTTTTCATTA
This sequence comes from Lutra lutra, assembly GCF_902655055.1. NCBI lineage: Eukaryota > Metazoa > Chordata > Mammalia > Carnivora > Mustelidae > Lutra > Lutra lutra. The sequence goes on along the minus strand of NC_062291.1, from coordinate 58,110,344 downwards.
CATACTTTGTTTGCAGAATCCCTTTTCCAGTGAATTCTGTCCTTGTCCTTTTGGGGGTGAGACTCCCAAGTGCTAAGGAGCAAATGCCCAAATGTGGGACTAAACTAGTGTCAGCTAACTTCACTTCTGTTTATAGTCTAGAGAGTAAAAATATTCTGCGGGGGGGCGCCTGGGTGGCTCACTGGGTTGGGCCTCTGCTTTCGGCTCAGGTCATGATCTCAGGGTCCTGGGATCAAGCCCCACATCGGGCTCTCTGCTCATCGGTGAGCCTGCTTCCCCCTCTCTCTGCCTACCTCTCTGCCTACTTGTGATCTCTCTCTCTGTCAAATGAATGAATAAAATCTTTAAAATATATATATATATATATATATATATATATATTCTGGGGGGACTGGAATTCAGAACCAAAGTGGAAGGAGCTGCAGAGAACTAATCAGATTGAGAAAAGGGACCACATTTCACACTCTTAGCACAGTTTCCTAAACCTGGATGTTGTGTTTCCCACTGTAGCTAATTAGACCTCTTTTGGGATTGTCTTCAAGGCTGGAATTCCCTCCATGCTCACACATCTCTTCTTCTCCCCCCAGAGCCTGTGCGTGGCCCTGCCTCCAGGGCTGGCTGTCTCTGTGCTTAAAGCTATCTTCCAGGAAGTCCACGTCCAGGTGAGTGAAGACAGTCACTTTTATATTCTCTGTCTTCCAGCTCTGACATATATGATAAGGATTAGGTGGCAAAAAACTACTGCCTTCTAAGTCCTGAACTTTTAGGTTCATCTTCTGTTTGTATAAAGAACACTGTCCACTTAGAGATTGTGAAGCAGGAAGTAGTTTTGGCCACTTAAATACTCTTTGAGCACTTTCTTTACTTAGTTCTGGTCTCTTCCACCCCCAAGTCTCTGCTGCAGGTGGACCGACATACAGTCTACAGTATCATCACCAACTTCATGCAAACCCGTGAAGAAGGTAAGAGGTGGGGCTCTTTGGCAAGTCTGAAAAGCAAGCACATCCTTTTTCACCCCATTACCAGGACTCTTGTTTAGCCTGGAAGTCATATAGGAGACCTAACACTCTGAAAAGAATGAAGGGAAACTGAGAGGTCCACTCATTTCCAAGTAAAGGAATGGTAGAGTTTGGGCTAATATTTTAAATTCTTACCTCTAACAGTTATATATTGATACACATCTCTTCTTCACTGTGTACTCTTGGAATAGGAAAACAAAAAATGTCTACTCTGGGAGGCAGGAAAGGTGGCATAGCGATAGTAGAGGGAGAACACAAGCCAGAAGAAAGGCCAGCTTTCTATCTCAAGGGAGGGTAGTGACCTATTCTTTCCTCCCCAGAGCTGAAGGGCCTTGGAGCTGACTTCACCTTTGGCTTCATCCAGGTAATGGATGGGGAAAAGGATCCCCGAAATCTTCTGGTGGCTTTCCGCATCGTCCATGACCTCATCTCCAGGGACTATAGCCTGGGTACGTCCATATAGCCTTGAATTAGCTGGTTAGGGCATGTCAGATGAGTGAAAATTATAATTTGATCTCATTGTTTCTCTGTTACCTTAGGGCCCTTTGTGGAGGAGTTGTTTGAAGTGACGTCGTGTTACTTCCCTATTGATTTTACCCCTGTAAGTAGCCCCTTTTATTCGTTCATTCATTTGTTCATTGATTCATTTGAGTATCCTTGAGTCCTCCCATGAGTCAGGTCCAGTTATCTAGGCACTGAAGGGACATCAGTGAACAAAGGAGACAATCCCTGCCCTCATGAGCTTACGTTTTAATAAACTGGGCACTGGAGAAGCATTCGCCATCGGAGGAAGGATTCAATTCAGTGGGTATTTGGGGGCTCCTTAAACTCCTTAACAGTGTGCTTAGTGGTGAGGGCTACAGCATTGTAAAACATGGTTCCTGCCCTTAAAGGCTGAAACATTTAAGTAACAATACAGGATTTGGGACCAAAACAAGTGGTGGTATAGCTGTTCAGAGAAGACCAAGTTCAGTGTGAGCTAGAGTAGTCAGGAAGGATTTCACAGATAAGATGGGATTTCAGTTCGTTTCCGAGGAATGGTAGGATATAATCCTGGAGTCTGAGGGATGATCTCAGGCAGAAGAAATAAATTGACAAAACAAAGAAGACCCAGTTGAGCACAGTATATACAGCATGCTCTGACCCCCTTGGGCCTTCCTCCCACTCTGCATCTTGATATCCCTTCTACTTTCAAAAACTCAAGAGTGTCACCACTGTATGGATAGGCATGGGTATGTGTACTGCAAGCATTAGTGGTTTCAGAGAAATGAAAGGAGTTAAATCACAGCACACCAAATAACATCTGAGTATTGACTTTCAGTGTTTTTAAAGTTACACAGCCATCTTGGCTGCAGGGAATTGCTTCCTAGCTTATTCCAGTTGACACCATGGTTATTGGGGCCACCTCTCTTCTAAAATTCTCTTCATCTCTTCTGTCGTGGTCTTCACTACTTCTAACTCGGAAGAACTTATTGTCTTTTGAAATCTCGAAAGCTCTTTATCAGGCCACCAGGTTTCTCTGTTCTTTTTTGTTTGTTTTGAAAAGATAATACGTTTATAGGATCCAAAATCTAAATGGTGTAAAAAGGTGAAAAATATATCTACCATCATTTCTTTCTCTGTTGTCAACCAGTTTTTATCAATTATGTCTGTATTTTACAGAGCTTTTCATCCATATATAAGCAAATGCTCCCCTACCCCTCCCAGTGGCAGCATATGAATACACTTCTCCTGTACGTGGCCTTTTCTACTTTAGTATACCTTGAGAGATTACTCTGTATCAGTAAATAAATTAGTTCTTTATTCGTTATGGCTGCATAGTATTCCTTTCAGTGGGAATACCTAATTTCACTAGTACTCTGTGGAATAAATGTTACTAATCTTGTGTAACAGGCAATGCAATTTACATATCCTATGCATGTATCATTTCACATATATATGCGTGTATATATGAAGGACAAATTCCTAAAGTGGAGTTGCTGGTTTAGGGCAGGAAAGATTATGTCATTCACTTTTTTGAAAGGTAATAGAGTGAGCATGATTCAACATTTAAAGGATAGGGACATGAAGCCTTTCTATACTCCTTTTCTGCCGCCACCCATTTTCCTTTTAGAGCTCATCACTGCACCCAACTGCTTATGCATTTTCTCAGATATTCCAGGCAAAAAAAAAAGTTAGATAATGATAGGACAATTTCTTTTATTCAAGCAGATTTTTTTTTTTAGCTCACTGTCCCGAGATCAAGCATCGCATGCTCTACCTGAGCCAGCCAGGTGCACCTCAAGCAGATTTTTGTATGTTCTTCTGTACTTCATTCTATATGGGAAGCAGAAAGCTCTTATCAACTAAAATGACACACCTGGCTTTAGTGTAACTCTTTGTTACACTGAGGAAGTATTCTTTATGGTCCTATCAATCCCTTTTAGCTGTATGCCATCATCATAGTGGGTCGTATCAGTGTAAGTGATGGTTTCTTTGATTTTCACTATGCATATGTGCTCACTGTAGCAGGGGCGGACATATTTTCTGTAAAGGACCAGATAGTGACTATTTTAGGCTTTGCAAGTTGTATCTTTTCCGTCTCAACTCTTCATCTCTGCTGTTCTAACACAAACGGCCCTAGACACTGGAATGTCGTAGTGTCTGTATTGCAATAAAACTCTATAGGCATGGGAATTTATTGTTTTTTAAAGATTTTATTTATTGGGACGCCTGGGTGGCTCAGTTGGTTGAGCAGCTGCCTTCGGCTCGGGTCATGATCCCGGCGTCCTGGGATCAAGTCCCACATCGGGCTCCTTGCTTGGCGGGGAACCTGCTTCTCCCTCTGCCTCTGCCTGCTGTTCTGTCTGCCTGCGCTCGCTCTCTCTCCCTCTCTCTCTGACAAATAAATTAAAAAAAAAAATGTTTAAAGATTTTATTTATTTGACAGAGATCACAAGTAGGCAGAGAGGCAGGCAGAGAGAGGGGGAAAAGCAGGCTCCCTGCTGAGCAGAGAGCCTGATGCGGGGCTCGATCCCAGGACCCTGAGATCATGACCTGAGCTGAAGGCAGAGGCTTAACCCACTGAGTCACCCAGGCACCCCTAGGCATGGAAATTTAAGTGTCATATAATTTTTATGTGTCACAAGGTAGTATTCGTTTGGGGGTGCCTGGATGGCTTAGTTGGTGAAGCATCTGCCTCCAGCTCAGGTCGTGATCTCAGGGTCCTGGGATTGAGCACCATGTCAGGCTCTGCATTCAACAGGGAGTCTGCTGCTCTCTCTCCCTCGGCCCCTCCCCCGCTCCACTCATATTCTCTCTCTCTCTCTCTCTCTCTCTCTCAAATAAAATCTTACAAAAAAAAAATGCTTTTGATTTTTTTCCCCGAAACCATTTAAAAATGTAAAAATCAGAGGACTGAGAGTACATACACTTATCTTGATGAGCACCAAGTAATATATAGAATCACTGAATCACTGTATTGTACACCTGAAACTAATTTAACACTGCAAGCTACTCTGGAATTTAAAAAATGTAAAAACCATGCTTAACCATACATACAGTCTCAACTGGTTGCTTCCTACTCCTAGTGCAAAGGAGGTACTGAATCTTCCTTCTTCATCATCCTTGGGATTCCTTTGTCCTTGCTTTTGGATCAGGAACCCTATTTCCTCAGGCCCTCTACTGTACTTTTATCTCTAAGATTAGAGACGTCTGTCATACCTTCCCCAGAGAATTAAACCTCCAGATTCTGCCAGAGAAAGGGAGGAGCTGGGAAGCAATCTAGGTGGTCAGATTTGCTTCTCTAACCCCACTCCTAACTCCAAAGGCACCTGTTACTACCAGTTGCAAAGCCTTTTGACAGCTAAAGTGTATATGGGTAGTTACTCAGCTTTTTCCAAGCCTACTGAGGATTTTGTTGTCTTGGCTCTGTTGAGTCATTTTCTTATCCATCTGCTTTTCAGCTTCTAAAATTTTATTGCCAGGACCTCTTAACCTATTTTCTTCAACCTATAGCTTTATGTCTTTTCTTTTTAATTTTTAATTAATTTTTTTTTTAAGTAATCTCTGTACCCAGTGCAGGGCTTGCACTCACGACCCCAAGATCAAGAGTTGCATGCTATACCAACTGACCCAGACAGGTGTCCCTAGCTTTATGTTTTGTTTTAGTAATATATATTTTAGGTTTTATTTATTTATTTGAGAGAGAGCACAAGCCAGGGGGAGGGGGAGAGGGAAAAGCAGCCTCCATGCTAAGCAAGGAGCCCAATGCAGGATTCGATCCCAGGACTCTGGGATCAAGTCATGACCTGAGCTTTACAGACTGAGCCACCCAGGTGCCCTGGCTTTATGTCTTAAAAGAAAATCCCTTTGCTGTATTTTTGATGTTGCTTCTGAAGAAGAAAAGGAAAATGTGATACATGTTTTCAGGCTTTTTGACACAGAAACCATCAATGCTTTTTTATGTTCCCAGATTATACCTGTTTTTATAAGGGTGAAAAAATAGAAATGTCCATCAAAGGGGAATTATTTAAGTAAATTTTGGCTCAACTATACAATGAAATAGTATCAGCCACTAAACCTAATGTTGTGAAAGAATAGTTTAATACCATAGAAAAATGGACCTAATATATTAAGTAGGAAAAAAGATCATAAATCATGTGTTCAAAACCATCCAGGCACTGGTGTTATACATAAACAATGAATCTTGGAACACTGTATCAAAAACTAATGATATATTTTATGGTGACTAGCGTAACACAAGAAAAATAAGTAAATAATAAAAAAAAAAATAGACGTATATATATTGTAAAGAGAAAATAGTGTCTACTAACATATAGTCACAATATATATAGAGAGAAGAAAGTAATGTACCAGAAAGTCAGGGTGCTTCTCTCTTGAGTGGCAAGATGATAGATCGGATAGAAAATAAATGCCCAACAGACAGAAATTCCCAAGGAGTGTGTAAGCATGTCTTCCTGCTGGGGCCTCCTGTCACACTGTTCTGTTAGATTGGGTGTAAATATCACCTATTCTGCAGGATTGCTGGGTTGAATCCTGTGTCCAAGGGTGGTCTGAAGAGTTGTACAGACCCTTGGCCCTCCTTTCTTTTCCAGCCACCTAATGATCCCCATGGTATCCAGAGAGAAGATCTCATCCTGAGTCTTCGAGCTGTGCTGGCTTCTACACCGCAATTCGCCGAGGTGGGTCTAGCCAAGGTTAGGTATGTAGCCTTTGCCCAGAGAAGGCTCTGAAGAAAGAACAGTAAGAACATGGGGAAAAAAGAAAGATCCAGAATACATTTTTAGGGTATGGGATCCTGCAAATGTCTTCAGGCTTATGTGGCAAGTATCTTCAGATCTTCAAAGTTGAAACCTGTACCGTTACTTGTTTAAAATAATAATCCAATCCCTATATGGCACTACGTTCTAAAGTCCTGTAGTGTTGCCAACTAGCTCATTTTTCAGGTTAACTGGGAATCTGGCCACAGCTTGGCAGGAGGGTTGGTTTATAGTCACAACTCCTGACTCAACTCTTTGTAGCTCTTTCATGTAGCCCCTAGCTCCTGGGGACTGGTGGTAATAAAGATGTAGTTGACCTTGGTTCCTTGGAGTGGCTAAGATACACCTGCCTCAAGCTTCAGTTCTTCCTTCTCTCCCACAGTTCCTGCTGCCCCTGCTGATTGAGAAGGTGGATTCTGAGATTCTGAGTGCCAAGCTGGATTCTCTGCAAACTCTGGTGAGGGATTTCTCTTTTTCCAGGGTCCAGCTGCCTTTAGACAATATAGAGGTACTAAACAAGTGTAGACACCGTCAGGGAATAGTTCAGTGGCCCTCATGAGAGGGATACCCAGCATCTAGGGCTAAATGTTGACCCAAAGCCCTCCCAGCTACATACTGTCTGGTCCAATAGTAACTGAGTGGCAGCTGAGGAAAGGCTGATGAGAGCTCCTTTTTTTTTTTTTTTAAAAAGATTGTATTTATTCCATTTGAGGGAGAGAGAGAAGTAGACTCCCCACTGAGCAGGAAGCCCGATGTGGGGTTCAATCCCAGGACCCTGAGATCATGACCGGAGCCGAAGGCTGACACTTAACCATCTGAACCACCCAGGTGCCCCAGGGCTCTATGCTTGTTTTCTATCAGTCAGGTGATGTGGGTGATGAACTCCCATTTTTCTGTGACCTGATTGGATTCTTATGAAATTCTGCTGGTTCTGCTGAGAGCCATGCTCCTTCAGGTGCCATTATGCTGAGGTAACCGCATGTCCTCAAAGTCTGATGGTGTAGCTAGCTGATACCTACACTTTCCTTGGCAGAATGCTTGTTGTGCTGTGTATGGACAGAAGGAGCTAAAGGACTTCCTCCCTAGCCTTTGGGCTTCTATCCGCAGAGAGGTGAGTGTTAATTAGATTAACTCACTACTATTAATTCCTAGTTGTCAGGCATGAGGGGAACTAACACCCTGTCCTTTTCCCTGTTGCAAGCCAGTAAGGGGGCATACTTCTAGTTGAATGACAGGGGAGAAAGTCCCTACATAGGGTCAGCTGTTTGGTGATGGCACACAGTCACTTTTGCGTAGTGCCCACTTCCTGTCCTTCCATGGTAAGGAGCATAGGTCATGGTGCCTCTGGCACCATACTTAATAAGGGGGGAGGGCAGAGGAAGACACTTAGGAAAGGGGATCCCAGCAGCCACTGCTCCAAGTTGGTATCCTGTTTCTTAAAAAATACATGTATCAATTCTAGTGGGACTAAGGACTTGGTGAAAATACACCTGCTGAGAAGAAACTCACTGTAGGTGTTAATTTCCATTGCTCTGCCCTAAAGGCTTTCAAAGCCCACCTCCCAAAGGAAGTAGGCAGTGGGTGGGTGGGCTCTCACCTGGTGCAGGCTCACCTCAGTAGCCATGGGATCCCTCCCTGACAGGTGTTCCAGACGGCAAGTGAGCGGGTGGAGGCCGATGGCCTGGCGGCCCTCCACTCTCTAACTGCGTGTTTGTCTCGCTCTGTGCTGAGAGCAGATGCTGAGGACCTCCTTGACTCCTTCCTTAGCAACATTCTACAGGGTAATGGGGCCATGGCAGCCAGAAAGGGGGTTGAGCACAATAGAAAGAAGTTCCTTAAGGCCAGTGACCTTTTATGAGTAGCCCTCCATGTTCAGTGACTTGGGTGCTAGAGCCCTACTTTGAATTGAAAACACTTTGAGTGGTAACTGCTAGCAGACTGCCCCAGGTCTCAGTCTCCAATGTCTGTGGACTGCCGGGGAGTCAGGCAGCATTCAGCCTGCTCCCCGGGTCTGTGACATGCTGCCTCTCTAGACTGCAGGCACCATCTGTGTGAACCGGACATGAAACTGGTGTGGCCTAGTGCCAAATTATTACAGGCAGCTGCAGGTGCATCTGCCCGGGCCTGTGACCGCATCACCAGCAATGTGTTGCCTTTACTGCTGGAACAGTTCCACAAGCATGGTCAGGTAAGGAAACAGAATCTTTTGACGGAATGATGGGACCTCTGCTAGGATCCCTTTCACAGAGAGAGAGCTAAGTGTTGAGCTTGTCCCAGATAGTGGATATTGGGTTTTGCTCTGATCAATTGTTGCTGGTACCCTTGTTCGCTCTCTTTCTGACACACTTACATAAAAGGATAATTCTCCCTGCTTCGAGAGGAGCAGGACTGAAATCCTTTAAAATATTCTTTGACGCCCCCCATGCCTTAAAACATTACAGAGCAACCAGCGACGGACAATCCTTGAAATGATCCTGGGTTTCTTGAAGCTGCACCAGAAATGGAGCTATGAAGACAAGGGTAAGATACCTTCCAGGTGTGGTGTCCTGGGCTGAGCACTGTATTCCTGTAAAGGATGGCAGGCAAAGAATGCTACAGAGAAGTACTCTAGAACCTGAGGTTGTAGACAAGAGAACACTCACCAGATGAGGCCTGTTTATTTTTTCCCAGTGTACCTCCTGGAGACACCCAGTGGATTAAGTTCTTGAGTCTTGCCCCAAGTTGTCTTTGTATCACTGCTGAGTCAGGGCTCCCCTCTAACCTGGACTCTGTCTGTCTCTAGATGAAAGGCCGCTGAATGGCTTCAAGGACCAGCTGTGCTCACTGGTGTTCATGGCTCTGACAGACCCCAGCACCCAGCTTCAGCTTGTTGGCATCCGTACATTCGCAGTCTTGGGTGCCCAGCCAGGTACACTTAAGAGAAAGAGAAAAGGAAGGGTATTGATTGTTCCTTGCGATTTTCTGTCTTCAGTGAAGAGCAACCTTAATTCCCTGGTTCTCACTGTAACTGTGGGTGATTTGAAATTTTTTTTCTTTTTTAAGATTTGAGAGTGCATAAGCAGGGGGAGGGGCAGAGAGACAAGCAGATATCCTGCTGAGCGATGAGCCCCACAACACAGGGCTCCATCCCAGGACCCTGAGATCATGACTTAAGCCAAAGCCCACAGCTAAACTGACTGAACCATCCAGGCGCCCCATAGTTTAGGATTTCTAATCGGACTTTGGGAAGGGTTGTGGTGGCTACAGAGGAAGAATGATAAGGTTTGTGTTTCTTTCTAACACAGATCTCCTCTCTTCCGGAGACTTGGAGCTGGCAGTGGGTCACTTGTACAGACTGAGCTTCCTGGAGGAGGACTCCCAGAGTTGGTGAGAATCAAAAGCAGCGAGATAGAGCAAGCTGTTCCAGGGCTCTGTGCTTCTGACCCTTGAGTGTCCCTAGGGGAGGTGGGCCCTCTGTTTGACTCTGGCTACCAACTGATTGGAGATATGCCAGACTTCTTTCTTTTGAGGCCATTAAAAAATCCTGTCCAACTTGGTGTCGGTACTTGAGTCCTGCTCTTTAGCAAGGCAGGCTTGGGAGCCCGCACCTCTGAATCTGTCTAGTGGCAGGCTGAGGCTAGAAACTATAGGCCAGGTCTCAGCTTTTGCCCATTTGCCCTATGCCCCAGCAGGGTGGCAGCACTGGAAGCATCAGGAGCCCTGGCCGCTCTCTATCCCATAGCCTTCAGTAGCCACCTGGTGCCCAAGCTTGCGGAGGAACTGCGCAGAGGTATGTGTCTCTGACCCTCTGTGGCTCACCCCTTCCCAGGGATGTTTGGGGCCTTCACTAGTGCCATCACACAGTGAAATCATGTCTCCTGGGTTGCTTTCAGGGGAGTTAGATTTGTCTAGAGGGGATGAGCCCACCAAACGCTCCCGGCATCTACGCTGTTTGCAAGCCTTGTCAGCTATATCAACACATCCCAATATTGTCAAGGAGACCCTGCCTCTGCTGCTACAGCATCTCTGCCGGATGAACAAAGGTAACGGCCGGGAATAATCATTAAGGGGCTGGGCTGAATGGGGAACCGTGGGCAGCTTCGGAGTTGATGCCTCTAAGCCAGTGGTCCATTGGTGACTATATTAAAAATGGTGATGCCTGGGCCTCAGTTCAGCTGAGTCAGTCTCTGAGGAGGGATGGGGCTTGAACAACAGGAATTGTTGAGAGTTCGGGTGATTTCAGCATGAAGTCAGAATTGAAAAGCACCAGTCTAGGGCCATGCTACTCAAAATGTGTTCCATCAACCAGCAGCCTGGGCACCGTCTGGGAACTTGGTAGAAGTGCAGAATCTCAGGCCCTGCTGATGAAAATTTGAGCAGGGTCTCCAACTAACTCCTCTGCACCATTGCTCCAGGCGTAAGTGATAGCAGCTGTTGCTGCTGTGAACCTGTGCAAGCCCACCGTGGGCCCTCACTAATTTCCTAAGCTCCCGCCTTTGCACCCGCCAGCTTTTCGTGGCAGAGCCAGTGGGTGTTCCAGCAGCCAGTACGTAGCAGGAGTATGGCCGGGGTTTGACTCCTAACTTTGCACTTACTGTGACCCTGGGAAACCACTGGTAGTTTCGTTTAGCCTCCACATCCTCCTCTGTGAAATGGGGGAAATGATATTCTCGGGGAGTTATGAAAACTAAAGGAGAAAACGTATGCGTGCTTCTCCTGCAGAGTTGACTCCCAATTCTGCTCCAAAATCAGAGTAGGTGAAAAAGAGCAGGCAAGAGAATACAGTTAACTTGGCTCTTTATAATATGCTCTTGGACTCTTTAGTCACTCATCTTTTATTATTCTTCCCATAGTCTGTATGTGAAACACCTGGAAGTGCTTTTAAGAAAACTTGACAGAGAATATTTTCTCATCACACAGGGACTGTGGTTGCAGAAACCAGTGAAGTTCTTGCCGTCTGTCAGAGCCTCCAGCAGGTGGCAGAGAAATGCCAGCGGGACCCCGAGAGCTGCTGGTATTTCCATCAGACAGCTGTACCTTGCCTGCTTGCTTTGGCTGTGCAGGCTTCCATGCCAGGTGACTTTTTGCAGCCTAGACTTGGAGCTCGCCCGCCCCTAGACCTCAGCTTTCCACTAGTGTTGAGCGGCACTGTCACCCTGAGGCTATCGCTGGTATCAGATTCTGTACCAGCAGAGGCTTCTTTTGAATGCTTTGTCCCCAAAGTGAGATTTCACTTCAAGCAAAGGGTGCCAACCTGACCGGTGTTAGCAACACCAGAACGATGCATACCTTTTTTCTCTATAATTGCTATGTGATTAGTTTAGTTAAAAATTAGGCCTTGGAGTTAAGCTGACCTGGTTGGCCAGCTTCAACTCCACCACTTGTTAACTTAAGTGAAGATACTTAGCCTTTGTATGCCTCTGTTCCCTCGCTTATAAGGGGAAGGCAAAGAGTAGTATCTTCGTCACAGGGTAGTTAGTAAGGATTAAATAAAAATGTGTGGTGCCTGGCAACATAGTACATAGTATGTACCTATGGGGGCTCCCTGTAGGTAGCTGCTATGATAAGGAGGACCCATGATGATAAATCTGTGTGACCTTTAAGTTTGGGAAAAACTAAAATATTCCTGAAGTTAAGATTGTGATAGTTAGCTTTATTCTCCACATTGCCAGCCTAAGGATAGCACAGAGTATTCAAGAACTCGTGGCCCACGTTAGCCACTCCGGCTTCTGGGGTTGTGCTGGTGCTCAGGGCTGCTGGGGACCTTAGCACCACTAGAGGACAGGGTAGAAACTGCTGTCATTGTGACTAGAATTGTGGTGATGACAGGGCCTAATCATCTGAACCAGAGTCATGGCATGGTGATGGTGTGTGTATGTGTGTGTTAATTTTTCAGAGAAGGAACACTCAGTTCTGAGAAAAGTACTGTTGGAAGATGAGGTCTTGGCTGCCCTGGTGTCTGTCATTGGCACTGCCACTACCCACTTGAGCCCTGAGTGAGTATAATCATTGATGTGGCTTGATCCTAGGCAGGAGGATAGCAGTCTTGGAGAGAAGCCGCAGATAGCTGCCTTCGGAACTGTCCTCTTACCCAGAATCAAATGTGGAGGGAGTTGTTTTGCTGGCAAAGGAAAAGGAAGGGGCTTTTTTTAGCACCGTGTGTTATAAGGGTGGGGGAAGCATGGGCTAATGTTTCTTAGCTACAGATGTGCGTAAGAATCACCTGTGGAGCATTTTTGTTTATTTTTTAATTTATGTATTTATTTATTTTGGAAATATACATTGCGTTCTCTGACTGGATTATAAGCTCCAGGAGAACGGGGATTTAATCTACCTGGTTCACTGCTAAATCACCAGGGCCTAAAATGGGAACGGTTCTTAGCACATAATATATGCTAAATTAATACTTGTTGAATGCGTGAAAGATCATGATCTGGCCCATTGGCCCAGTGACACTCATGTGAACTGAGGGTACTTGAGAACCCTGGCTCATTGGTGATACATAGTCTTCTCTCCCCAGCTTAGCTGCCCAGAGTGTCGCCCACATTGTGCCCCTTTTCTTGGATGGCAACATTTCCTTTCTGCCTGAAAACAGCTTTCCTTGCAGATTCCAACCATTCCAGGTAAGGGTCTAATGGACCAGAAGGGAAAGAATCTTGGACTTCTTTTTTTTAAGATCGTATTTATTTGAGAGAGAGTGTGTACAAGAGAGCATAAGCGGTGGAGGAGAAGCAAACTCTGCTGAGCAGGGAGCCCGATGTGGGGCTTGATCCCAGGACCCTGGGTCATGACCTAAGCCGAAGGCAGACGTTTAACCAACTGAGCCACCCAGGCGCCCCAGGACTCCTTTTAATTTTTAGGGCTAATATGGGATGGGTTTGGGGACAGACAAGCCTAGTGCTGCAAGACAGGCTTGCTAGAGCTCTTCTTCTTTTATAGGATGGTTCCTCAGGGCAGAGTCGGCTGGTTGCACTGCTCATGGCCTTTGTGTGCTCCTTACCTCGAAATGTGAGTACATTGGGGGAGTACCCTAGTTTAACCCTGACAAGGGGAGGCAGCTCCCAAGTGACTTCCGGTCAGAAACTTGCCGTAGGCTAAGCTGATCTATTTTCCTCACTGGAGAATTTAGTTCTCATCCATTCTGGCCCCTGCTGCCACTTTCTACTGGGTATCTCTTGAAGTGCAAGTGTTCTCTTCGTGCATCACATGGTCAGGTTTTGTGTAGGTGGAAATCCCTCAGCTGAACCAACTCATGCGGGAGCTTGTGGAGCTGAGCTGCTGCCCCAGCTGCCCGTTCTCCTCCACCGCTGCTGCCAAGTGCTTTGCAGGACTCCTCAACAAGCTCCCTGCAGGTACTGAGATCAGGCTGGGGGTGGGAGCCTCCTGGAAGCAATTACTGATGAAATCTTGGAAGTCCAGCCTTTACAAAAAGGAGCTGCTAATAATATAATAGGGACTACCAAGGGACAGTGCTTGGGACAAGAGTCAAGACCAAAGTTGGGCAAAGCTTACGGGACATAAGAAGATAAGAGGGTTCAAGCAGAGTGCTCTGTCTAGGTCTGTCATCCTACTCCCCACAGGGAGCTATTAGAGATCATTTTTTTCTAGAAGTAGACCGCTTTTTCCGAATACTAGTACCCCTGTGTTATGAGATACCAGGCTCTCACACTAGTGTCCTAGAGCTGAGTGGGCAAAGTCAGCCAGATTGTGTACTATTCTCTTCTAAAGGCTTCTCAGGGAGCCCTGCATTTAAATGATTTATATCCTTTGTTGTTAAAGGAGAAATGTGTAGCCTCTGCATCAGTGTTCCTTATTTTTAGGACAACAGGTGGATGAATTCCTGCAGCTAGCTGTGGACAAAGTAGAAGCTGGCCTGAGCCCTGGGCCCTGTCGTAGTCAGGCGTTCACACTGCTTCTCTGGGTAAGGAGCCAGAATGGATTCTGATTAGACAGAGACAGTTCTATCTGGCTAAATGAAATTTCTCCATTTGACCTTGAACCATAAGCATGCTTCTTGGGGTTCTGGGGTTCAAATGTCGTGCTCTGTTCTCTTTCTGATTACAGGTAACAAAGGCCCTGGTACTCAGATATCACCCTCTCAGCTCCTGCCTTACAGACCGGGTAAGTCTGTTCTGGAGACAGGAGAGCCGAGGACCTAAACAGTTTTCTTTATCATCCTAGAAATGACAGCCATCCTCCTTTTGAGTATTTAAGATTTATTCTTCTCTTCTGGTGCACCTCTTTTCTGCAGCTCACAGGCCTTCTGAGTGATCCGGAACTAGGCCCAGCAGCAGCCGACGGCTTCTCTCTGCTCATGTCTGACTGCACGGATGTGCTGACACGCACTGGCCACGCTGAGGTGCGGCTCATGTTCCGCCAGCGCTTCTTCACAGATAACGTGCCTGCTTTGGTGCAGGGCTTCCATGCTGCTTCCCAAGGTGAGACGGGATCTAAAAGAAAGGCCCCAAATATATAGACCTTTCCTTTGCTCAGGGCACATTCTCTCAAATAATTTGGGACCTGAGTGCTGCTTTAGAGCTGTTGTGTCGCCTGTACCTGAAAGGCTAAATTTCCCAATGCTTGTTCCACTTTTTTCCTTTAATGAGTCTCTCTGCCTTTTCTGAGCTTAAAGGTTTGTGGGGGTTTTTCCCAACCTTTTGCTCGGCTGATATCCCATCTTCATCAGAGATTGAAGTTGAATTCCCAAGCTCTATGTCTAAGACCAGTTTCTGCCTAAGCTTTTCCATGTTTTTACAGATGTGAAGCCAAATTACCTGAAGGGCCTGTCTCATGTACTTAATAGGCTGCCTAAGCCTGTGCTCTTGCCAGAGTTGCCCACGGTAAGCCCTGCAGTCAGAGCCTCAGACGGGGGGCCTAAGGCAGTGTCCCCAGCCGGGGCATGATGAGGTGGAGGAAAAGCGGGCTTATCACATACATGATCGTGCCTGCCTTCTCTGTGGCCCTTTAGCTGCTTTCCTTGCTGCTGGAGGCCCTGTCCTGCTCTGACTGTGTAGTACAGCTCTCCACCCTCAGCTGCCTTCAGCCTCTTCTGTTGGAAGCACCCCAGGTCATGAGTCTTCACGTGGACACCCTCGTCACCAAGTTTCTGAACCTCAGCTCTAGCCCTTCCATGGTGCGTTAAGCCCTCACAACTCTTTGGCATCTATGTGTCTCCTTCATGGGTCTCCTCTCACCCCCTGGGATTGTGTTCCAGGCGGTCCGGATTGCTGCGCTGCGGTGTATGCACGCTCTTACTCGTCTGCCCACCCCTGTGGTAAGTACCTCTTTGGCCTGGACCCTTCTTAGAAGAGCCAGAGAAGTACCTTTTTGCCTTAACAAGCAGGACTGGCCACCCTGCTGTGTGACTGCTGTGTGAGGTATGCACAGGCAGGCATTTACCTGACTGCCCTGTGATGGAATGGCCATCCTGCCACAGAGCATCCTCTCGAATCGCTAAAGAAGAGGAAAACATTAGTTGTAGAGGCAGAGAAGCAGCCCTTTCAGTTGCTTTGGTTGAGCAAAGCTGTGGCTCTTCTAACTCCACAGCTGCTGCCATACAAACCACAGGTGATCCGAGCTTTAGCCAAGCCCCTGGATGACAAGAAGAGACTTGTGCGCAAGGAGGCAGTATCAGCCAGGGGAGAATGGTGAGTTTCTAGGTCATGGGCAAGATGGAATTGAAATGAGCCTCATTGCTGACGCTGCCAACATTCTTTTTGCCTACAGGTTTCTGCTGGGGAGCCCTGGCAGCTGAGCCCTCAGTCCCAGCCTAGGGTGTTCCGACAGACAATCTAACCTGGAATTACTAACTATCAAGCCATCTTGCCCAAGGCAGGGAGACCACTGGCCTCTGATTGCCTCTCCGTGGGCCACTGTTGCTGGCTGTTTAACATAGGAATCCTGACTTCTAAGGCTTTGTGAAATAACTGAGTGTGAGACCACTTGTATTTGAAGAAAATCTTGGTCTTAGGGCTCTTCCATTTACTTGTCAGAAGAAGGAAGATATGCTGCTGTGGGGCGAATGCAGATGAATGTGGCTTTGAGGACCAGGATGATGGATGTGTGTGTACCTACTGGAAAATAAAGGTTTCTTTTGGTAATGGGGCTGTCAGATATTTTCCCCCTCCCCACTTATGTCTCTGTGGCACCTAACTAGAGCACCACTGTGTAAGCTAGAGGAACACTAACAGGGACTTGCCAGGAATTCTTGGGGGCATCCACCCCTCCAAGTAGAGCACAAGAAGTATGACCAGAACACATACTCACCAGCGCTGACTCTGACTTCTCCCTTCCTCACCCTCTAGTAAAAGCAAAGGGAAGCTACATATCTTTAAAAATCAAATACCTTTATTTTTCACCTTCAGCAGCATGTGAGAAGTGGCAGTGACCTCAGCAGTAGGCATGGTGTCTTGCCCTGTTGAGAAGCCAGAATCTCCGCTCTACTCTTCAGGTGTTTCCTCAGACAGCAAGTGGAAGAGGAGGTGGCCAAAC
Organism: Lutra lutra; assembly: GCF_902655055.1. NCBI lineage: Eukaryota > Metazoa > Chordata > Mammalia > Carnivora > Mustelidae > Lutra > Lutra lutra. The sequence continues at coordinate 58,093,594 of NC_062291.1, read as the reverse complement.
CCAGTGCTGGAACCTGGAGGAGGTTGGGGTCAGCACCTGGCAAGGTTGCTAGCTGCCTAATCTCCAGTCTGGGGCTGGAACTTCAGTTTGCCTGAGCTGAGTAAAGGAACATCAGTCCTAGGATTTTTCCACATCGTGCCTTGTTTCTGCAGTTGCCAGGAGATTGGTCCTTGAGTTGTCCCTGCACGGTACTCTAAGGCAGGCCCACTGACTTTTTTGCCCAAGGATCCCAAGAAGCTATCCTTGGAGGCCCTTGAGACACCGTAGGAAGCAGGGTGGTGCTCAAGCTGTGGCGGACACAATCCAGCTCACACCGCCATCACAGAGGCTGAGTGAGCAGTCACCCAGGGAGGGGGGTCCCAGCTCATTCCATTCCCATGGGGCAGATGACTGGAAGGTAACAGCACCCGAGTAAGCCAGTGCCTATAAGAGAAGACAGAATGTCTGAGTTCCAAGAGTTCCTGGTCTTCCTTCCTGATCCTCAGTCCTCAGCAAGGATTCAAGGTATCCTCAAGCTACGTTGGCATTAATCCCAAAAGTAACAAAAGTTCTAATTTGTCCCATGTGCCCTCTGGTGTCTGGAGGGCCTTTAGAGGTTTCAAGCGAAACTTCTAAAGGACCACTCCAAGCAGTGTCAGGCAGGACTGCAATGAGGACAGGAAAGGGAAGAGGGCAGGTACTTCTGGTCTCCTGGTTACTACTGTCTTGGGAGTTGCAATTTGAAAAGTGGTTTACCCTTGTCTCTTGGGCTCAGGGGGGAACTTCATTTTTTTGTCCTAGGACTTGTGTTACAAACAGATGACTACAATCTCACATGTTGCTGGCCTGAACTCCAGACACTGGCATACAAATGGGAGGAGGTTGGTGGTCACTGTGTCCTACCTAGAAGTCCCTTCTTGACAGCAGCTCTCTCAGGGCTCTGCTGTGGTCATCTGTAAGCCACATATGCATGTACACCACACAGTTTTGGCCTTAAGCCCCTTTGGCTCACTTGAACAGTGATCTCTACTCTGAGTCTAGATCTGCAGTGGTCCAGTATGGGAGCCACTAGCCACATGTGCCTATTTAAATTAGTGACAATTAAATTAAAAATATAACTTGTGGGTGCATTAGCCGCATTTTAAGTGTTCAGCAACCATATATGGCTAGTGGCTAATATCTTAAACAACATAGGTACAGAAAACTTTTCTTATCACAGTGAGTTCTACTGGATGGCACTGGACTAGATGTTATACTTTACCTTCCTGTATCCACACCCAGGAAAACCTTCCAGTTGTCCAGGCAGCCATAGTTGTAATGATTCCTAAAAACCTAGAGCCAAGAAAAACAGGTTTAAAAAAAAAAACAGGTTTTTACAAATGCTTTTTTACTTAATTCCCTCCTAATTTTAAAGCCTAAATTGGCTAAGCTAAGGCTCAGCTAGGCAAGTTCTGACCTTTTATGAGGCCTGCCCTTATTGGCCCTGGCCATGGCTTCTGTTCCCAGGACAGCAGGCTCAGTTACCCCCCACCCCAAGCCCTCAGCCCTACTCACTCTGCCCTTGGCCTGCAGCCGACGTCTCTCCTTCTTGTTGATGTGCCTTTCGATACTAGTCTCACCTCGACTGATGAGAACGGCATGCCACATAGTTAGGGCACCCAAGGCAAGTGCTACGGAACTAAGAAAAGAGGGGCTGAGATTGGTGGGGAGCTTAGGGGAGGGGGAGGCTACAAGTAGGTCTGAATCCGAAACTGAGCTGAGCAATGATCCCCTGGAAACCTCCTAAGTCTTATCTCCCAGCCTATGTCGTAGGTCAGTTGTTGCTTCACTATGTCTATTAAAAACATCAACGAAGAAGCATCAACATGAGCAAAGAATAAATTATGTGGGAAGAAGGATGGGGAAACAAGTCTGCGTTGCTAATAAAAATGGTCCATATTTCCTAAAATACCCAAGCTTATAAACAGCAGCAGGTACTGAAAGCACCCGGTTTAGAACAGGCAGCACACATTTCTGATCCCGGCTCTCCCACTCCCAGCTGTGATCACACGGCAGCTCACTTCACCCTCTCATCTTCAGTTCTCCTCATCTGGAAATTGCACTGTCCTACCCTGAGGTAGGAGCTTAACTTACTTTGGCACAAAACACTCAGTGCTAGCATCCTTAGTGTTCCCTGCCCCAAAACACTGAAGAAAATTAAGCACTGACTCTTTGCCAAGCTAAGTCACACCAGGAACAGCAGCAGATGACAGGTGGGTCCCTGCCCACACATGGGCACTGGAACGGTTTTCCTCTAGCTGCCCCCCACTTAAACTGTCAAAAATGAGCATTTGATACCTGCACAGGAACCAGAGGTAGACAAGACTCTTGTGAGTCACCCTTTCTCGGAAGGAGAAGGTAGGTGGTGGGGTCTGGTGATATGTCTAGAAAAAGAAGAGCAGGGTTGTTCATTTGCTCTGTTGGTCTCTACCACAGCCCCCAGCACCTGCAGGCAGGGAAGTGACCAAAGCCCAGGGTGAGAAAGTAGGGAGTCAAGCCACAGAGAACTCAGGGCAGCAGCCATATGGGTGGGCCAAGCCTGGCGGCGGCATCATGTGAACACATACTGGGCAGAGCGGGTCTGGACAGGATGGCAAAGCACAGGAGGAGCCGACCCTGAGCCTTCAGATTTGACAACACAAATGGGGCTCCAGGGGAAGCCACTCCACTTCCCAGCGAGAAGGCCCTCACTATGTAGCTGCAGTCCTCAAGAGAGGAGGCCGGGCCCACACCTAGAATACAAGCAGGAGAACTGAGCTCCGCTGAGGGCTGAAAGGGCAGCAGAGGTTAAGTGGTACAGTCATGACCCAAGACCTCTCAGAATTAGGGGTCCTTAAAGGCCCAGGAAAGCAATGATCCTGACAACAGATGCAGAAAGACCAGGAACAAAGGGTGATCAGACTGGCTCAGCCTGATCTCTGTCCCCTGGAACCCCATTACACAGACTAACACAGACTCCTTGCTGCTCAGGCCATCACCAAGGCAGAGTCCTTGCTCCGCCCAAAGAAGGTGATAATGGGATAGAGAGCCCAAAACTGTCACAAACCAGGGATTTTAGTTTACCCCAGGCCACAGAGCCTGGCCATGGCAGATAGCCTCCCAGAATACCCCTGATCCAGTCTTGAGAGGCCCCTCAGCCAGCCTCTACAACTGCACTAGCAGGTGGGCCCCCGCTGCCTCAGCAACTCTATACCCCCGGCCTGAGCAGCAGGAGGCAGTGGGGTGGGGACAGCCCACCTGGTTGGCAACCGCCTGTAGTTTGTTCTTGTCGAGCTGTTTCATTTTCTAAGGGGATGGAAAACAGTGCTGGTTATACTCTTAGGCCTCTAGGATGGGGGTGCTACCAGCCCCACTCCTTACGGACAAATTCCATGCCCCCAAATTCTACTGAGCGATCCTGCTCCTAACCATGGGCTCACCTCGATGGCAGCATAAGCTTCCCGGAAAAGGTCCCAACTTCCATAGCTGCAGTAGACACAGCCCAGAGTCATGAAAAAGCAGAAAGAGAAGAAGTACCGATGGTTATAGTGGCCCACACAGTTGTTTAGCCAGGCTGGTAGGGGAAGGATTAAGGATAAGATCAAACACAGCTTCTGGTCTCTGGTTCATCCCTGCTTCATAATGGCATCATCCAAACACAGGGCTTCCAGTTACCAAGAACTATATCCCAAAGGCAGGAAAACATAGGACTGTTCCCAGAGGTTAAAGTTTTTCAGAGCCTTCACTAGTCCCACTGGGAAATTGTGAAAACTGAAATCCTTCAGCAAAATGAATCTGCCAATACTTCAACCTAGCTTAGGTTAACCAGCCACCTGTAAGGGACAGTACAGAGGTGCCAGTGGTTCCACCTGGCACGCCCAGTGGACACCATGAAGCCCAAACAACTCTTAACATCCCACAAATGTTGGCATGACAGTCTACAAAAGAAAACTATTAGAATAGATCCCCTACTCCATGAAGATCTGTCCCAGAGCTTGTAAGCCTCCTGCTTCTCCCCCGCCAGCCCTGGCTCCAGAGATGGCCAGTCCCCACCACTCCTCTTCTACTAACTTTCACGAGCCCAGTGTTCTTGGAGGGATGATGCCTTGGTTGTGGCCCTTAACCCAGTGCGGGGCTCTGGAGCTAAAGGAACAGGCCTCAGGCAGAAGAGATCATAAAAGGATACGGCAGTGGTGATCCATCTTCAGCACACACCTGTGAGGGAGGGACACAGGCTCTGTTACGGTGGCCAAGGTTCTTGAGAGGTCAGTGCCCATCCTTTCCTACAAGGCCCAGCATCCTGCTGAGGTGGAAAGGGCACAGACTTTGAAGAGAGCCAGGCCTTGCTTCCAAACCCTGCTTCACTGGCTACATGATCTTGGACAAGGTTAACTCCTCTCTGAAGCTCAATGTCCACAGTGGTGACAATGCCTAACCCAGGACCATCCTGAGGACCAGGTGTCACGACGTGAGGGCACACTGCCTGCTGTATGACGGGCGCTTCATGAACGTCTTCTCAAACTTTAGGTCTAAATTTTGCCCTAGGATTTCAGCAGAAGGGCCACAGCCCGGGTTCACAGCAAGCAAAGCCAAGACCCACCTATTGCAGATGCTGCAGTGGTGTGTTCGGGCTGGCTTGGGGTAAATGCACTTCTTACAAATGGAGACTGTTGCGATGTCATTCCGGCCCTGTGCAGAGGGAGAAAAGCATCACGACAATGGCGGCAGCACAGTTCTGGACCTCAGAAGGTACCAAGGCACTCTCCCTCCCCACTCCTGGGGCTGGCTCCCACAGCCCGCAGCTCTATCCCTCCCACATGGCCCTGTGGGGACCGACCTGCGGTGGGTATCCAGGTGGAGTGGTGATGGCCTGGTAGTAATGGAAGACGATAAGGATCAGATTCCAGTGGCTGTAGAAGAAGTGCCAGCAGAGCCGTGGCACTGAGTACGTTCGGAGGATGAGAGGCAGGACACACAGGTAGGCAATGGCCACGATGGAGCTGGTCAGCACAATCACCAACACCACGAACACCTGCCCACACCAGTGAGGTTGGGAGACACCGTCAGAGTTTGCCAACACCAAGGGCAGACTCGGGAATTTCCCTGGGGTAGGGGGTTGGTGTGGGTCCCAAACCCAATGTGGGTCCACCAGACACATGTCCTTCTACTACCCCAAAACAGCCCTTTTCCTGCTCCCTGGGCATCACTCACCACCCCACACCAGCGGATCACGTTGTCCACCAGCCAGTAGATAGGCTCAAAGGCAGCATCGACAGCGGTGTCACTGCCCCCAAAGGAATTGTAGAGCAGGGAGCGCAGGCAGACCTTGCCATAGCGCCAGCGCTGTACCAGGCCCCGGAGCAGAGGTGGGCATCGGCGCCTGTAGCCCAGGAGCAGAAGCAGGCGCAGGCAGAGGCGGGCGGGCCCCAACAGCAGGCTCCGCTGGCCCCGCATGGCTCCTAGGAGAGCACACCATTGTGAGGAGCTGGTCAGGTCCTGTCCCTCCCTATCCCGCCAGGGAGGAGGGGGCAAAGACCTCAGAATGAGGCCCACCTGCGCCAGTCACCAGCTGTGGCAAGTAGGAAGGTCACTTCACTTCTCTGCAGAATAGGTGGCACCAGTGTCCCAACCAGATTACATGGGGTAGGGTCTGGAGGTTCTGAACCTGCAGAAATCCTACTTCTATTACACCACATGGGTGCAGAGCAAATCCAGGATGAGGCACACCTAGAGTAAAGAGCCACAGTAAAGGGCTCGGGGAGAGGCAGGCAGCTCCAAGCCAAGGCAGGGTCTTCGGAGTTGTCTGTGTAGACAGAGCAGTAGGTGGAGCACAGCAGACAAGCACCACACCTCTGTGGGCAGGGCCATCACAGGGGAGGATTCCCAGGGTCTCCTGCCTGCTCTAGCCCACCCACCCACCTCCAAACAATTGTTCTTCACCAAGGAATGGCCAGTGGGGGAGTAAGCACGTAGCATGCGGGTCCTACATCTAGATCTGCCCTGGTGCTGAATCTCTGCAGAAGATACTCATCTTTCCTCCTTCCTCTGGGCTAATGTTACAAGCCACCAGACCCAGCCTGGTAGCCTGAGAGTCCTTGTCGCCTGTCAGGACACCTCAGCTACCCTATATGACATCAGATGCTTTGTCTCCAATTCCAGTCCCAGCCCCACCCCAAGGATACAAAAGCCAAGACAACTTCAGGTGTTCACAGCAGAACACCACCACAGGCAGGAGACCGTGGCAGTGGGAGGGGGCCTTCATGCTGTGGCTCATGAAGACTACAGAGCCTGTCTGTCCTCTATGATGAGTCTCCCCTGGCCAGTTCTAGCTGGACACTCATGAGTCTTCTCTGCAGCTGCTGCCCTTGCCCCCAAGCTTCCCAACCAGCCTTCCCACCTCTGAAAGTACCTTCATTCCTCTATGTGAGTTCTACCTCACTCAACAGCCATGGGAGGTCAGCAGCCCAGGCAACGTCCAGAACAGAAGTCATGGGCTCCTTCAAAGCTAGTCTCATCAATTCCGCAGATCAAAGCCCTTACCAGAAAAGAAATTATCTGATTTTCCCCTAGGGCTACTATGTCCTCAGCAACTCCACTGACTTATTTAACAGGCAGCTCAAAACCCAACAGAAACTGGAGTAGGCTGCTCCACTGTAGTGACAGTTTCAGTTCAGTAACTGGAGCAAGGTGCTCTCCTTGCACACTGGCTTATCACTAGACGCCTTTCAAAACAAAAACAAAAACATTTCATTACCTTCTTCCACAAGCCCTGTAATGACTTAAGGCAAATAAGAATCCAGCAGACAAGGCCAGCCAAAGAGTAGACAATTCAGTAAGGATTTACTCTGCATCAGGATAAAGAAACTGGCCATTCCCATCACTCCTAGGAGCTAAGAGACTTAAGATGTAGTGTAGAAATGAGAGACAGGAAAAAGTCAGCCTTCCTCCTTCCTCTTGAGTTGGAGTCCTATTGCTTGGAACATGGTCTGGCTTGAAGTATGAATTTTCAAAATAGTATATGGCCATAGTTAAATGTAAGAGACAAACGTTTTACCCCACAACAAATCCAAGTGATTCAGATTGTCCACATCACTGTTCATTCCCTTACTGTGGCTAATGGAGGGTTTCCTATTTGGTAAAATACTCTTTATAGCAACAGCTCACAAATAAGATGCATTCCTTGCCTGTTAATAAACAGGAGTTATATGCCATCTCTCCAGTCTACAAAAAACCCAGAAACATTCTTTTTCAGATTCTCCACCTTTCGGACTGTCCTCAACCACCTCTGGTATTCCGAAGTTCTACAGGAAATGCCTGCCTCCAGGATTAGACTTACTCTCATCTACCCCATAACTTGACTAGGGCTCCATTCTGCACTTAAGTAGTTCTGTGACCTTGGGCGAATCACCCAATCTCCTAGTGTTCTCATTCAGTGACAGGGTAGGCTTAAATGCTAAGTTCTCTTCCAGCTCTAACCCTCTATTGTTCTATATATACACTTGGTTAAGGTATAAATGAAATATTTACAAAATGCTTAACATGATACCTGGCTCACAGAAGGACTCAATAAATGCTTGTTAAAGAACAGAGGACACAGAAGTGGTGAGGCTGGTCCAACGTCTATCTGTGCTACAAATAATAGCAAGTGCACTCCTGCCAAAGTGATAACATTTAAAAAAGCGTCTGATGCTATCATTCTTTACGGTCAGTGAAGAGAAAAGGAAACCATGGTTAGAATCATAGTATTTAAGAGCAAAAAAGGATTTTGGAAAACATGTCCCAATTAGAAATCAACCCAAACATGTAAGCTGAAAGCTTGTAGATGCAGAGCTACACATCAGATTTGAGCAAATCATTTTAGCTACTGGGGTTTAGGGGGTACAGGGATGGCAGGGAAGAGATACTGTGGTCCATGGGATCACACTTGAACATACGGAGTTCCTTACTTCTCAGGAAATTGAGGTAAAACAGATCTGGAAGAAACTGTGTGTGTGTGTGTGTATGTTGTAGTGGGGTGCGGAGAATGAGAGTGAACACAGGAGGAAACAGCAAAGCTGAGCTTCACTATCACCCCCAAGCACAAGCCTTTAGCATTCTGATCCCTCAGTAGCAACCACGGGCCATAGTGACGTCTGCCACCAGATTAGAGGGGATTGAAGTCAGCCACAGCACTCCCCTCTTTCCAAGGCTCTTAAGTCACCATCTGTTTTCCAAGGGGAAACTGGGGTGGTGGGGGCTGGAGGGTTTGCACGGGGAGGGACATATTCCAAAGCCACCAGAAGGCAAGGGAAACTGAGATGAAAGTTGTAGCAAATCTCATCTGGACAAAGATGCTGCTCTCAGGACGTCTGCTGTGTTAAGCAGTAGTTGTCAGTCATCAGTAAGAGCAGCATTCTGCTCACGTGCAGACTTCCCTTCCGGACTAACAGGCTTGAAAGAGAAAAAGTTAAGCATGGGCCCACACGACCTGAGATCCGCTTGAGAGGATCCGACCGCAAGATCTGAAGTTGCAGTCACAAAAACCTGGAGAAGGTTTTACTTCTGAATGGGGTGCGTGGTCATTGTGCGATGGAATGGAAGTGGGGGGAAAAAAAAACCAAAAACTTGGGTTCCGGTTTGGGCTCTACCTTGAACTATCTTTGAGCCACCAGACAAGTCAAATCCTGTCTCTGGATCTGAGTTTCCAAATCTGTAAAATGGGCAACTTGAGTTGGCTGACCTCCTTCCAGCTCCGCGCGTTACAGCTCCCCAAGGGTGCACTCCTCCAGGCTTGTGCTGGGCAAGGCCGTGCAGGGCGGAGCAAAGAGAGAACAGGAACCCGGGCTCAGGAAAAGGCCCCGAACAGGGCCCGACCCTAGAAAAAAGGGCAGCACTGGGGAGCAAAGGCCGCGGCTCCGCTCTTACCTGCCGCCCGCCGACTCCCCAGTCAGCCAAATGGAACCCCCGCAGCCTCCGCCGCCGTTCACTGCCACCCCCTCCAGCTCTGCAACCCGGCCGGGCCCGGCTCAGTCCAACCAACCATCGCCCGCTACCCGCAGGACCAGCCCCAAGCCTGGGACCCGCCGCCAGCCCATCCTGGACCACAGGCGCACGCGCAAGCGTTCCGGAGCCCCGCCCCCAGACTGGTCCTGGGGCAACCTGGGAAATAAAGTGTCTCGGAGGAGAGGCTCCCGACGATCACGTGATAAATCACACCAATTGGCGCGTTTCTTACTCTAGCACCGCTCCTGAATTTTGGCCAATGAGAAGTCGACGTCGTTTCCCTCCACTGGCAGTCATGGCGCCACCCGTGAGGTACTGCATTCCCGGTAAGTGTGAGGGGCCCATAGCGAATTCTGGATGGGATAGAGCAGGAAGCCTGGATGGCCGGCACCTCATGGGGGCCCGTGACTGATGCAGCGTTTTTCTTCAGGCGAACGTCTGTGTAACTTGGAGGAGGGCAGCCCGGGCAGCGGCACTTACACCCGACACGGCTACATCTTTTCTTCGCTTGCTGGCTGCCTGACGAAGAGCAGCGAGAACGGCGCGGTAAACGGGCAGCTTCCCATTTCCCCCTTCTCTTCCTTTCTTTTAGGCAGCTTTTGGTTTCGCGACACTACGGACGCGTCTTTAGTGCCTCAGCAGTAGAACAGCTGGTCTCCACTGCTGGGCATTTTGGCCACCACAGACCGGATGTGTTCCTCTCGCTTGATTAAATTGCTGACACTCGGGAAGGAAGTTAGGGAATGAGCAGAGGCAGACTCAGCCCTGCAGTGAGCTTCATCTTGTCCGAATGTCTCCTGTCTCCGGTTTCAGCTTGCTCCGCTATTCCCACCTCGCTTTGCAGTCTTGTCACACAGGCTTCTTTCACTGTCGCTGGTAGGGTAAGCTCTCTCCTGCCACAGAGCCTTTGTACACAAACAATTTGTTTGGAACACGGTCATCTCCTTTGCGTGTTTAATTCTTACCTTTCAGATAGCTTCTCTAGTATCACTTTATCTGAGAAGCCATGCTAGACCCACTAGTCAAGGAAAAGAGTTTTATGAGCTTTTATTTTTTGTTTTGTTAAACTCTCACAAGGAACTACATTTCTTTCCTTCCCTGTGCTCAGCTTTGCAAATAATTAAACATTCAGTTAAATGTTCCCCCTTGACTCTTCCCTTACTAAACTCTTTAAGTTCCACAAAAGCAAACCTTGCAACCATACCTTTGGTGCCAAGCACAAGGGCCTGTGCTCAATAAATTTTGTTGAGTGCCTAACACTGTCCTCTTTAGTTCCAGAGGCTGATCCAGGATTAGCCCAGGATCAGATAAACAGTCTTTGAAGGAGCAGCTTAAAAATAGGGGGTATAGTAGAAAGAGGATTCAGAATTAGAACATTTAGGTACTGGCTAACTAGGCCTTGTTTCTGCTTCATGTTAGAAACTTGATCTCTGGTTTTAGGTTTTTCCTCATATGTAAAATGAGAGGCTTTTTATTCAGTCAATTTTGGGAATGTGTTTAACATAATTAAGTTTATTCATTTCATATATTTATTGAGCATTTTCATGTGCCAGGCACAATGCTGACCTCTAGAGATATGGTAGTGAGCCAAATACACATGGTCCCTGCTATCGAGGGACAGACATAAATTGTAAACAAGTAAATGCTCAAATTAGTGTATGGCTACAAATGTGATGACTATTTTGAAAGAATATTACAGGTTACTGTGAGAACATGTAAAAGACAAACCCACTGTGGTCAGCAGAGGTGACACTGAACCTGAATCTAAAGGATAAATAAGAATTGGGTTGGTGGGGAGAGCACAGTCCTGGCAGAAAGAACAGGTTGAACACAAATTTTGAGATGGGAAGATGTTTAATGAGTTAGTGAAACTGAAAGGCAGCCAGGGAACTGAAGCACAGTAAACAAGGAAAAGATAAAAATCAAAGATGAGGTTCAAAGTATCTGTCTTGGGGTGCCTGAGTGGCTTGGTCAGTTGAGTAGCTGACTCTGGATTTTAGCTCCAGTCATGATCTCAGACTCCTGGGATTGAGCCCCATGTCAGGACCCCCCAACAAGTGGGGAATCTGCTTGGGATTCTCCTCTCTCTCTCCCACTGTCCCTCTCCCCATTTGCACATGCACGCACTCTCTAAAATAAATAAATCTTTTAGGGGCGTCTGGGTGGCTCAGTGGGTTAAAGCCTCTGCCTTCCGCTCAGGTCATGATCCCAGGGTCCTGGAATCGAGTCCTGCATTGGCTCTCTGGTTGGCAGGGAGCCTGCTTCCCCCTCTCTCTCTGCCTGCTTCTCTGCCTGCTTGTGATCTCTGTCAAATAAATAAATAAAAATCTTTTAAAAAACAAACAAATAAATAAATAAATCATTTTTTAAAATGTATCTGTCTTACACCAACAGCCAATACCTTGCTCAAAGAGAAAACTACAAGTATTTCCTTAAAATAGAAGAAATCAAGTATGGCCATTATTATATAATATTTATTTGGAAATTTTAGCCGGTACAATAAAGTGAGAAACAGAGGGAAATAGTATAACTTTGAAGGAGTCAAGTTATCCATGATGATAGACGATGGTTATATACCAAGAAACCCAAGAAAATCACCAAAAACTTTCATAGAACTGACCTGAAATGATTAGATTATGTGTTCTAGTAACATTCTTCCCTTGAAGAATGGTCCCTTGACCTTCCTATTGTCTAGAATTTCTAAGGCTGTCTCCTCTGGGCACTTATGTCTATAATCCACCTATCCTTGTGATCTCAGCTGTTCACCAAAGCATTACTACATTACTCTTAAGCCACAGATACCTTTATGCGAGGCTTAGTTAGGATTTTACATTTTATTGTTTTCTCTATAGCTTCCTGTCATTTCTGTGATGAGAGAAACAGAGTCCCAACTACTACCGGATGTGGGGGCTATTGTAACCTGTAAGGTAAGTGGTTTTACAAGACCAGTGCTCTAACCCCTGAGCTATGGAGCCAGGTAAGTGGTTTTAACCTCCCTGCTTAAGATACTTGTTCAATGGCAAAATCATGATCATTGTGGAACTGCACTGTCAAATACCATAGCCACTAGCCATATTGGCCATTTAATTGAAATGAATTAAAATTAAACAAAACTAAAAGTTCATTTCATCAGTCCCACTAGCAACATTTCAAGTGCTGCCCTGTTGGCCAGCAGTGAACATTTCTATCAGCACAGGGTTACTGGACTGTGCTGGCCTGGAAAGTTCTGGGATAGTGATCAAGGCAGCCTGCTTCAGCAGTCATAGTTCTTTCACTGAGCTAAGTCTCTAAGTATGTAGTTTGCGAAACAGGGGTGTCAAAGGGTAATAAGGAGGCCTATTTTTTAATATCTAGAAGCTAGATCTTATTCTGCAGGGAAGCAAAAGAGCTTATATTCTAGCATTCCTTTTAAATCTTGTCTTTTAGGGTATTCCAGGGGAAGTACAAGTTAAGGTTGCCGTGATCAATAAATGTAATATATCCTTACTCCTTGCCCATCCCCACCTTCTTTTTTTTTTTTTTTTTAAGATTTTATTTATTTAGGGGCGCCTGGGTGGCTCAGTGGGTTAAGCCTCTGCCTTCGGCTCAGGTCATGATCTCAGGTTCCTGGGATCGAGCCCCACACCGGGCTCTCTGCTCAGCGGTGAGCCTGCTTCCCTCTCTCTCTGCCTGCCTCTCTGCCTGCCTGTGATCTCTCTCTCTCTGTCAAATGAATAAAAATTAAAAAAAAAAAAAAAAAAGATTTTATTTATTTATTTGAGAGAGAATGAGTGAGAGAGAGCATGAGAGAGGAGAGAAGGTCAGAGGGAGAAGCAGACTCCCCAGGGAGCTGGGAGCCGGATGCGGGACTCGATCCTGGAAGTCCGGGGTCATGACCTGAGCCGAAGGCAGTCGCTCAACCAGCTGAGCCACCCAGGTGCCCCATCCCCACCTTCTGCCAGGTTAAGTTAACTTGTAGCTTTTAGTTGCTTTCTTTATAAATTGTTCCAGCAGAAAATCTGTGTTATTCTCAAAACAACTGAAGATGCAGTGATCCAAATATTATGCAGTACCTCAAATGTACACTTAAATTCTGTTCACTCTACCGGGCTTTTAGCAAGATCTGCTGAAGGTCCAGATTTTCTGTAATATCCTGTGTCTATTTATGTTAGTCTTCTGTATTTTTCAAGATCTGCTCCATATTATTTCATTGGATGCCTACAGTAACTTTATTAGGTGGCCAGAGTGACTCTCTCAACCCACTTGACATGTATCGTTTATGCAAAGTTAAGTAGGAGTTAACTTGTCTTAAATTCTATAATTAATAGGGTTGCTTGGACTAAAATCCTGGTAATTCCTACTTTCTTACTGCCTCCTTGAGCTCACAACTGCTACTATTCTAATGCTGATCTTTTCTCTGTTTCACAGGTCTCTAGCATCAATTCACGCTTTGCCAAAGTGCACATCCTGTATGTAGGGTCCACACCACTTAAGAACTCTTTTCGAGGAACTATCCGGTAAGAAGTGTTCATGTCTTTACCTTGGCCTCCACACCTGAGGATAGAAGAGGGGACTGGAATTTTTAGGAACAATTACAGTTCCTATACCTGCCTCTCTGGCTCCCATCTTTGTGTTCTGATTCTGTCCAAAGGAAAGGTTATAATGTATGAGCTAAGACAAAAGGAAAATAGTGACAAGATTGGGCTTTAAAGTAAAATGAGGGACGCCTGGGTGGCTCAGTTGGTTGGACAACTGCCTTCGGCTCAGGTCATGATCCTGGAGTCCCAGGATCGAGTCTTGCATTGGGCTCCCAGCTCCACGGGGAGTCTGCTTCTCTCTCTGACCTTCTCCTCACTCATGCTCTCTCTCACTGTCTCTCTCTCAAATAAGTAAATAAAATCTTTAAAAAATAAATAAATAAATAAAGTAAAATGAAAAGAACTGAGCTAAGCTGGAGACTAGTGATGCACAATGACTCATATGAAACAAAGTAGAAGACGTTTTAGGAAATACCTTCCTTTCTTTTATTTAATATAGTTTGTTTTTTTTTTTTTAAGATTTTATTTACTTATTTATTTGACACAGAGAGAGAGAGAGATCACAAGTAGGCAGAGAGGCAGGCGGAGGTGGGGGGGATGCAGGCTCTGCGCCAAGCAGAGAGCCTGATGTGGGGCTTGATCCCAGGACCCTGAGATCATGACCTGAGCTGAAGGCAGAGGCTTAACCCACTGAGCCACCCAAGCGCCCCTATTTAATATAGTTTAAACCCAAGGATTTGAGACATTAAAAAGGTTAGTGTGGGGGGGCACCTGGCTCAACGGGTAAAGCATGGATAAGTCTTGATCTTGGGGTTGTGAGTTCAAGCTCATGTTAGGTATAGAGACTACTTAAAAATAAAACCTTAGGGGCACCTGGGTGGCTCAGTGGGTTAAGCCTCTGCCTTCCGCTCAGGTCATGATCTCAGGGTCCCGGGATCGAGCCACACATCAGGCTCTCTGCTTGGCAGGGAACCTTCTTATCCCCCCCACCCCGCCTACTTGTGATCTCTCTCTCTCTGTCAAATAAAATAAAATCTTTTAAAAAATAAATAAAATCTTAGGAGCACCTGGTTGTCTCAGTTGGTTGAGCAGCTGATTTGCCATTTCAACTCGGGTCATAATCTCATGTGTCATGAGATTGAGCCTGTGTTGGGCTCTGCGCTCAGTCGGAAGACTACTGGAGACTCTCTCCCTCTGTAAAATAGAGTGCATACTCCCTCCACTCATATGCGCCTGTGCTGTCTCTCTCTCTCTCTCTCTCTCTAAGATAAATAAATAAATCTTAAAAAAATACTTTAAAAAATGGTTAGTGGGTGAAATGGTAGTTGGGTGGGTTTTTTTGTTTGTTTGTTTTTCCTGTAGGTTCTTTGAGAAGGGATCAACAGTTGTGAGCCAGATAATTTAACTTCTGAGGCCCATTCCACTCTCAGGATTCTGTGTTGTTCTATAGTGCTTCTCTTCAAGCTCTACTAAGGCAGCAAAGTTCCTTAATTTTTCCTGCCAAATCTGTTCTGCTTTTCTATACTCAGAGGTATTGATACTGCTGCTCTGTGTGACCCAAGAATGGGAAAGTGGTTTTCTCCTCCAGATAAGGACTTGGAATGCTTCTCTACCCCACTTCTCTCGTGGCATCTGGGTCCCATTATGACTCGTTCTCTCTACTCTTTTTTTTTTTTTTTTTTTTAAGATTTTTATTTATTTATTGAGAGAGAGGCAGTGAGAAAGAGCATGAGCTAGAAGGTTAGAGGGAGAAGCAGACTCCTCGTGGAGCTGGGAGCCCAATGCGGGACTCGATCCAGGGACTCTGGGATCATGACCTGAGCCGAAGGCAGTCGTCCAACCAACTGAGCCACCCAGGCGCCCCGCGTTCTCTCTACTCTTGTAGCGCTTTTCTGCTATGATTCTGCAGAATAATTCTTTCTCACCGATAATTAATCTTTCTGTTAATTCTTTTTTATAGCAAGGAAGATGTCCGAGCTACTGAAAAAGACAAGGTTGTTGGTTGGTCCTTTTTCTTTTTTTCCTTATGACTTTAGGAATCTCAATCCTTTTAAATTATTCCAGTGAATTTCAAACATCTATAGAAATGTAGATCCAAAGATCCAAGGAATTTTAAGATGTTTCCTACTAGAAAGTGTGGAATTCACCTCCCTGTCCTGTTCCTCTCCCTTAGGATTTTTGTTCTCTCTGTTGACCAGAAGGCGATTAGTTTACTCCTTGCCTTTGAAACCAGGTGTTTATTCTTTGCTGTTCCGATTTACTCTGGATCCTTTCAGAGCCAGCTATAGTAACTTTTGTCCAAGTCAGATTCCTGATCAGGTTACTGAATTAAAAATCTTTGCTTTATATAACGATGCTGTAGAAGCAGTAGAAGTTATTGATTGGTTTGACTAATGATGACTTTTCACCCTGTGGGGTTAAAAAGTAGATTGGGTCTACCAGAGGGGTAATAGTTTCACGTAGATCTGATTTAGAGCTTTCACTTAACAATCCTGTTCTTTTCTTACAGGTAGAGATTTATAAGAGTTTCCGCCCAGGTGACATTGTCTTGGCCAAAGTGGTATCCTTTATTCCCAGGAGTGTTGTGGTCCTTTGTCAAAACAAAAAACAGAAGTAGAAAACAACTCAAGTGGTTATGGGAGGGAAGACTTATCACCCATCATTTTCCTTTACCAGTGTTGTGTGACTAGATCTCCCTGGGTGACGCACAATCCAACTACCTCCTGACCACTGCCGAGAACGAGCTCGGGGTGGTGGTGGCCCACAGTGAATCAGGTAAGTCTATGCATCCATGTGCTCACCTTTCCCTGGGAGCTATGGTTTGGGATTAATCCACTGTTTGCCCTTGTTACCCTTGTTTTTTTGATTATCTAGGCAGCAATATGAGTGTCAGTACTTACTACTGAGATTAGAATGATTCTCCTTATATAACTGTAATGGGGGGACTCACTGTATAAGTCAGTGGCATCAGTAAGGCTTTTTCCATATGCGGTGAGGTTCACTAGGCTGTTTGGTGATACTTCAGTTCATAACCAGCCTTGAAAGGGAAGGGTCTTCGGTAAACATTTGGGGTTTCCAACTCCCAACACCAGCTCTTTCCTTTCAGGTGTCCAGATGGTTCCCATTAGTTGGTGTGAGATGCAGTGCCCTAAGACCCACACTAAAGAATTCCGGAAAGTGGCCCGAGTGCAGCCTGAATTCCTGCAGACCTAAGAAGCCACATTTTACCCCACAGAGAGGGGTAAGCCGTTTATCTAAGAGTACGTGTATGAATCCAACATCAAGATGCCATTGTCTTTATTCAGACGCCTGGGGTTGTCCAACAACCACTTTTAGAAAAATCTGCCAGCAACTTACACTTTAGGTGGAATATTTTTCTTATGAACCTTTCAGTGGATTTCATTTTCTGGAGTGATCAATTTCTCTTTTGGAGGCGCCAACAAACTGTATAATGTTGGAAGTAACCTGTTCCCTCTAACGGTCCTACAAATACCCATTTTTTGCTGAGACAAAACATTTTTTACTAAAAAAATTTTATGGCTTTCGTTGTCTTGAGTAGGGAAGCCTCTAAAAGGCATCATGAGGGGCGCCTGGGTGGCTCAGTGGGTTGAGCCTCTGCCTTCAGCTCAGGTCATGATCCCAGGTTCCTGGGTTCAAGCCCCGCATCAGGCTCTCTGCTCACCAGGGAGCCTGCTTCCTCCTCTCTCTCTGCCTGCCTCTCTGCCTACTTGTGATCTCTCTGTCGAATAAATATTTTTTTTTATAAATAAATAAAATGCATCATGACATTCAGAGGAGGGGTTTGCCTGGTTGCTGATACCTATTAACAGACATGTGTGAAGTGCTTGCTTACTCTGGAAAAGCCTAATCTCCAATCTTTCTTATATTTTGTATGTTCTAAGCACTTCCACTTACTGAGTACTTGCTATGTGCCAGGCACTGAGTCGAGCACTTTATATACATCTCATTGAGAGACAGTACAGTTTAGTGAAAATTAAAGAACACATGGTGATTCAGGGTACATGTGAGTAGTTCTGAAAGTAATTAGATGAACACAGTATTACTAATTTAGTGGGTACCCCAGCACACGTTTGTTAAACCTGAACTGAAAAGAGGGACAGAGCACGGTCATGGGAGACCAGGGAAGGATGTGTGAAATAAAAGGAACTGAAGAACTTGGCTAAGTGGAATGAAAATATTTAAGGCAGAAAAAGGAGCCTGAACAAAGCGCAGAAGGAATGGACATCCAAGTTTGGGGATGAGGAAGGGATAAGGGTTAAGCGTGGAGAAGCTGCCAAGGGAATGGAAGGAAAGAATTAGAGATGTCAGTTCTTGAGATGTTCTTCAAGGAGCCTGTCTCTTTTAGGTGTACTGACAGTGGTTACCTGTGAACTCCAGAGTCAGCACCTGGGTTTATATCCTCTAGCTGCTAGCCTTGAATAGGTTAGGTTGGTTTTTTAATAGAAAATAGAATTGAGACCAGTAGCTCCCCATGCAGTTTTAAGAAATAGTAAGAGATTCCTGGTACACTTTGCCCATTTTTCCCCCAACGGTAACACTGTACAAATTATAGTATACTAAAGTAATCAGGATGTTGAACATTGATAGTAATGCAAGTTATTTTTAAGTCTCTTTCCAATGATCTCATGGGATATTGTGAGGAAGAAATGCCCAAGTTCCAGTACACACCAGTATTATGTTGTTATTACAGATCTGGTTGCCTTCTATCAAGGATCTGTCAAATTCCAGGCCTTATGTTACAATGTAGTTTAAGTAGTCCCCTTACTGATAAAGGTTTTAAAACTTTACAGATTTTCCTTTTTTATAGCAATGCTACCAAGAAAACCCCTATCCTACGTGTCCTTGTGCATGCCTAAGTTCTGTGGCAAAACAGATTCCTAGAAGTGGAACGCTGGGTCAAAGAATGGGTATTTTTTAAATTTTGGTTAGGTGTTCCCATATTGCCTTGCAGGAAGATGCTACCATTTGATTCTCTCTACAGCGTTAACCACTTTAGCCACTTTACTTACCTCTGAACTTCCCAGTAGCCCTGGAATGTTCTGATCATTTCTACATTTTACAGAGAAGTAAACTAAGGCTTAGAAAAATCAGTTCACTTGCCCTAAGTCACACAGACATCAAGTGGCAGAGCATTAGAGCATTATTCAAACTTAGGTCTGTCTTATAAAGCCAACATTTTTTCTTCTGTACCATGGTGCCTTTTTCTAAATATTGACTAGAACCTTGGGCATGAAATTAAAGGCTCTCCAAATTAGCAATGGTTCATTAATTGAGTGCTTGTTGGGACTTCATTCAATAAACATATACTGAGCAGCCAGGACTTAAAACAGTGAACGATAGAATCCTTTCCTTATAGAGCTTACATTCTAATGAGGAAAAGACAGGTGATATGTAAACAAACATTCTAATAAAGTGTCAGAAAGAACATTTGAAGCAGCTGAATAACAGCTCTCTCTGATCTGCAGAGCAGGATGGATTTCCTCCATTAACCATCCAGTATTGTATTACATGTTAAGTTTGTGCCTGTCTCCCCTAATAGCCTGAGCTTTTAGGGCAGGAATCTCTTTGAATCTTCAGTGCCTGATACCGTGACTAAACATAGCAAAAGCACAATAAAATTTTTTTTGAGTGTTCTCATAGCTGACTCAACAGCTATGCCCAAATAATGATATTTAGTGATGATATCTGCTAATCTACAACTGGTTCTAAGGGATGAGGAGGATACTGGTTTCTGTGCCTTGGAATAGTGATTCTCAGCCTGGGTGAGCTGATTTTCAAAACTGCCTACAAATCGCACCCCCCGCCCCACCAGATGATTATGCTTAGCTAGCTACCCTAGCTACACAGGGTCTTGGAAGGATGCTAGTTGTTGGTCTCCTGGTGGTGTTGGTAGATAATGCAGGCTTTCTGTTACTTTCCTGCCTCTAAGAGTTCTAGTCAGTGAGTGAAGACTTCCATAAACTCAGATGATGTCAGGACACAGAGTAAGAGTAATCTAAGCTGATCCAGTCTGACTTGGGTGAAGAGCCTTGATCAAAGGAAATTATCAACTTTCAGTCTAAGATTCAGTATAGGCTAAGTAAATTTAACATTCCACCAGACTGTTGGGAGACTTAAATTACTAAAGCTCATCCTAGAGTTACTGTATACAGATCAAGTGAAAAACTCAAGAAGATGATTACAAGTATTTAAATTGAAATAAGGACTTTAGTTGAACATCTTTTCTCTGGGTTCCAGTACTTGGTAGCATATATTTGACCAGTTTCTGCATCTTTTTCAGCCTCTTTCTTCTGTAAACTGGGGATAGCAGCCCTTTCAGAGGTGATGAAGATTAGAGACTGTGTATGTTAACATGCCTCAGCCAGTAGACGGCACAGAGGAGCTTCGTGAGAGCTTCCCAGACGGAGGCCCCTATTTCCTCCTGCTAGAAGAAAGGCATTAAGAGCTTTTTCTTGCCTTGGAGTCTCTCTTATGATCCCACAGTCTTTTCAAAGGCCTTAGAGAGAAGGTAAATGTGAGCCATGCCCCTTCCTAATTATTTATATAATGTAATCAACTTCTTTTCTCCTGCATCATTTTATAAAGTTGTGTAATTTCTGAAGATGAAAAGTGAATCAAGTTTATAGATTTCTAATAGAAAAATATTAGCTTTTTAAAGTAAACAAGCCTTTACCTTACTCAAAAGGCATAATGGGGTTTCAGAATTTGATTTTCCACTCAAGTGGTACTCAGTAACCAGCATCACTGAACAAGAGCTATAGAGGCAATAGGAATGGAGAGTTCAGCTAAGATGACCTGCCCCCCACCCCACCTCAGCTCCCCCAACCTAAGATGGAAAACCTAGTAAGATATACCATATGTGGACCAGGCTGGGTAAACTGAGTGGTTGTCCTAAAGCTCTAGAGGGATCACTATATCACACAGAAGATATTGCACATCACTCCTTTATTATACTGATCTGGAAAAAAGATTTAATACAATTACGCTCAAAATGAGTACTGAGCCCAGGGTGGGGCCAAGCAACTGGAACATGATCAGAAACAGATACAGTGAAAGACACACTCGGACATGATCAAGAGGCATCTCACTGCCATAAAACATTAAGGCAGGGGAGGGATTCTAAAACACACAGCAGGATGAACTCCTAGGCCTCAGAAGTCAAGGAGTTTATCCCACACTGGTGTGAGGAATGGCTTATTTTTGGATGATCACATGTGGGAATATTTCAACCGCCACTAGAAACCCCAGAAGGGTTTTCGTTTTGTATTATTTATATATATATATATATATATGTACTTCTTTTTTTTCTTGTAAAAGTAAATGCAACATGTAAAACATTCAGATTGATCCCAATCTTCTGGAGCCAGCTCTTCTAGGGTCAGAGGGGAAATTACTATTTTCATCACCATGCAGGTTACATTCATCTTCCACTGGAATGACTAGAGCACCCCCCCTCCACCTGTACAGAACAGTACAGGACTTGCTCGTGGGAACACACATAGGCTCTCTTGCTTCTCATTGGTCACACCTAGTATGGTTCCTCCCTATCCCCATTGCAAGCAGGTCCTCAATAATAAAACAGTAGCAAAACCCCCAGCATTACTAATTCCCTACTCTTGGGTAAGAGTCTTCTCTCAGCTTGGACTGAGAACCCATGCCCCAGAAGTGCCATTCTGATTAGAATATATGAAGAGAGTGGGTGCAAGAAACAAAATGGCTAAACAAAATTAGGAGCCACTGGTCCTCATCTGCAGCTAAAACTTAAGATACCGACAGATATGGTCAGTGTGACATGTGCAGGGAAGAAGTGCAGAGGAGTGGGATGGACAGGGAGGGGAGGTATCCTTGGGGAAGTAGTCTGCCTGCTTCCCTTCACTTTTTGGCCTTGCCCTGGGCAGCCACAGCTTCCATGGCTTTACGCACGGTCTCTTCATCCCCCAGGAACTGCATGGGCTTGATGGGCTTCAAGTTCTTGTCCAATTCATAGACCATGGGAATGCCTGTTGGAAGGTTCAGTTCCATGATAGCCTCTTCGGAAAGACCTGAAAATACACACCGTGATTAGCCATGCAAGACACAAATCCATGTCACCCCTGCAGGTGACAAAGGACTTCAGTAGGAATTAAATAAAACAAGACACCCTTTCTGGTGTTTGTAATAACAGTAATGATCCGTATTACAGATCAGTCACCCAAAGAATGCACCCAATACTTATTTCTCAGCCACTGAAAAGCAAGAAGTATGAAAGGTATGTACCACAGATCTCTCTCCTGAAGTAGGGTTAGGACCAAACACAACTCAAATGTCCTATGTGGTCCATCCAGCCTGCCAAAAATCAGCAAATCTGTCCCTCTAGGCCCTCAGGTAAAGCAATTTAGAATGCAAATTGAGATTCATGTGTGAAGTTGTACCAGGTTGTGATTAAGGAGGATTTTACCAGTTTCAACTGGCAATCCTAGTCTAAAGGTGAGCATCTCAAATTATAAAGTGTATGTGAGTAACAGATGGCAGCTTCTGCATCAGGTCTGAAGGGGGACCTGAAGTTCTGCATATACAGTAAGCACCCAATGAGTCTGTCTACGATGCTTTGAGGAAACAAGGGTAGAGGGTGACCAGGAGTCAATCTATCTCCAAGGCTCTCAATATGTCTAACCTTTCCCCGAAGGTCTCCTTTGCATGCAATAAGTCCCTGATTAGTGGCAATTTTGCTGTATGCCTCCTTGAGGGTTCCCCTGAAAAATACACATACCCTCCAGATGCTTGACAATGCCCCGAAGGCTGTTGCCATGGGCTGCAATCAGTACTCGTTTCCCCTCCTTAATCTGGGGAACTATTTCTTCGTTCCAAAAGGGCAGAGCTCTGGCAATTGTGTCCTTCAGACTCTCACAGGAGGGTAGCTGATCTTCAGTGAGGTCTGCATACCTTCGATCCTAAACAACAAAAAAAATCCAAATTCACCCATTAGTAGTAGCTGCATCTGTTCCGGTCACTCCTCATCCCCTAATTAAAGTGATGAATCAAAATCTCTCACCAGCACACAGAATAGAGCTGAGAGCTTGGAAAAGGGGCTAATTATTACCTTGCTGCTCTTCCTACCACCATTGCCCACTACTGGGAAGATTAATTTTTCAAAGAAACTTAGGAAAGAAGGGGGGGAAAGTAAGTACAAGGCTCTTCCCAATTCACTTAATCTTCCACTTGTCTTAGAAGGGCCCTACAACTATGGATAGGTTTTATGAAGTATGTCAATGAAGAAAGAAAAAAAAGGGATATATTTTTAGGTAAGTAACTATCAACTAAATCTTTTAACAAGTGAAGGTCATTCCTTAGAGAAGGATAATTGAAAGAATTAAGTATTTATTATAAATTATAAACTCAATGGGACTAGGCAGACACTAATAAAAAGCTAAGAAAGAGTGAGGCCCAGAACCATAACCCGTGGTCCTAAGTGGAGTTGAGCCAAACCCCGTTTTACCATACCTTACTGATGTTGCCGTAGAAGGGATGGTCAGGTTCCATTGGAGGTGGTGGGACATCATAGGAGCGCCTCCAGATCTTCACCTGGGCCTCGCCGTGCTTGGCCGCAGTTTCTGCTTTGTTCAGACCAGTCAGACCGCCATAGTGCCGCTCATTGAGGCGCCAAGTCCTCACTACTGGTAGCCACATCTGGTCAATGGCATCCAGCACTGTCCAGAGAGTCCGAATTGCTCTCTTCTGCACTGAGGTGAAGCAGATGTCAAACTCATAGCCAGCATCTGGGAATCAGAAATTCAAAGTGATAAGCTAATCAGATCCACTCTGGAACCAGAATTTTCTTACATATAAATTTAACTAGTTTGTATACTCCAGCAGGAAAGACAATCTTGTGCCTTCACAAAAGATAAAAATTTGTTATTTTATAGTTGACAACATGATTCCCCAATAATTCACCTAACCCAAGACCTAAACATATTGTCAAGTAGCTACTGTGTACCATCTGTGGGGCTTATCCTAAACCACACAGTGCTGTAATTAAGCCATTTTAAGAACTTATTTCTCCAATTCTTTCAAAAAAAAGATGCTTAAAAACTTGGAATTTCTTAATATATAATATTACGTATAGAGGGCTTGCCATCTGTCAAGCACTGGACTATTCTGTATGTGTTTTGTCTTCAAACCATCCTTGTAACCCATGCTAGAAGTTGAGCAAATTATTCAAGGTCACAGCTTATACATGAGAGATTAAAATCCAGGCTATATGACTCCAAAATCCAACTCATAACCACCATCTCTAGCTCCCTCTACATTTTCCTAACTCCTAAGGATCTGGATGTTTGTATTTTAGTTAAAACAGTCACTTTTGACCAATGATTACTAATGTATTTCAGTTCTAACTTCTTGTCTAGGGGAAGTGGATTTTAAACCCCCAACAATCAGGACACAGCAAGAGCTCTTAGAGGATGCTGATTAAAACTTAAATTTGTTGCCTGAAATTGTACGTTCACTATGGAGTGGAAATCACATCACAATTTCTTTATCCAGTCTCTGTTACAGTCAAGTGCCAGCCTATACCTACTTAGGTCGATGGCTAGACCAAGGTTTAGGAGAAGCCACCACCTGGAGAAAGCAAAAAGAGCAAATGCTGTGCACTGATTCATTTATAAATGAATCTCTCCTCCACACTCGTTAGTTCTTAAGGGGTGGTAATCAAGAGTTATGCTGCCCCAACCAACAGGCTACAATTCGTATTTCATGAAAGATTATCCCCCCTCCCACTTTAATAAGGAGATGGCCCTTTCTTTTTTTTTTTTTTTTAATTTTTTTTTTAAAGATTTTATTTATTTATTTGACACAGAGAGAGATCACAAGCAGGCAGAGAGAGGAGGAAGCAGGCTCCCCGCCGAGCAGAGAGCCCGATGCGGGGCTCGATCCCAGGACCCTGGGATCATGACCTGAGCCGAAGGCAGAGGCTTTTAACCCACTGAGCCACCCAGGCGCCCCGGAGATGGCCCTTTCTTCATGTAGTGTTTTCCTCCATGAGGCTACAAGGCCCTCTTTGAAATTCAGCACAAACTTTCCTGGGTATTGCTTCATATGGAGGTTGCCAACAGTAATTAATGCAATGTGAAGTGAATTCTCCTGCCAGTCATTCAGCTGAGAATGAGGCCAGTAAGAACTATGCTGATGGGGGAAGGGAGGATTAATCACCAGGAAACCCACCACTACACTACCCACAAGGGAAAAGATGAACAATCTCATCAGTGAGCCTCAGGACAAGTCCTAGTAGACTTCATTACTATTTCCTCCCTAACTCTAAGGAAGGGATGGCTCCCCAGTAAAAGGCTGAGTCACCAGGAAGCAACCATCCATAGTGCAAACGTCATCTCCCATGCTGCAAAGCTACTGGCTGTTTCACTGCAATTATTTCCATTCTCAATGGAGTGCCTACCTTTGGATATCCAAATAGGCCCCCAAGGAGTAAAGTAGTTCCCCTGAGGGCTCTTAACAGAGAACTCTACAGCCTCTTCCTTTAACTTTCCCATTAAATAAAAGCATAGCCCAGGGGCGGGGTAAATGGTGTGGTGTGGACCTCATCCTCCCCCAGAAGTAAGACTGCATGGGGGAACTCAGTTCTCACTGGCTTTCTTCTGAAACAACTCAAGAGTTTATAAACCTTGGGGTCCCCGGGTGGATCAATCATTAAGCATCTTCCTTTGGCTCAGGTCATGATCCCAGGGTGCTGGGATCAAGCCCCACATCCGACTCTGCTCAGCGGGAAGCCTGCTTCTCCCTCTCCCACTCTTCCTGCTTGTGTTCCCTCTCTCGCTGTGCCTCTGTTAAATAAATAAAATATTAAAAAAGAAAAAAGTTTATTAACCCTACTATGATTGAAAGCTCTGAAGAATTTAAGATTTACTCATGTATTTACTTTAGGTTTCTTACATTAATCATAATGGTCTTCACCATTCAGATTTCTGCTTTCAGTCTTTTTTAATATAATCATGAGTGATGCCCATAACAGATATTAAGATCTTAAATGAAATTTCTCTAACTAATGCTACCCACATTTACTTACAAACTGAAATAGGGGGTGCCTGGCTGGCTTAGTCACAAGAGGATGTGACTCTTGACCTTGGGGTCATGAGTTTGAGCCCCACATTGAGTGCAGAGATTACTAAAAATAAGCAAGTTTAAAAAAAAAAAACCTGAAACAGGGTCTGTTAAAGAGAAATTACAAGTTTGACCATTTGATCAGTCTTTTAGGGTACAGCTGCATTATCTTTGTCCTGGGTTAGTCTCAGCAAATCACCACAGACCCATACAGGGCTTCATGCCAGACAGGAGAGAAAATGGCCTCCTTTACCAGCACTTTCCCTTTCCCAGCCTCTCCTACTGTAAGTCACACCAGACCATCCCAAAGCGTTCACACACACAGCCAGCAGGATTACATTTCCCACTTTCCAAACCTGTGCTTCATTTCAAAGAATCTACAGTGAAGGCAAGACGCTAGAGTAACCTGAGGCCAAATACCTCTTCCACATCAGGCATCAATGACCCTTTTAAATGGCTGCTTCTATGTCCAAAGGTTAGAAAGGAGCAAGGCAGGATCTGCCCTAATCATCAAAGGAACACCTTCTCAGACCAGAGAGAGTCTCTGAATTGCTGACAGCTGGGAATGGTTCCTTATAAAAAGCATTCCAAAACCAAGGAGAGCTATCCCCCCTGGGCGGGGCAAGCCTGGATAGATGAGTTTATCTCACTGCCACTTCCACCTCTGCCCACCTGTTACTCAACCCAAACTGGAGCAAGCGGGATGGACTAGGAATAGAAAGATACGACCTTGAACAAGTCATCTATGCAATCTTCACTTTTCCCAACTATGAAAGAGGGCCAGGAAAGAAAAGAAAAAAGGGGGTTAAAATCTGTCTATGGAATCTGCACAGGATCAACTCAAATCCTTCATTCATTCATTCGCTCAATTACATTTGAAGATGGATTTTGGACACAGAATTTGTGGGATGCTGAACAGCAAAGGCCTACATAAGCACGTGGGTTTCTGAGGCCCGCTGCATACCCGCGCACCCCCCGCCCGCCGCGTTACTCCCCCACAGCCAGGGACCCGCGTGTGGCCTGACGCTTCATTAGAATCGCAGCGACCTCCTGAAAAGGCGTGGTTACGGCTGCTGGAAGGCACCGGGCATCCCATGTAATAACCCGTCCCCGACTTACTAAATGCTCAGCCTATTAAATAGGAGAATTTCGCAAGGTGGTGTCGTGGAGAACGCAATGGGTTACGGGGCGACCACCCTCGGCCCTCTTCCTGGCGCGGCCCCTCACTCCACTGGATGACCTTGAGCAAGTCGACCCCCCCCCAACCTGGGCCCATTTCGTCAGTTGCAAAATAAATTGCTGGAAAGCTGAAGCTCAAGGTCAGCCCTCTCTGGGAGGGCACGGGGGCGAGCCAGGCGGCGGCCCTCACCGTGAGGCACCCGCCCGGGCCTCCGCAGCCCCCACGCACAGCCCAGCCCGG
This sequence comes from Lutra lutra, assembly GCF_902655055.1. Classification (NCBI taxonomy): domain Eukaryota; kingdom Metazoa; phylum Chordata; class Mammalia; order Carnivora; family Mustelidae; genus Lutra; species Lutra lutra. The sequence continues at coordinate 58,066,567 of NC_062291.1, read as the reverse complement.
CCCGCTCCGCACCTCGCAGCGCCTGCCCGCCGCGCTTCGCCTCCTCGTGCCCGGCCGGGCTCAGGTCGGCGTCGTACCAGCCGCTGAAGCGGTTCTCCAGGTTCCAAGCGCTCTCACCATGCCGGATCAGCACCAGCTTGTATGCAGCCATGGCGGCGGCTCTGGGTGCGACACACACTGGGACTAGCAGAGATTCCGGAGTTGCTGCCCGGCCCCAGCCGCGCCTGCGCGCTCACACCCTATCGCCGGGCTCCCGCGCACTGGGTCGCCCAAATCTTCCCACTGGCTTGGGGCCGCCCTCCGCCCGCCGGGTGTGCGCATGCGCCCCGTGCCCACGCTGCGGCCGTCGTGGGGGAGGGGCGCGCTCGAGGGCGCCAGAGCGCATGCGCTCTCGGCCGCCGGCCCCCTAGTCTGTAGAGGCGGTCACGGAGCGCACGTAAGCGCCGAAAGGCGGCGGGACTTTCGGGCACCGCGGGCGTGTGGGAGCCCGAGGGGGCGTTCGAGAGCCACCCTGCTGTCCTAGAATTGCTGTTATTCATAAGCCGTTTGTTCTAATAAAGTGGCCGTTATCATTTGAACGGGGCTTAACTGCGCCAGGTCACTTTTCCATCCGTATGCAGAGTTTGAGTTCACACACCTGCGTTCGAATCTTCACTCTTACTTTTTTATTGCTTTGTATCTTTGAGCAGGTCGCTTAACCTCGCCCAGCCTCATTCGTGAATGGTCATAATAAATACTTAGCTGGTGCCAATCTATCTGGAAGGGCTATTCAGTCAATAGTCCTTACGAGTGCTTTCTCATTTTAGTGGATATTCATATCCTATTTTACACGTAAGAGAACTGGCCTTGACTGCTGGTTCCAAAGTCCTGCGCTTCCCAGAAACACTGGGCCGTTTATCCCACCTCTTCGGGTGTCTCCCACTCTCTCTAGTCGGTGTCTCCTGGTCCTCCAACAGTGACGCAAACTCAGGACCCCTTCGAACATTCCAGAAAAAGAGTCACTGCCTGTTCTTCCCCTTACACCCAATCAGCAGTTTAATATCTGCTTGTCTGGACAGCTCTCCGCTACCCTTGCCACCGACTCCTGGTTTATTTCAAACTAGCCACTTTATTGAGCACCAAACCAGGAGTCAGTGTGCTAGGGCCAAAGATGGGTTGAATGTGTTTTCTGCCCTTCACAGCAAGTGGAGTGCCAATAAGGCCCACAGGTAAACAGCTAACAATGAAATTGTGCTGTGTGCTATATTTAACAGATTCTAGAAAAGTTTTTAACATGCTCTCAAAAAAAAAAAAAAGGCAAAAAAACCCCCTATGTACCAAACAGTGTTATAAGTGCTTTACAAACATTAACTCATTTAATCCTCATATACTCATAGTGGTCCTGTGAGGCAGGTATTCTATTTCCTTATTTACTGATGAAGAAAATGAGGGATGAAGTAAACTGCCTAAGGTTACAGGGCTCGGGATTCAAGCTGAGGCCGGTTCCCAAATCCCTGTATGCCCAGACTCAGAGAACTGAGTTGTCGGAATTCACAGCTCTGCCCTGAGTGTCAGGGCTGGGAGAGGTCTTGAAAATTCTCCACTGCAACTTCCCACCTCCTGCTACCTCCGGTTCACATGTAACGGAAGAGGAAAGTGACCTGAACCATTCAAAAAGAGCACACTAGTGGGGGACTCAGGTGATCCCACAGGGAAGGGCCCCAAAGTTGGGGAGGCAGCAGCCTGGAGAGATCCAGAGAGCGGGAGAGCTCGGGGGATGGGAAGCACTGTGGGAAGAAGACCTTGAAGGCTTGCTTTTGCAGCTGGAAGCCAGAATTCCTGGGCAGACATGGGGATTCACTCAGCTTCAATCACAAATCTGGGAAGAAGCTTAGAGCCTATCAAACCAAGGCGATTTCTCAAATGTCAGTCAAAAGTAAGGATAAATCAGTGGGGTTTGTCCTCAACTACTTTTTTTTTTAAACCTTAAGTGTTATCTCTACTGAACACACAGCACAGAGACATTTGTCAGGGTTGATTCCTGGGCCCTTCTAAAGCACCACGTGGATATGGAAGAGAATTCACACATCCTGAGAGCAAAGGATGAGTGAGGGGCTGATTGCAGCTGGATTCCAGCTGTAGGAGCAACCTGAGGGAATGACTTCACAGCTCCCAACCAGGTCACTGCCCTCACTTCTTACCCTGCAGGGGCAACTGTGGCCCATTAAGTCCCTCTTCCTGCCTGGAGTGTGGGGTGGGGATCTAAGCTCCAGACTCTTCTCAGCTGTCAGGTCCTGGGCCAGGAGCAGTCATTAATAACAAGCCCTCATCTCTACCTGAGGCCTCCAGCCAGCCTCAAAACCCCAAACTCTTAGAGCAGACAGCTTCTCTTCCAGCAGAGTGCTTTAATTCATTCCCCAGACCCAGGGAAAATCTCAGGACTCTAACAGCTTTCAACCAACCAGCTTATCGGTTAAGCTGTTACAAAAACTCAGATAAGGATAATCAGGAGGCACAGCCCAATTACCCTCCACTGTTCCTTAAAACAGTAAAGCCCTCTCTCAGCCTTCCCTCCCCGTTTATGTTTTCCACAGAAGCACAACTCTGTTATCAAGCACCGAACATTCAGTGCAGGACCCGGTTTATAATCGAAGTGAGACAAGCCAAATCCTCTGCAGGGTTGAAGGAGGGGCAGCTGCCATTTGGCCCACAGGGATCCCTGCCAGGACACCCCGGGTTCTTACTTGTGGAACATCTTGTGAATCCATAGCCTGCTGTTCGGACGTGCCAGCTATCGGTGCTGCTGTCTGAGGAAGACAGGATTTCTGTCTGGAAGCGAGAGTGAGCCCAAGTGATTGTAGCTAATCAGGACTCTGGGCTTGTAGAGGAAGAGTGCTTTTAAGGAGGCCTGAAAGTCCCACTCCAGCCCTCTGCAGTCGCCATCTGAGGATAAACAGCGGGAATGAGTGTCACTGGAAAAGAGAGAGGACAACGCTGCAGTGTACTTGTGGCTTCCTACAACTCCCCTGACAGCACCCTTCCTTCTCTGTCCTCAGAACCCAGCCTCGGACTTGAGTGTCTGGCCCAGCGATAGTACAAGCCCTTCTCTCTGGATCCTGGAACTCTTCCGGTCTCTAAAAAGAAACCACCCTCTGCCTAGGCCCTGCATGTCATAACTACAATGATAAAACTGCTCAAAGTGGGCAATAAGCAAACCTTTTGGACTCCTCTACTTTCCTTTACATAAAACTGTTTTCCGGGGCACCTGGGTGGCTCATTGGGTTAAAACCTCTGCCTTCATCGAGCCCCATATCGGACTCTCTGCTCAGCAGGGAGCCTGCTTCCCCCCTCTCTCTGCCTGCCTCTTTGCCTAGTTGTGATTTCTGTCAAGTAAATAAATACAATCTTAAAAAAAAAACTGTTTTCCTACGCTATTTCTTTAGATGAAATTCTAAGTACAAAACAGGGAGACACTTTTGTTATTTGGGAACGGTTCACGTTAAGTGTAGTGAGGGACTGAGAGATTAGTGGTATGAATTAGTACAGGATCTCTGAGAAGCAGTTGCCCAGCAGGATTTGCATTAAAGGTATTAGGGGAAATGCCTGAGACAGGAAATGGGAGGGTGACAGGCTGACAGAGTTGGTGTGACCCAAGTGAAAGAAGGATTAAAGGAAGGTTGAGGGAGTGGAACGTTTCTGAGGAAATTCAGGAGGGAGGTTGAGGAATCCTCAAGCCAAGATCACTCTTCAGAGCAGGCCTTGCCTTCGCATCCTTGGCACAGGGATACTAAGTCAGCGGCAGGCAGCCTGTGGGCAGCACGGCCTCTGACTGAATGCTGTGAGGGATTTCAGAGTGACACAGTGGGAGCCCCGGGTCAACCAGCTGTGGGAGATTTGGGGGATGGATTCTCATGGTCGTGTATGTACATTCAATAAATTTGTCAGAAATGTTTTTATGTCTGCACTCAGTGACTACTTACTGACTAACGGAGGGAGGTTATCCAAGGTGCCTGTCAGCCAATGGCAAGGTGGTCAACCAGGTTTCCAACAGGCCTGCTAAGGATTTTGCTGAGAGCAGAGCTGGGGAGTGGGTGGCTGTCCTATATCTGAACACAGTGGAGGAAATGCCTGTCTCCCAGAGGTGACAACAGGAGCCCGCTCAGGGTTGTCCAGCCTAAGATATGTGGACAAGAAGAACAACAATCAGAAACCCACATGAGTTTCTCAAATGTCTAAACATGGAGTTACCCTGTGATGCAGTGATTTTGTTCCTGGGTGTATACGCAAGAGAAATAAAAGCAAATATCCACACCAAAACTCATATGCAAATGTTTTAAAAAAAAAAAAAAGGCATTATTCACCAAAGCCAAGATGTGGAAACAACCGGAGTGTCTGTCGGCTGATGAATGGATAAATAATATGTAGTACAGACATACCGTGGAATATTCAACCATAAAAAGGAATGGAACACTGATACGCGCTGCCTGGATGAACCTTGAAAACAGTAGGCTGAGGAGAGATGTCAGATGCAAAAGGCCTCCTGCTGGAGGGTTGGGGGCTTCTAAAGAAGGGACATGGAGTTTCTCTGTGAGGTGATGAAATGTTCTAAAATGGGCTGTGGTCTGGTTACACATAACGGTGAAGTGAACTAAAAACATTAAATTGTGCAATTGAAATGGGTGCAGTCGACGGTTTGAGAATTATATCTCAGTAAAGCTGTTTAAAAAAAATCTGTGAGAGCCTCGCCACTAAGAGCCATCGCTTGTGGGCAGGGAGGGGGTGTGTAGGGAGAGCTTGGGAATGTGGACTCAGCTGCTGAGCTGCAGGAAGCAACAGTCTTCTTTTCCTGCCAGTCCTGACGCGCCTCCCGATCTCCTCAGGCAGCTCCAGGGGCGCTCCTTAGGGTGTGGCTGGGCTAGCACCAGTGGTTCTTGCTGAACCGACTGAAAGAGTAAAGGAGGAATGAAGGTGAGGTCTTGGTGGCAACAGGGACAAAAACTTGGCAGTCTAGCCTCAGGCCCCAAACTCTGCCTCCAGGCACCTCACATCTCCTTCCAGACAGGTGACTGGAAGTCAGGTGCCTAGGTCCCATTTCTGACTTCATATGCCACCCCAGGCCAGGCCCTTCCTGGCTATGCAACTAATTTTTCTCCCAGATCCCCATCTGGGGGAACACCCAGCCCTAGGACTTTGGAGGGAGGTGACAGACACCAGGCCTTCCTACCACAGCCTTGACCTCACCCCAAACAGCCTCTAAATCCTCTGGAGATCTATCCCCTTGAGCAGCCGTGGTCCACTGTTAAAGTGAAATGCCCTTGGGAGGATGAATGGTCTGAGTTAGCTGTCACTTGAGGAAAAGAAAGTTCTCATTTTCCTGGGCAAGTTTCCTGGACAAGTTTCTCATTATCCTGTAGCCATGCCAACGAGGAACCACCATAAAGGACTTTAAACCATTTAATCAATGACAGCTCATCTCCCTTTTACTGAACAATGACGGTTTGCCTCAGTGACCACACTTCTGTAACCCAGCCAGTCAGCCCCAGCCACGCTCTGCATCATCCACCAATCCCCAAACTCTGCCTCCTCTCAGTGTGTCCATCACTGACCTTCATACCTCCCAGCACCTTATAGAAGACCCTCGCTCCCCTCAAAGGGATCACACCTTGTAGGCATTGCTCTGCTCTCAAGTAATAGATCCAGCTTTTTGTTTCAGATACTGAGACAGGGTATCTTCCATAGACACACTCATACTCTGGAATATCCCCTTCCTGGGAGTAATTTATCCTCACTTCTAAAGCCATTGCTCCAGTATTGTTGGTGAATTAGAAAAAGGCCAACTCCGGGGCACCCCAGGGGCTCAGTGGGTTAAAGCCTCTGCCTTTAGCTCAGGTCATGTTCCCAGGGTCCTGGGATCGAGCCCCACATCAGACTCTCTGCTCAGCAGGGAGCCTGCTTCCCTTCCTCTCTCTCTGCCTGCCTCTCTACCTACTTGTGGTCTCTGTCAAATAAATAAATAAAATCTTTAAAAAAAAGGGAAAAAGAAAAAGGCCAACTCTTCTAGACAAGCCCCAGTGAAGACTAGATTTCAACTCCTTCAGCTGGGAAATGAAGCAGTCAGTCCACAGTTTGCACAACCGTATACAGCAACCCTGCTCACCCCTCATACTTGGTCAGCCAGTGAGTGCTGCCCATTCTACCTCCTAAATACAGTTTCCAATCACAGTCTCAGTGTCAGACCTCATCGTTTCTCATCTGAACTGGTACAGTAGTAGTCTGTAACTGGCATCCACAACTCCAGTCTGGGAATCAGGAAGTGACCCTCACCGGACCCTGAATCTGCCTGCACCTTGATCCTGGGCATCTCAGCCTCCAGAACTGTGAAGAGCAAATTTCTGTTATTTATAAACAGCCCAAACAGACCAATTCAGTCCCCTTACCCAAGGCTCTCCCTGATTCTTCTACTAGGTCTGACCACTCCCTGCCAGGCTGGGTCCTCCCACAGCACCTCCCAAACCCCCTCAGGGGCATAGCTGGATGATAGACAGCTCATCTCTCCTCCCCCCTACCTTTGTTTCCTCTCCAGCCAGCCAGTGAACCCTGCACGGGAGAGCAAGAGCAAGGCTGACTTTCATCTCTTTGTAACCAGTCGTTGTGAACTGAAGGATGGGACCTGGGGCAAAGAGTGATAATTCCAACTCCAGCACTTAATGCTGTTGAAAACTAAAGCAAGTTACGTGACTTTTCCCACCTTTGGTTTCCCGGTCTGTAAAGCCTGTAAAGCGTGGAGAACAATAGCCCCTGTTTAGCACCTTCCAGGAACAGGAGGGCAGGGATGGAGGCCTCACGGGTTTGGGTTCTCAGCTGAGGTAGAGGGAGATAACAGGGGCTGTATCCACAAAGGCCAGAGTGGGGTGTAATTACCTCCAGGACTCGTCACCCTTAATCCAGTCTGGGCTTCACGACAATCACAGAAATGGATTCCTTAACAATAAAAAGTAATAATATAACTTAAAAAAAAAAAAAATCTCCCTGACTTTGCACGGCGTGGTTGTGAGGCCGTGGCCGGATGCCGCCAGTGAAGCCTGGCTCTGGGAGCGCTCATCCATGCTGGGTCTCCTTGCTATGACCATGAAGAGTCCCTGGCACAGAGACGACTGCTAAATGTCACCTTCCTCTCTTCCTCTCTGCCACAATGCCCGATATACTCAGCAGTAGTGTGTATCGGCTGACTAAATGGAGGACCAATACTTCTACTAAAGTACAAGCTCCTTCAGTTATTTTCCCAGACTGCAATGTGCAAAAACTCCCTATGAAAATCCAGACTCTTTATTCTGACCCTCAGGCCCTTCAGGATCTGCTCCCAAGATAGCCCTCTGACAGCGATCCTGACCCTCTCCTGCACCTCCCGGTGAGCTCTGCTCATGTCACGTAACCATTTGACAAGTAGGAGTACTGCACACCTACTAAATGCAGACACTGACGAAGGCTCTGAGGACACAAGAGTGGACCAGACATGGTCCCTGTCCTCAGGGGGTCCAGCAGTCAAGGAGGAGGCAGGGATTG